>NW_027151056.1:0-365241 GCF_018691715.1 Phytophthora cinnamomi | reverse complement strand
TTTTTAAAAAAAAAAAAATCGGTGGTAGCTGGTTGGCTGGTTCGGTTGCGTGTTGCCTAGGCCCTAGGCCCTGAGGCCCTAGGCCCTAGGCCCTAGGCCCTAGGCCCTAGGCCCTGGGCCCTAGGCCCTGGCCCTGAGGCCCTAGGCCCTGGGCCCTGGGCCCTGGGCCCTGGGCCCTGGGCCCTGGGCCCTGGGCCCTGGGCCCTGGGCCCTGGGCCCTGGGCCCTGGGCCCTGGGCCCTGGGCCCTGGGCCCTGGGCCCTGGGCCTGGGCCCTGGGCCCTGGGCCCTGGGCCCTAAACCCTAAACCCTAAACCCTAAACCCTAAACCCTAAACCCTAAACCCTAAACCCTAAACCCTAAACCCTAAACCCTAAACCCTAAACCCTAAACCCTAAACCCTAAACCCTAAACCCTAAACCCTAAACCCTAAACCCTAAACCCTAAACCCTAAACCCTAAACCCTAAACCCTAAACCCTAAACCCTAAACCCTAAACCCTAAACCCTAAACCCTAAACCCTAAAACCTAAACCCTAAACCCTAAACCCTAAACCTAAACCCTAAACCCTAAAGCCTAAACCCTAAACCCTAAACCCTAAACCCTAAACCCTAAACCCTAAACCCTCTCGCCCGGGAGTAGCTTCAGCACTCCACCGAGCTTTGGGCTGGTGCGTCCTACCGGCACCGCGCTTGAAACCCAAGCCTCTGTGCCACTTTCATCTCCATCTTCATCATTCACGTCGCTCATTTCACCTCCACCGAGGTTTCCACCTCTCTCCTTTTCATTTTCCATCGGGTTCATACATTCCTTGTCATGGTTCGGCCATTTGCACTTCCCCACGAACGCGTAGACACAGTCTGCGTCGATCGCGGGTTCGACTAACTGTGGCAGCCCGATTGGGACCAACCCAGTTTCAGTTGGCGGGCTGCCTAGTTTAAATGGCCACCGAAGACTAGGCCTTGGAGCTCGGGGGTGAGGTCCTTCTTCTCAACCTTCGTTCGAAGGAGAGAAGTGAGCGCTTGCAGAGCTTCACATTTTCCGACATCATGCACTTGCTGACATAGCTTGCAGCGACGGTAGCAGTAGTGGGCTGAGTGACCGAGCCCTCCGCATGCAGCGCACGGTCCATATTGACGGGGGCGACCCTCGCGGTTATCGCGGCCGAGGTTTCGATTTCCTCGGTCGACGTTTCGACCGAAGTCGCCATTCTTGCGCTGACGGTGGTCGGAGCGGGCATAGGTCCCGTCTGCCGCTGCACGTCTTTCATGATCGTTCGCCGCGGCTACGTGCCCACCTTCATCTTCGGAGGTGTAGTCATCACTATAGTCGCCGCCACTTTGATCGTCCTCAGAGTAGAGGCCGTTGCCAGCTTCGCTCTCGCTACTGCTGTACGAGTGTCGGCGTGGTGACGAACGCTCGGTACGGCCACCCCTAGACCCTCGGACTTGGAGTTCGGTCATCATGTCGGCGAGCGAAGCCTCTGCCAACGAGATTCGGGGCACATGGCGCGAGTCATCGCGACGGCGGTCAAAGTCTCGGTCCCGACGATCGTATCGGTCGCGACGGTAACCGTCACGCGAAGAGTCGGTGCGTCGGTCATCGCGTCGGTAACTGTCCCGCGAAGCCTCGGGGCGTTTGTCATCGCGTCTGCGAGTACTCTCACGGCTTCTCGGTGGGTAAGCCGAAGTCTCGCGGGACTGTCCACGCTCTTCCAACTTCAAGATGTCATTAATCATGTCTTCCAACTCGTGAATGTCCTTCACTCGAACGTGGCAGAGCCGCCGTTCGAGCCCTCGGTCCCCACACGACTCGAGGAATCGGTGCACATGGTCTTTCGCATCGAGACCACCCTTCTCGAACTGGAGGCCAGCGTTGCGAGCGTAGCCACTCAGTCGATTTAGGTAGTCGCAAATGTGCTCGGCACCATCCCTCTTCGCCGAGTAGTACCGAGCCTTAGCAGACTGCTTGAATTGCGAGCAGTAGTACTTAATGAAGGCGTCGCTGAGCAACTTCCACTGACGTTTGGTTTTCCTCGGAAGTTGACGGTACCAGTGAAGGGCACCATCCCGAAGGCTTAACTCAAACGCCATGCACCACTCGTTGGGCGGTGTGTGAGTGCCTTTCATCTCGTATACGAAAGCTCGGAGCCACTGCATCGAGTTTTCACTCTGTTGCGGGCTCCGGAAAAATGTTTGATCTGAGCGAGTGGTCGGTGGGTCGCGAGCTCAAGTCTCGGCGTCGAGCTCAAGCGCTCCATCTCGCTCACCTCCCGGACCTGGCGGGCCAATTCGTCACTAGGACTGTCGCGGCCGTCAACGTGGTCCAGGTAATCATCCTCGTCATCATCCTCGTCAGAGGAGGCCGATCGAGGGGTGAACCGTCGGTCTGTTTTCCCGCGTTGTGTACTGCGAGTGGGCTTCGGCCCCTCGGTGCGCGAAATGCGTTCCGCGCGGCTCGTCGACCGGGGAGTCACCATGTGCGAATCTTGGAAGTACGGCGTACCCTCGGTACGGACCGAAAACACACCATCAGTAGTCTGCCGTCTGGTCGAGCTCTCTGGTTTCTTCTGAGGTGTCTGTGGGAGTGGGACTTTCGACGGGTCGTCCTCCTCCTGCTCCGCCGAGGCCCTGGTTTGGCCAGCCAGGCCGATGTCTGTGGTGCCAAAGCTCAGACGGAGCTTGCGCTTCCACTTCTGGAGCTCACGGCCAGCTATGGCAGGGGGCCAGTTACGGATTGCAGCATCCGAGGGGTGAGTTTGCGGCTCACACCCCATAGCCCGAATGAGCGAGACCGTGTCCTCGGCCACCTGAGTGGTATTGATAGAGTTTACTGGCCAGGCCAGCTCGCCCTTCAACTCCACCCAGATGGCTTGTCGGATGGACTTGGGCGAGAATTGCTGCATCCACTCGCTTTCTTCCATCATTTGCTTGAACACTCGTCCAAGCACCTTGTTTGCAGCTGGAGTACTGCCATTCATCGGCGGCCGGTTGCCTTGGGCAACTTGAGGACCCTTAGTAACCTGCACCAGGGCTTTCGAGCCCTCGGTGCCGTCCTCATAGTCGTCGTAGGCGTGGTCCGGTTCCGCCACTTCATCAAATTCTTCGACGAGGTTTCGCGAGAGCGAGCGGGGAACCCCGCTGTGTCCCGCGGACAACATCGCGTCTTCCTGGTCGTCCGTCTCCTGCATCGCTGCAGATGACTTCTCTTCCAGGTCATCATAGTCCATCATTTCATCCTTGGCGTCGGAATCTTCATCCACCGACTCTTCGAAGCTGACCGACCGTTCGGTGATCACCGACAACCGAGACGTCAAGTCGCTAGCGACGGTTGACGAGTACTCGGTGGGTCCGCGCGTCGACTTTGCCGGCGTTGCTGGTACCGCTGACTTGGATCCGTTCGCCATCTTGTTCTTCTTGTTCTTGTTCTCTTCTCTCTTCTTCTTCCTTCTCTCCTCAATGCTCGTTAAGGGGCAATACCTACACAGACCGTAACAACAAACACTCGGTCACACCACTCCCGGGTCGCGGCACCAGTTGTCGTGTAGGAATTCACGATTTTACGAGTCCTCGTCCCTCAGCCTCGACAAATGGGACGAGTCCTACCAACAACACACGCTTCCCTCGATAGGTCGGCGAAGATTGTTGGGATTAAACCTGAAGACCAGGTCCGATCCCTTACACCGGGCTGGAAATATGCCTTGTGTTGAAGTATCGGTCAGGTAGGTAGAGCCCACACACAGGCACCGCCAGCCACGAGCAACGGCTGGGGTGCGTAAATATAAACGCTTTCGCGCTAAACCCACTGTGGTCCCTCAGAAAGGAAGGGTACCGGGCCGGTCAAGGCCTTTAACAGGGGCGCCGAGGTGAAACCTCGGCCAAAGAGTCAAACACACTGGGGGGTCATGCCACGCACCCAGGTCAACGTACAAACGTACAGGGAGGACTCTCTACCTCCCAACACTCGGCCACTATCCACTCTTGGCCTTACCAGGGCGAACTCTCGGTCAATGTACCTTAAGCTCACCGGCAGACATACCCCGCGTCGGCCGAGCGTATCCTGACCCTACAGCGAAGCTAGCTAGACTTACCGTAGACGGACTTGACCCTGATGGCTTGGGGGAAATATTCTGCTCTGATTTAATAGTTAGAGGCGGTGAGGCCTCGACTATAACTAATCCCTAATGTCTATACAAATATCTAATATGGACCGAGCCTTCGGTCTAATCCTACAACCGGACGAGCCTTCGTCTTAAGTCCGGATTCCTAATAGGAGGCAAAAAGGGTATCCACTATGACTACCTGGAGGGCTCGGCGGGAATTTATTAGGACCCGCCGTGCCCCACAGTCACTAACTAGCTTTCTGTCACTCTGGCGCGGTAAATGTGAGTAGCCAATAGGAGACCTCGGTCTTCTCCTCTCAAAGCCTCGATGCCGTTAGACCTCGGTCCGGTGACTCCACTCCGCAGTCAAAACCCAATCTCACACTCACGACTCTTCAGCGCTTTCTCTGCGACGTGGCGGCGTTACCGACGACTCAAACGGCCGCTGAAACGCCACCGACGACTCGGGACAGGCGCCGATGACTCATAGGTTCGGATCTTGCCAGTAGGTTCGCACCGTACTTAGCGAGCTGCAACCGCCCGCTCTTGACTTGGGACCGTCGACGAGTCATCGTCACCGGCCTATTTAGGCCAATCAGCGATCGGGGAGTTTAGTTCAATGACTGGCGATAGGTTGTGACTTGCCAGTTAGCGCCGGCGCCTCGAGTCTTCTTCGCCCCTCGTCCCGCCTTTGGGTTTTGGCTTCGGCTTCATTTCCCGATACCACATGCAGTGGATGCTGATGTTTCGAAAAGCAGAGGCTATGTCACCATCCATCACACAGACACGAGCATTCGGGTGGGCGCGCTTGGACTTCAGGATCTCGGTTGCCACCGCGTCGCAATGTGTATACTCCGGCTTAACGATGCTGTCCTGGTCCGTACAGTCGTTGATGGAGGTGCCTTCGGGGTACGACAGATCGTGAATCGTTCGACCTGTAACATTGGTGTCCTCGCCACCCTTGTCGACCACTCCGAAGGGGCTGGTGATTATCTCGGGCCATTGCTTGAGGAGGTCCCGATCGAGCACCAGGCATCGCCCTGCGCCCTGCTCCTTGCGGATGTTCTTGCGGAGCACATTGAGACGGTCTCTCGCCGACCCGTGGTTTGGTGGCCGTTGTACCTGCCGCGGAGGCGTCTTACTTAACCGGACTTTAACACCTCCATGAACGATATTCTGGAGCTCTTCTAAATGTTCGCAGCCCCTGCACACTTCGTTCAGCACAGCTGGCACCAAGCTTTTGTTTGGTCGGTAGTCGTTAACCGTCTGCCCGCGCACCATTTCGACAAAAGTTGGAAGGGAGGCGCCCGACCGCCGTGCATACTCCGATAGTGCCTTCCGCAGCGGAGTATCAAGAAGAAACTCGGGCCCTGCCACTCCCGGTCGCGACAGCGGGTGTAGTGGGCCTACTTTGGCTCACTACTTTAGCTTACACGTCGCGCTACGTGTATGAGGAAGCGTAGGAGTTTATTAATAATTTGAATTAATTATACTTGAGTCCACAAGTATAATATAAATCAAATAAAACACCAAATAGGTAGTTTAAGGTAAAATGAGAACTGTATTGTTTGTAAATTGATCTTCCTCTAAAATCTGCTAAAAACTGTTTATCATCTATGAAAGGGTTGGCAGCGGCTGGCTGTCAGAGCCCCGCTAATATGCATGTCTCTGATTGGTAGAAAGATGCTGCTTTCTACCAATAGGATCTTTTGGGTATGTGTGGACCACTCACTGTGGTGGTCCACTTCAATGTATCCATTGGTGTGTCTTACACCAATGTGAGGAAGTATCTAAAACCTTTAACAGATATTTATCTGTTAAACCATAAGCGGCAATTGCCATGCACAAGTGACAGTTGTCACTTGTGACCGTTGTCATGCACAAGTGACTGTTGTCACTTGTGTGTGTAACCGTTACACCATCCCCCCGTTAAGCTTAGACGTGTCGGTATCGACACGTCAATTAATATTGACTGCTTGTCAATTGTTTGTGCTGGGGATTTCCGTGCTCATCTGCAATGAGCACGATCAAGTTGAAGACCACTATTGCAACAGAGTGTAAACTCTCTGTTGCTGTGTACAATGCGCGATAGCGCGAGGTGCGCCGCTACCACGGGAACAGACAACACAGTGTCTGTGTACGATTCTTCGATGTCGACCGCGTCTATGCGTCGACATCTCTAAGCAATTTCTGTTGCTTACCGTGATCGGGTAAGCAAACGCCAAAGCACTTCGAGTCCTTCTCGAAGTGGCAAGTATTAGCAACTCCACGCTGTTGCGGTGGAGGCTGGTGTCCGTGCGCCGTGCGCACTGTCCGTCCAGGTGGCGGTGCATATTAGCAACCGCGACCACAACAGGTATACTATATGTATACCTGAGAGCTTCAATGATCTCCGTGCTAATTATCTAGCACGCGAGTTGTCAGGCGTTGTAGATTACTACAGCGCTCGCACTACCTTCTTGCTGGTAGTGCGTGTTGGGTTTCGTACTCCTTCACCATGTCCGGAACGTCTTCCATCAGGACGTTCCGTGGTTCCCACGTGTCGTGTTGGGGAGGGAAACCTCTCCAACGAATGCGAAAACAATCCGGACCTCGGATTGTTTTCCTATGATCAGCAATTCGCTGGACGATCCAGCGAATTTCTCCGCGTGCGTCTCGCAGCGGTGGCGGAGGTGGTGGAAACACGCTCCGATGGTCAACGCCGTGTTGACCTTCATCTCGTGTTGCTCCACGACCAAGTGACGGTCGTGGAGTACTTTCAGAGCGCGGCGGTTGCCGCTCTGTTCCTTCGTGTCCCGGCTCTGGCGGTCTCCCAGACCGCCTTGAACGTGCCGGTCCCGACTGTATTAACTGCTCCAGCGCGACTACGCGCTGGAGGGGAGGGTTTCCCCTGTCGAGGCTGTCTCTTCGGGTCAGACGAGCCACTTGGCTCGTGCTGGAGGTATGGCTTTAACCGCCCGACATAAAATGTCGGGTGGAGCCGCATGCTAGACGGTATGTCTAGCGTGTATGCGTTACCGTGGCGTGCCATCACCGTGAATGGCCCGATGAAGCGCGGAGCAAGCTTGCTTGCTCCGAAATCCGAAACTGCATGTTTGGGCAGGTTTTGAGTAGATAACAAAACCAATGAATCCACGTTGAATTCATTTGTGTTGCCCCTGCCAATATTATCGGCGTTCAGCTTCTGTTGATCAACAGAAGCTGCAATCGTGTCCTGGACAAACCGAATTACGGCTTGTCTTTTATTGATAAAGTCAATCGCATCCGAGCTGAACTCGTTCAGCTCGCTCTCCGCAAGAGGCCCGGCCTCTGCGTGGTTCTTCGCGGTGTCTGCGCCCTGCGCAGACCCGTGGTCCTGTTCTTTGTGGAGTCTGTGCTCTGCACGAACTCGTTTTCCTGTTCTGGGGGTCAGCGCACTGCGCTGCCAATTCTCCTGCCAAGGTCTGCGCCCCGCGCAGACCTGGTTGTCGTGTTCCTTGTTGTCGCGGCTGGCACTGTGCAGGTGTCAGCGGCTTTTTGCGACTGCTGTGATGCAGTCGCAGATCCTCCCCCACTTAAAGTGGGAGCCACCACTCCGAGTAAACTCGGCAGACGGGGATGCCGCATGGCATTCACATAAAACGGTGTATGCCCGGTCGAGGCATGCACCGAGTTGTTGATGGCAAACTCTGCCATCGATAAGCACTCGCTCCAGTATTGGAACGAGTGAGCGTAGCTCTTCAACATATCGACGAGCACGCGATTCACGCGCTCGGTTTGACCGTCCGTCTGCGGATGGTCCGCAGTCGACATTGAAAGCTGGCTCCCAAGAAGTGTAAACACTTCTTGCCACAGGTGCGCTGTGAAGCGCGGGTCTCTGTCCGACACGATGTCGGACGGCATGCCATGGTGTTTGAACACCATGTCGACGAACAGACGGGCCGTCTGCTTCGCGGTCACCTCTGCCGGCACCGCAGCAAGATGTACCATCTTGCTGAAACGGTCTACAAAGACCACAACACCGGTGTTCCCTCCGCTGTCCGGGGGAAGACCAAAGATGAAGTCCAATGACATGGACTTCCAACACTCCGACGGAGTCGGTAGTGATTGTAATGGAGCCTGCGCAAACGGCGCAGGCTTTACGCGTTGGCACACCTCGCAAGCACGGACGTACTTGCGCACCCACTTGTACTGGTGGTGCCAGTAGAAGTCACGCGTGAGAAGGACGTATGTCTTCTCACGTCCGAGATGTCCCGCAGACGGGGCATCATGATACTCGTACGTGATCCTGAGTCGCAGGTCATGGTCATTTGGCACGACAACGCGATCCGCGTTGTCGTCGACTGCATTGTAAAGCAGTAGTCCGTCGTGCACACGAAAGCGGTGTGCACGCGCTCGAAGGTGCTTGGGCAGCTTCTGACGGGACTTGTCAGAAGGCGCTGTGCCATAGGCCAGCAAGAGCTTCGCGTCCGCGTCGTGCGCGTACGCGGCCTTCACATCGTCCAACAGAGACGATGTGGGTTTGCTCGATCGCATGGCGTCAATGGCATTGACGTCAACAGCTTCTGCATAGTCCGGCCGACGTGATAACGCGTCGGCCACCACGTTCAATCTTCCGGGTTTGTATTCGACCCGGAAGTTATACTCCGCAAAGAATGAGAGCCATCTCGCCATTCTTTTGTGAAATGTGGCGACTTCACTGCGGTGCGCAGTGAAGCATGGTCGGTGTAGACCACAAATGGTCTACTCCCAAGCAAGTACACTCGGAACTTTGCGAGTGCATACTTCATGGCAAGGAGTTCCTTGTCATGCACCGGATAATTACGCTCAGCTGCTTTCAGCTGACGCGACTGGTAATAGACGACACGATCACGGCCCTCGTGATCGTGCTGCATCAACGCGCATCCGATCGCGAAATCGGATGCGTCACACACTACGTGAAATGGGCGATCTTGGTCAGCCACTGCCAAGATCGGCGCCTCAGTCAAGCCCCGCTTGACTGTATCGAATGCCTTTTGGCAATCGGGTGTCCAATTCCACACAGCTTCTTTCTTAAGAAGCTGTGACAGCGGGCGGATCTTGCCCGCATAGTCCTCCACGTACTTGCACAAGTACGTGGCCAAATAAGGAACTGCCTCAGTTCCTTGACACTTGAAGGCGTTGGCCATTCGTTAATCACTCTGACCTTTTCTGGGTCAGGGCGGACACCATTCTTCCCTACGAGACACCCGAGGACGGGTATCTCGCTCGCCCCGAAGATACACTTCTTCAGGTTCGCGTAGAGCTTATGCTTTCGCATAAGCTCAAGTAGCTTTCGGAGATGCACCCTGTGCATCTCTACGTCGGTCTTCCCGTCCACAGCCCGGCTGTGGATGAACACATCATCGAAGTAGCTCGGCGCGAAGTCGCGCACCGAGCGCAACAAGTGCGTCACGCACCTGTTGAAAGTCGCAGGGGCATTCTTAAGCCCCTGTGGCATTACTAGCCATTCCCAGAGCATGCCGCTTGGCGTGCTCACTGCCGTGAGAGGGATATCGCTCTCACGCATTAGGATTTGATAAAATCCATCTCGCAAGTCGAGAGCACTGTAAACGGTGCTCCCGGCCATCGAATCGATGATAACATCTTTTCGTGGTATCGGCGTCTGCGCCGGTACCGTCGCATCGTTCAGCTTGTTGTAGGCATGAACGATGCGCCATCCGCCCTGTGGCTTCTTGACACAGAACGTCGGAGCACTGTGCGGGGACTTTGATTCCCGCACTTGTCCTGCTTTACGACGACTTTCAAAAAAGTCGTCGATCGCTTTCACTTGCTCTCGCGGCAGTGGCCACTGCCGCGTGACACAGTACTTCGTGCCCGGCACGAGATCAATCTCGTGCTGAATACCCTTATCCTGCGGAAGCTCCGCAAAAATGTCTTCCGGGAGTACGTCTTTGTACTCCCTCAACAATTCGTAATAGGGACTCGACTTCAGCGAGTCCCAACCTTGTTCCTCGAAGCGCTCTCGCTTCGTCTTCGCACTGAGAGTGTCTTCACTCTCCGTGGTACTTCCCATGAAGAGCTGCCTCAGCTCTTCGCTCTCGCTCGCCGTTCTTTCGCTGTCCGAAGAACGCAGACTTGCTCGATGCGTCCATCGTGCAAGTCGCGCGTGAAGCGCTTCCAGCTCATGGCTGGAAGCGAAGTCAACTCCGACGCCGTCGTCGGAGGACTAGCGAGTTCCATGTCACGATACTGGAATCCAGTATCGGTGCGCGTCAAGACGCTTAGCGTCTTGACATTCGGCGTCACCGCCGCAGTCTGCCCAGCAGACTGCTCTTGTTGCGTCTCGGTCCCGGACCGAGACTTGCGCAGCGTTTTCCGCTTGCGCCGTCTTCTTGTTATGCGGAGCCCGGCTCCGCACAGTTGTTCTTCTTGTCCAGGCCCGGCCGTGGACAGTCGTTCGCCGGCGGACCCTGTCCGCGGGCGCGCGGTATCAAGCCCGGCTTGACCGCATTTTCCTTCGTGCAGCCCGGCTGCACGGTAATGTGTCTCTTCGCCGGCAGACCCTGTCTGCGGGCGCGCGATATCAAGCCCGGCTTGATCGCATGGCGCTTCGTCGTGCAGCCCGGCTGCACGACAGCATGTAATTGCGTCAGTGCGGTACGTTTGCAACCGTCCGCACTGTTTGCAGCGTCAACTCCCGGAGTTGACACGCCTTCGTCACCTCGACGCCATTCATTGGCGGAGCCCCTCATGACCGAGGGTGCGTCGGCTCCCGGAGCCGACGCGTCGTTGTCGACCTGACCTCTTCGGGTCAAGGACTGTCCCTTACACGCTTGAACGTGGGTGTTGGTTGCCGGAACCAACACATCTTTTTCTTCCGACGTCGGCAGCATTGCCGACGTGGGTCTCACTTGTGCGCGCCCTCGCGCACTTCTTGGGCACTCCGGGACAGCAGCATAAAGCGCTGTCTCGACTGGTGAGCCGCGCGCACCTGCTGGTGCGTGCGCTGCGGTAACAGGGCCATCGCTCTCTGTTCCGCTATCGCGTCCGAAGCGCACGAGCGTGCGCTTCTTCCAGTCTATCACCGGATCATGCCGTGCAAGCCACGGCATGCCCATTACTACGTCGAACTTATCGTCCAGGTCCAGGACGATAAAGTGTTCGACAAACACTCGTTGTTTGTACGAGAAGCGCACGTTCACGACGCGCTTCTCGGTCTTCACGATGGCACCTGTTGCCAGTCGTACCTCCAGAAGACTTCGAGGTGTATCTACCTCCTCGAAGTCAAGTCTCGACAGGCTTCGTAGTCGAACAAAGTTGTTCGACGCGCCTGAGTCTACCAAAGCTCGAAGAGAGTCACTCGCTCTCTTCGAGTAAACCTTCAAGATGACTAGGTTCGGCCTGTCATCTTGTTTCTTACAGTGAGAGCTGGTCTCACTGGGGGCTGCAGTCCTCAGTGTCGCGTGCCCGATGTCGGCACGCGCGACTGCATTACCAGTAGGGCGCCCCGCGCCTACTGGATGTTCACGTTTTTTGTTTGTTCGCGGCGATGCCCGGCATCGCCACGACGGCCACTATTGTAGTGCACGGGAGCCGTGCACTCTCTGGCAAAGTGACCGATCCTTCCGCAACGGAAGCATCGCACATTATTTCCGTGCTGCTGGTGACCAGCTGCCGTTGCATTCGAGAGGTCCATTGGTTCCGGACCTCCCGTGCTCACTACCGGGCGCGGTTGCGACCTCGGCACGCTCGCATGCAGTTTAGCCTGCCGCAGGCTAAACTCTTCTTGCATTGCGAGAGTAATCGCAGCTTCGAGAGTACTCGGGTACTCTCGGAAGAGATAGGTCTTCACAGGCCCATCTCTCAGTCCCTTCATGAACGTGACGACTTTAGTCGCCTCGTCTATCGGGTTGGTCACGATGTTCGAGACCAAGTACCGTGCACGCTGCGCGTAAGCATGGACGTCATGCTTACCCTGCTGCAGGTCGAGGAATTCCGTCCTCGACCGGAATTCATTTTGCGGGGGCTCAAACGCTTGTTTGAGCTCCTCTTTAATATCTCGTACGTGCTAAAGCACGTAGGATCTGAGAGTCGGCGTCCGTACGCCCAACTCCTCGCTCGTCCGCCAAGACATGACATGGCGAACGCAACCTTTGACAACGGGTCGACGATACGTCGAGCCGCAATGGCTGTGTCGAGTTCGACAAGCCATCGGAGGAGAGGCTCGCCCTCTCTTCCTACATAATTGCTCACGCTCAATTTTAATGATTGAGCACGCGGTGTCGTCCCCGACGACGCCGTTGTTGAGAAGCAGCATCGCGCTGCTCCTTCATGATGAATCCCAGAGCAACACCATGTTGCTCTGTCGGCGATAGCGTACGCAACATTGTAGCTATCGCCGCCTCCCCAATGACTGTTGACAGTCGTTGGAGGGCCTCCCACTCTGGATCCGACAGGTGGGGGCAGTCCGCGCGTGCAACATGAGTTGCAGGCGTATTGGAGCTCTCCATGGGCACCTCCGTGCTCATGTGGTTCTCGGCTCCGCGTTCGTACACCTCGTACGAACGTCAAGTAGTCGGTCGTTGGACGAACTACAAAGTGCTACCAGGTGTAGTGGGCCTACTTTGGCTCACTACTTTAGCTTACACGTCGCGCTACGTGTATGAGGAAGCGTAGGAGTTTATTAATAATTTGAATTAATTATACTTGAGTCCACAAGTATAATATAAATCAAATAAAACACCAAATAGGTAGTTTAAGGTAAAATGAGAACTGTATTGTTTGTAAATTGATCTTCCTCTAAAATCTGCTAAAAACTGTTTATCATCTATGAAAGGGTTGGCAGCGGCTGGCTGTCAGAGCCCCGCTAATATGCATGTCTCTGATTGGTAGAAAGATGCTGCTTTCTACCAATAGGATCTTTTGGGTATGTGTGGACCACTCACTGTGGTGGTCCACTTCAATGTATCCATTGGTGTGTCTTACACCAATGTGAGGAAGTATCTAAAACCTTTAACAGATATTTATCTGTTAAACCATAAGCGGCAATTGCCATGCACAAGTGACAGTTGTCACTTGTGACCGTTGTCATGCACAAGTGACTGTTGTCACTTGTGTGTGTAACCCCGTTACAGCGGGTAGTTGTCCGGAGGCAGCGTAACGCCCGATTTTGCCATAGCCTGAGCCAGAGTGGCTCTGCGAGTAACGCGCAATAGATTGCTTCTTTCACGAGCGTTCGAGTGCATCGCTGCTGCGGCCTTGATGCTAATGACCGGGCGCAGGTGGCTTGGTCGCGGTGCAGTTCCAGTACGCAACCGGTCTTCTTCTTCGGTGGGGAACTTGACGCCACGGCTCGAAGACTGGTACATCGGTCCCGGCGACGTGACTGTCCGTGATACTGATTCTGTGGCAGAGTTCAGCTCGCTTTCATGAACTGATACACACGAAACATCTTGCAACGTAGTCAGAGCTGACGCTTCACGCATATGCTTAATTGAATGTATCGACTGTATGGTCGGTACTGGCTGTATGGCCGTGGGTGACTGTATGGTCAACCTGGACTGTATAGTCTGAGGTGTGGGTGGCTGTATGGACAACCCGGACCGTAAAGTCAAAATACCCGTCTGGGCGGTGCCGGTGCCGGTACAGTCCTCCTGACTCCCCGGTTGACACGGTGTTTTGGAGACGGGCGGGGCTGAGCGATTAGGAAAGCAGACGGTCTCGCGGAAAATTTCCCGCTCGTGCGCCGATTTCCATGCATGGCTGAGGCGGGGACCACTGGTAACTGGCCAACGCCCTGCCGGGCTACCAGCGCACGGAGCCGTTCGATCTCGGCTTGCAGGGCTTGTACTTGAGCGGGAACAGCATGGTCGTCCTGGCCTACGACTCCCTGTGTGGTTGCACTGGCCTGAGCCGCGGGGTCCTCGGTCGCGGCGCTCTCTTCGACTGCGGTACCGGGCGAAAACGATGCCATGAACTCGTGTAGGTCGAACCCGCCGCCGGACGCTTCGCGACCGCCACCGCCTTGGCTTGCTTGGTCTTCGCCGAGGTCACCGTCTTCTTCGGCCTCTTCGCAGGTGGAGCCGGCGGCTTGTCCTCCAGGTCGGAGTCGGAGTCGCGGCCGCTGTCACCCGTGGGCTTCCTTGGTGTCCCCGCAGTCGATGCCACCGTGGCGCGCTTCGACACCTTCTTCTTGCCCGTGCGGGCGTCGACCACAGCTTCACCAGAAGCCGGCTTCGATGTCGCCCGCTTGCTCGTGCGTAGCGGTGCGGGCTCGGACGTGCGCCTTGCAGGCGCCGTCGTCCACGGCTCGTCCGCACCCGTGACGTCCACGACGTCAGGAGGAGCGACGCCAGCAGCAGCCGCAGGGAGCTCGCTATTCGATAGAGACGTCACGGCCCTGGATGACGTGGAGCTGGGGGTGGCTTGGTCGGTGGTCCCGCGGGTGATCATGGCGTAGCTGGGTAAAGTAACCCCCTTCTTCGTTGCTTGCTTGTTGATCTGAAGACAAAGTGAGGGAAAACGCCACGCGTCCATCGGTTGGTCTGCGGTGTAGTCACCCCCAATGTACCGGTATGCACCGGTATACCGGAAGCACAATTCTGAAGTGGAAAACACAATTCCCTGGCTCTGCCATGGAATACAGCACTCACTATATCCGTTTCGAGAACCGATTTTTATACATTCATAAACACCATACGTCACAAAAGGAATACTTGACAGTTAGATTGTCATTTCAAGTTCTTAAGCGTTTGTTTTGAGCTTTTAAACGTCAGCCAAACGAGAAATATGAAAAGAATTCATTTTGTAAGGTACGGGAATACCGACTTCCTTTGTTTGTTATAAGGTGTATACTTCTTAAACTAATAATTAGAAATAATTATTAGTGCCCATTAAAAAGGTGAACGCTGTTTGGACTAAAGGAAATTATCACATAATACCCGGTACTGATTATTAGTGCCTTCCCTCATCTTTAAACCAATATTGCAATTCGGGGACCCGGGTGGTGGACCCGGGGGGGAGGCGCAGTTCGAAGGTTGAAACAAACGACATATAGACTGAAAAGGAATAGATTAATTGGTATTAAAAGATTGCAAAACGGCAGCGGATAGAGTGCATAACCGTTTTTTTTTTTTGCTTGCAATGCCGATGTTGGAGGGTTGGACCACTGAGCAAGGGTAGGAGTAAAGGGAGATAAAGTCGAGAAAGCCGAACTAGAAGCGACGCGAGAAACCAACAGGTATGTTTGCTGGGGCTTACTGATGATTCCGACTGACGACTTTCATTCGACGATAGCCATTGATTCCAGTGTCTCCCCTTGCACTTTATAAATTGTAGAAGCGACCGCAGAAATAATTGGGAGCTATTGCAAATGAAGCGATAGCGATCTTTTCTCACCAGTGACAGACTTCGAGAGAGGGATATAAGTCTTAGAGTACGCCTGTGCGTCGTAGAAAAATAGGAAAATGGCGGAGTCTGAATCTGCATCAATAGCGACTGCATTGGGGCCCCCAGCAATACGGACGAGTGCGTAAGGTGGTGGGTTGGAGGCAATCTTCACATCAATACCAGCATTCGAGTCATGAAAATCTTTGAAGGTCTTATTAGCAGAGAAGGCGACATGTTCTAGAGTACCCAAAGTACCATTAGCGGCACCCTTGGTAGGACGGACATTTTGAGTAACTTGAACAGGCCTCCCATCGATAAGGTCAATAAACGGAGCTCAAAATTATGCTCGACGTAGGTGGCTCGTCGATGAGAAACCGCCGGGTGGCCGTAGTGAGCGGGCGGCGCAGCTGGTGCGGCGGCGGCATCATGAAGGCGCACTCTCCCTGCAGCGACGAGAACAGCACGTCCTTCATGGCCCACGAGTTGACGAATGCCGAAGTAGTCGTAGATCTCTGGACGACTGCAGGCGCTGTTGATGTTTAACAGCCCTGTATTCCAGAGATGGCTGGTGTTGTACCTATGTTACTCGATGACATCCCTGGAGTAGGAGAATGTTGCACCAATGTTACTTGATGACATCCGAAAAAAGCCCCAAACGACAGTTCTTCGAACTGCGAATTTTTGGCAAAAATAACGTTAGTTTTTCGCACAAAAATGCAGCAAATTATACTTGCGATTTCTATTGGCGCAACCACGTAACTCTGGGTTACGTTTTCGAGGGTATTAGGTACTATTCGGGAATTTCAGTAGTTGATGTGACAGTGTTTCATATTGAACTAAGAATTCAATACAGAATACAGAACGCAACGAGACCGAGTTTTATGGCCACACAGGATCTCAACAAAACATTTTGGTCAAGTCAAGTCATCTAATAAACAATAAAAACTACAATAACCCACATCGGCAGGTTACATGCGAACACCACCATGGGCTACAGCACCCGCACTAACCCCGCCACGGCCTCCAGCTCCTGCACCAGCGCCAGCGTTCAATCCTGCGTTGGCTCCAAGACCAGCTCCAGCGCGTAGACCCGCGTTCGCTCCAAGACCGGCGCCAGCATTGAGGCCGGCATTAGCGCCAAGACCGACACTCGCGTGAAGCCCTGCGTTCGCACCGAGGCCAGCTCCGGCATTCAGTCCTGCGTTGGCGCCGAGGCCAGCTCCGGCATTCAGTCCTGCGTTGGCGCCGAGGCCAGCGCCAGCGTTCAATCCTGCGTTGGCTCCAAGACCAGCTCCAGCGCGTAGACCCGCGTTCGCTCCAAGACCGGCGCCAGCATTGAGGCCGGCATTAGCGCCAAGACCGGCACCCGCGTGAAGCCCTGCGTTCGCGCCGAGGCCAGCTCCGGCATTCAGTCCTGCGTTGGCGCCGAGGCCAGCGCCAGCGTTCAATCCTGCGTTGGCGCCGAGGCCAGCTCCGGCGTTCAGTCCTGCGTTGGCGCCGAGGCCAGCTCCGGCATTCAGTCCTGCGTTGGCGCCGAGGCCAGCGCCAGCGTTCAATCCTGCGTTGGCTCCAAGACCAGCTCCAGCGTTCAATCCTGCGTTGGCTCCAAGACCAGCTCCAGCGCGTAGACCCGCGTTCGCTCCAAGACCGGCGCCAGCATTGA
Source organism: Phytophthora cinnamomi (assembly GCF_018691715.1). Classification (NCBI taxonomy): domain Eukaryota; phylum Oomycota; class Peronosporomycetes; order Peronosporales; family Peronosporaceae; genus Phytophthora; species Phytophthora cinnamomi. Next base: position 348,130 of record NW_027151056.1, on the reverse strand, counting down.
GGCCGGCATTAGCGCCAAGACCGGCACCCGCGTGAAGCCCTGCGTTCGCGCCGAGGCCAGCTCCGGCATCCAGTCCTGCGTTGGCGCCGAGGCCAGCGCCAGCGTTCAATCCTGCGTTGGCGCCGAGGCCAGCTCCGGCGTTCAGTCCTGCGTTGGCGCCGAGGCCAGCTCCGGCATTCAGTCCTGCGTTGGCGCCGAGGCCAGCGCCAGCGTTCAATCCTGCGTTGGCTCCAAGACCAGCTCCAGCGCGTAGACCCGCGTTCGCTCCAAGACCGGCGCCAGCATTGAGGCCGGCATTAGCGCCAAGACCGGCACCCGCGTGAAGCCCTGCGTTCGCACCGAGGCCAGCTCCGGCATTCAGTCCTGCGTTGGCGCCGAGGCCAGCTCCGGCATTCAGTCCTGCGTTGGCGCCGAGGCCAGCTCCGGCATTCAGTCCTGCGTTGGCGCCGAGGCCAGCGCCAGCGTTCAATCCTGCGTTGGCTCCAAGACCAGCTCCAGCGTTCAATCCTGCGTTGGCTCCAAGACCAGCTCCAGCGCGTAGACCCGCGTTCGCTCCAAGACCGGCGCCAGCATTGAGGCCGGCATTAGCGCCAAGACCGGCACCCGCGTGAAGCCCTGCGTTCGCGCCGAGGCCAGCTCCGGCATTCAGTCCTGCGTTGGCGCCGAGGCCAGCGCCAGCGTTCAATCCTGCGTTGGCGCCGAGGCCAGCTCCGGCGTTCAGTCCTGCGTTGGCGCCGAGGCCAGCTCCGGCATTCAGTCCTGCGTTGGCGCCGAGGCCAGCGCCAGCGCGTAGACCCGCGTTCGCTCCAAGACCGGCGCCAGCATTGAGGCCGGCATTAGCGCCAAGACCGGCACCCGCGTGAAGCCCTGCGTTCGCGCCGAGGCCAGCTCCGGCATTCAGTCCTGCGTTGGCGCCGAGGCCAGCGCCAGCGTTCAATCCTGCGTTGGCGCCGAGGCCAGCGCCAGCGTTCAATCCTGCGTTGGCGCCGAGGCCAGCTCCGGCATTCAGTCCTGCGTTGGCGCCGAGGCCAGCTCCGGCATTCAGTCCTGCGTTGGCGCCGAGGCCAGCGCCAGCGTTCAATCCTGCGTTGGCTCCAAGACCAGCTCCAGCGTTCAATCCTGCGTTGGCTCCAAGACCAGCTCCAGCGCGTAGACCCGCGTTCGCTCCAAGACCGGCGCCAGCATTGAGGCCGGCATTAGCGCCAAGACCGGCACCCGCGTGAAGCCCTGCGTTCGCGCCGAGGCCAGCTCCGGCATTCAGTCCTGCGTTGGCGCCGAGGCCAGCGCCAGCGTTCAATCCTGCGTTGGCGCCGAGGCCAGCGCCAGCGTTCAATCCTGCGTTGGCGCCGAGGCCAGCTCCGGCGTTCAGTCCTGCGTTGGCGCCGAGGCCAGCTCCGGCATTCAGTCCTGCGTTGGCGCCGAGGCCAGCGCCAGCGTTCAATCCTGCGTTGGCTCCAAGACCAGCTCCAGCGCGTAGACCCGCGTTCGCTCCAAGACCGGCGCCAGCATTGAGGCCGGCATTAGCGCCAAGACCGGCACCCGCGTGAAGCCCTGCGTTCGCGCCGAGGCCAGCTCCGGCATCCAGTCCTGCGTTGGCGCCGAGGCCAGCGCCAGCGTTCAATCCTGCGTTGGCGCCGAGGCCAGCTCCGGCGTTCAGTCCTGCGTTGGCGCCGAGGCCAGCTCCGGCATTCAGTCCTGCGTTGGCGCCGAGGCCAGCGCCAGCGTTCAATCCTGCGTTGGCTCCAAGACCAGCTCCAGCGCGTAGACCCGCGTTCGCTCCAAGACCGGCGCCAGCATTGAGGCCGGCATTAGCGCCAAGACCGGCACCCGCGTGAAGCCCTGCGTTCGCACCGAGGCCAGCTCCGGCATTCAGTCCTGCGTTGGCGCCGAGGCCAGCTCCGGCATTCAGTCCTGCGTTGGCGCCGAGGCCAGCTCCGGCATTCAGTCCTGCGTTGGCGCCGAGGCCAGCGCCAGCGTTCAATCCTGCGTTGGCTCCAAGACCAGCTCCAGCGTTCAATCCTGCGTTGGCTCCAAGACCAGCTCCAGCGCGTAGACCCGCGTTCGCTCCAAGACCGGCGCCAGCATTGAGGCCGGCATTAGCGCCAAGACCGGCACCCGCGTGAAGCCCTGCGTTCGCGCCGAGGCCAGCTCCGGCATTCAGTCCTGCGTTGGCGCCGAGGCCAGCGCCAGCGTTCAATCCTGCGTTGGCGCCGAGGCCAGCGCCAGCGTTCAATCCTGCGTTGGCGCCGAGGCCAGCTCCGGCGTTCAGTCCTGCGTTGGCGCCGAGGCCAGCTCCGGCATTCAGTCCTGCGTTGGCGCCGAGGCCAGCGCCAGCGTTCAATCCTGCGTTGGCTCCAAGACCAGCTCCAGCGCGTAGACCCGCGTTCGCTCCAAGACCGGCGCCAGCATTGAGGCCGGCATTAGCGCCAAGACCGGCACCCGCGTGAAGCCCTGCGTTCGCGCCGAGGCCAGCTCCGGCATCCAGTCCTGCGTTGGCGCCGAGGCCAGCGCCAGCGTTCAATCCTGCGTTGGCGCCGAGGCCAGCTCCGGCGTTCAGTCCTGCGTTGGCGCCGAGGCCAGCTCCGGCATTCAGTCCTGCGTTGGCGCCGAGGCCAGCGCCAGCGTTCAATCCTGCGTTGGCTCCAAGACCAGCTCCAGCGCGTAGACCCGCGTTCGCTCCAAGACCGGCGCCAGCATTGAGGCCGGCATTAGCGCCAAGACCGGCACCCGCGTGAAGCCCTGCGTTCGCACCGAGGCCAGCTCCGGCATTCAGTCCTGCGTTGGCGCCGAGGCCAGCTCCGGCATTCAGTCCTGCGTTGGCGCCGAGGCCAGCTCCGGCATTCAGTCCTGCGTTGGCGCCGAGGCCAGCGCCAGCGTTCAATCCTGCGTTGGCTCCAAGACCAGCTCCAGCGTTCAATCCTGCGTTGGCTCCAAGACCAGCTCCAGCGCGTAGACCCGCGTTCGCTCCAAGACCGGCGCCAGCATTGAGGCCGGCATTAGCGCCAAGACCGGCACCCGCGTGAAGCCCTGCGTTCGCACCGAGGCCAGCTCCGGCATTCAGTCCTGCGTTGGCGCCGAGGCCAGCTCCGGCATTCAGTCCTGCGTTGGCGCCGAGGCCAGCGCCAGCGTTCAATCCTGCGTTGGCTCCAAGACCAGCTCCAGCGTTCAATCCTGCGTTGGCTCCAAGACCAGCTCCAGCGCGTAGACCCGCGTTCGCTCCAAGACCGGCGCCAGCATTGAGGCCGGCATTAGCGCCAAGACCGGCACCCGCGTGAAGCCCTGCGTTCGCACCGAGGCCAGCTCCGGCATTCAGTCCTGCGTTGGCGCCGAGGCCAGCTCCGGCATTCAGTCCTGCATTCAAGCCAGTGGAGCTGGCGCTCACGCTGGTTCCTCCATTCGCGCCGCCGGTTGACACGCTACCGTGGCCGGATCCCGACCCGTTACCGGCATTGTTGTTGTTGTTGCCGCTCGACACAGATGTGCTCACGGTGGCACTGCCATTGTTGGTGCTGTTGCCCTTCGACACAGACGCGCTCACGGTAGCGCTGCCATTGTTGCCTGACGTGCCGGCGCTCACGCCAGTTGTTGTCTCGGTAGTAGGTGCAGGAGTCGGGCATGGCGGTTCAGCCACTCCTGTCGTAGGCGCTGGGGTCGGAGTTGGGGTCGTAGTGGGCGCAATGGTAGTAGGGACCGGGGTGACGGTGGGCGTGATGGTCGTAGGCGCGGGAGTGACGCGCGCCGGGTTTGTGAATGCGTCGTCGATCGAGACACCAGATTGTTGGGTTTGCGGCCCGAACTTGCCAGCTTCAGCCAGCGAGCCCATAGCAGCAGCAATGATTGCAAGGTGCGCGATAATCTTGGTGAGGTTCATCTTGGACAAAAACACTGGGGACTGGACGAGAAGACTTGACTTGACAAACTTTGAACGGTTGAACGACACAACTGCGAGGCAAATTGAGAACTGAGCAAACGAGAAGGGGTCTCGTGCGATGAGTTCGGTTGACACACAGAGATATCAACCACCACTTCACACCTCTACGGGCTCACGCAGCTGATGTTCTATCCCATGCCGGGACACGGCCCGGGTCATGCTTGGTGTTCGTCCTGGTACGAGCTTGATTGTTTCGTGGCACAGGCTGTTTTGGGTGCCGCATGGAGAAATAGTGCCTGAATGACCATTTATCTAGGGTCACTATGGCAACAAATTTACGCATAGCGAAAATGCAGCTGCCATCGACTGGCAAACCAGAGCGTCAAAGATGACCATAATTGCAAGGTTGCCTCATACCAAACGGTATAAGATCAGCACCATCCGTGCCTAAAGATCTTTCATTATTGTCGCCAACTGCGAATTGGTCTCTATCAAGCAGTTGACTGCAACGATGATGACCAGCCCTAGTTCCATTCCATCGGACATATCCATACACAGGCACGAACTGTATCCTATATCTGCGCTGCTGCCTCGAACACCGCAATGATTGCTTCGGGGTGGTCATCCTGCCCAGACACTTGTGGGAATGCTATTCAATCGATGATACCTGTCGAAGTCTGGGTTGAAGAATGAATAGAGCAGTGGTAACAAAATCTCTTGGGAAGTCCAATAGATTTTGTTGCGACCGGAATAACAAACACCCCGCGGTTTGAACATAATACAGCAACAAAATACTGGCCACGCTCGAAACAGCTTACGTCCAATTCCCGATCGTATACTGCGGCAGCGTAAGTTGAGTCAGTTGGGCGGCCTGGCACGCGATTATTTCCTTTGACGAACACCGCGGGTCTGCGCTCACCCCCACCTCCCTACTCCGTCTCGTCGGAGGGCAGCACCACCAGCGGCTTGCCTTCGCTGCGACAATACACCCGGTCAGCAGCGTGCTGGGGAACAGCTTGAAGCCGACCGGGTTCCGCTTAGCGAAGCCGAGAAACAATTCGTAGTCTTGTCCATCACGGCGACGCAGGAGGAACTTTAAATTTAAAACTGAAAGCTTTTAGCTTAAATCGTAGCTCAGCGTGTGGTGGCCCAGCGTCGGTCCTATTGCTCCTTCCAGGGAGATTATACTGGTGGTGCGCGTCGGACGCACAGAGATCAGACTCATCAACCACCTAAGAGTAGTGAAGGCATTGGGCAGTGGCACTGCCCTGGTGGGCAGCTACTAATGCAATGGGGTCTGGCGAGAACAGACATCGTCTACTTCTAGAAGTTTATTTCACGCTAGACGTGCATCCCTTACGTCAATGGTTCAGTGGAGGTAGGCTACATCCGAAGGCCCCGTATCGCCTGGCATGTCCTGTGGTCAGTCTACATGATCGCGCGCAAGAAGAAGACGGCGACGTCTGTTTAGGCCGCATACTTGGTTTTGTAGTTTCCGCAACAACTATCAAAACTTCCTATTCAGAACATATTTAGACTCGCCAGGCGACGCTGTCGACTGAGAGCGCTGATCAACTCCGTGGGCAACGGTGCCGAAGAATCCCACGACGAAATGCCTTCAAGGTTAATTACAGCGTAAGCTTAGCGTAGTTTGTTACTGGACCAATCAGTGCGCGCCGCTGATTGGGTGTTATCCGGCAAAAATAAAGTTGCCGCGCACATGGCGTCGACCGCCGAGCCCCGAGCCGGAATACGGCGGCTGCAGGCTCTCAAGCTGCGGCTGGAGGGCGACGCAGACTCGTCGGACGTCATGTTAAAGTCTACAAAGCAGATCCCCGACCGCGCCGACAAAAAACGGAAGAAGGAGACGCCCCTCAAGGGGAAAGGGCCTACGACCAAGGGAAATGCCGGTGGGGGTGGCTCCGTTGAGCCTGGAAAAGAGCGCAAAGACGCAGACAGACCAGCTAACAGCCAGCGCCAAGGGATCCATGACGCCGTCACAGCCACGCTGGCATCCAGCCGACACCGCAAGCAGATCCTGGTGTCGAACGGCGAGCCATATCCGGGAAAGGATCGCTCAATGGCTGCCGCAGCTGGCGATGCGTACACCAAAACTACCAGGAAGAAGGCAGGAGTGAAAGGACTCAACGCAGTGCAGCGGAGACGACTTCATGTTGAGATGCTGGCGACAGAGACGGCATCTGCCACACTGAGTATGAAGAAGCTCGAGCCACCAGTCGATCCTGCTAAAGCCAAGGCTACTGCCATGCGACAGAGACGGATGCGCAAGTTGCGAGCTCGAAGGAAGGCCACAGGAGAGTACGACCGACTCGTTGCCGTCAAGTTAAAGCGTCACAATTCATCCGAGGCGTCAAGGCTGCAGAGAAATTTGCGTGAACAAATGCGGAGGTCTGACAAGCGCCCCGCGGCGATAGGAGCGGATATGCAGATCAGCGATGGGGATAAGACACGACCACAGCCTCCATCGCTTTCCACTGAGGAAACAAAATACAAGAAGCGAATACTGGAGCGTCAACACCGTGCTGCAACCAAGGCCAACAATAAGCTCGTGTCCACAACGAGCATTCCCACAACATCAGGACTGAGAAATTCAACGCCGATTCTTTGTGACATAGAACAGAGAAGAAGACGGAGAGACGAAGCGCTCCATATCCTGAGAACAAAGCGGCAAATTGTTCATGGAGAAAATGCTGGGCCAGATCGAAAACGACACGAACCACCGCATATGGGAGAAGGGCCGCCCTGCAGGAGGGATGAAATTGATGTTGGACATGAAGCTTGTCCGAGTGGTGAAGTGAAGATCGATGTCAAGGTTGAAGGAGTAGGTGTTGGACTTCTGAACGACTTGAGTACAAGTTGCCCACCATCCGATATCCAACAGCAGCTTCCACTAAAGGAAGAACCCTGGCCGGGTGCGGCTGCAGAAGCTGACGTTATGGAAGAAGGGCAGGTCAGCCCTATAATTTTTGGTGAACCGGTGAAAAGACCGGATAACGGTACAGAGCAAACCGACCCTAAGAACGACTTGCCTTTGGATATGATGCCCATCCCGAGAAAAACAACCAGTAACAACACTACAAGTGCATCATCGTTTGTGATTCCCAAGCGTTCTACCAACAATTCTGCTGGACATACAGAGGCCACATTGGTGCCTCGTACAAATGATGATAGAAAGCAATTAGAACGTCTTGGCGTTGAGGTGCCACCAGGTTCCTCTCTGGCGAGCCCACAGCTTTCGAATCGGGACCCGATCCGTACACCACGAAAGAGAAGTAAAAATGTTGTGCCCGTGAAAATCTCGATATTTTCACCACAAGAGCGAACGCTGATGCGTCTGGCGCGTAAACGCAACTCCATTTTGTCTGCAGCGGCGGAGATAGAACCTGACGCAGCATTAAGCGCCTCGACGAAGGCGCACATGGCTGGATATGAAGTGTATGGTGTCGACGGAAAAGTGCTGTCTGACCTGGTTCCGCGCTGGAGTTGCGCAACAAAATGTAAAGTGACTTCGACTAAGGAATTGATTCCCGCCTCCTATTTTGGAGTATCATTATGTGCTCCAGTGGCGGAAGGAAACGCAGAATCAACGTTCGATGAATACATCAATGCCGAAAGGCGGAGAGTGCACTGTTACGAGGAACTGCGCTTTGAACGGCCAGAGGACAGAGCGTTTTATCAGCGACGAATGTATGGAACTACATTTGTGCCACAGCAGCTGCGTGGTTGGACAACGCTCATCATTCGCCGCGTTCGTTTTGAGCGGAAGTCGACAGGTATTCGATTTAATCAGGGCCGAGACCGTGAGGAGTTCGCTGCGTCATTGAGTAAGCGATACTCATTCAACGGGTCCGTTCCTCGCTGTAATATTCCACGCGAAAACTGGCTGAACCTCATGAAAAGCCAGCCCAGCACTGCTTACTTGCATTATCGCAATCGCGAAGATGCAGAGCGCGCTTCGCACATGTTTCGCGATGACTATGGAAATCTGCTGGAAATGAAGCTCGAGTATAAAGCAGGTGTTACGATCAGTCGGAGATCATCTCCTGCCGATGGAGATAGATCTAAGGAAACGCCACGATCGAATCCAAGCGAGCACAGTGCGCACGAGCCATCCAGGGCTGGCAGCCCTCGAACTACTCCGCAATGTAAACAAGAATACCAATCGGTTACCAATAATGATCATCCATTCTCGAGATACGACCGACCACCATCAGCGTCAGAAGAAGACCGCGAAGTTGGGTCTCCTATCTGTGGATACATGTGCCCGCGCGCACTATTAAGGAGAAGGTCAAGGTCAAGGTCCAGATCTCATTCTCGTCCCAAAGCCCCATTATCTCAAGATCAAACGAACATCTCGGCAGCATGTGGCATTGATGATACAGCACAAGCTGCGTCCCTATCCTTTTCTGAAACAATGAACGAGACGCGTGAAAACGGAAAGGAGATTGAAACCATCGGCATGGATGGCTCCATCCGCGACAGCAAGAATGATGAAGCTGGAGATATCAAGTCACAGGCGCGAGCTGCAAGTCCGACCGCGCCGCTATCCACTGGCGCTACCGAAAATATGAGCACATCGAGAATCGAGAGTGATGAAGAGGAACAAGAAGAAGGCGAGATCGATAGCAGCACGGTGCCAATGACGAGCGCTACATGGCGCGGTGAAAGGGAAAGAAGGTGGTCTCCTCCTATGCGCTGGCAACAGGTTCATCGCGAGGAAGCAGGGTATTATGCTGATTCGAGAGAGCCTGGTGGAGGTTATAACTCGTACCAGTACAACCGTGGCCCCGACAGGCGAAGGTCGCGTTCACGATCGCGACCGCGTGACGCTTGGTGCGAGCCCGGGCATGGTGGTGGCTGGGGCGGATCGTACATTGACGACCCACGCCACTTTCGGGGTTTCGACAACCACTGTGATGATAGTGGTTACGGGAGACGTATGCTTTGGGATGAAGTCGGTCGCAACGGAGGGCGAGACTACCGTGACGAAGGCTACAACAGCCGCGGCGCTGACGCGTACTCGAGACACTACTAGTGGCGAGAGTACATGGTGCACGTGTGCCGAAATAATGAAGCAATTAATGCTGCGGAGGTGACAACCGGCTCAAACCTCGTACGATAGTCTTGTCATGTTAGCACAGAGCGCATGTACCCGATACTGCCGTTACTTGCGGATCACTACCTGCGTTTACGTTCAGGTGTTGTAGGGGCTTGACTGGGTGGCCGATCAAACAGCGGGCCGCCCTTAATGCAGGACTCTTTGCAGCTTTTAGCTGCAACGATCAATCGCGAAAGCATAGAGCATTGTGACCCACTAGCAACACTTATGGGAGTGCGACTGCGAACACGTAACACGGTATGGGAAAGCTGAGTAGCTTTAAAGCGGAAGCTTCTCGAGGCAACGACGTGCCCAGTGCCTCGCTGTCAGCACCATGTTACAGCGCCAAGACCCGGCCACTCTCGGATGCAAGTTGCCCGTCTCTAGCCACGCGAACGGTAAAAAGCTGATCGTCGATCGACGATGATGGGTCACAGGATGTCAACGAACTGCCCCGGCCGGGCTCACGAAGCAGCGCGTCAAGCTAGTCATTCTCTATTTTGCCTCGCGCAGCCACCTACTCCTACATCCATGAAGCTCGGCATTTCTCTTATCGTCGGTGTACTCTCCCTGGCAGTTGCCAGAGGCGACTCGTTCATCAAGTCCACCTACTCGGGCTCCAAGGGCCTGAATGACCTGGCCAAGGCTACTGGTAGATACATGGGCACAGCCACCGACATCGGGGAGCTGAGTGATCCCTATTACGTCAAGCAGCTCAAAAACATTAGCGACTTCGGTATGATCACCCCGGGCAATGCTATGAAGGTACGGAGTCCGCACCTCCCGCGCATTTGCGTGTGCACTGTTCGTGGTCTCTAACGCTGTCTGTTTGCAGTGGGATGCTACGGAGCCTTCACAAAACTCGTTCTCGTTTACCAAGGGCGACCAGGTTGTGGCCCTTGCGAAGGCATCGGGCGCGAAAGTCCGCTGCCACACGCTGGTTTGGCATCAGCAGGTTCCGTCGTGGGTGCAAACTCTAGGCAAGGCCGAGCTACTCAAGGCGCTCGAGAACCACATCACCAAGGTCATCACCCACTTCGGCGACTCGTGCTACGCCTGGGACGTCGTGAACGAGGCCATGGGCGACGATGGGACGTACCGCAAGTCGTTCTGGTACACCAAGACGGGCACGGAGTACATCTCCACAGCCTTCAAGACGGCGAGCGCCGTGAAGAAGTCGCTGGGTCTCAAGACCAAGCTCTACTACAACGACTACAACACCAACACCATCAACACGAAATCGACCGCCGTGCTCGCCATGCTCAAGTCGTTGATCAGCGCGGGCGTCGAGGTCAATGGCGTGGGCTTCCAGTCGCACCTGAGCTACTCGGACACGGCCTCGGCGTCCGACCAAATCTCCAATATGCGTCGCTTTGAGGCGCTCAAGCTCGATGTTGCGCTGACCGAGCTGGACGTCAAGACGAGCTCGACGGCACCGTCCACCGCGGAACAGAGCAAGCAGGTGACTGTCTACAAGAACGCCGTGCTGGCCTGCAGGAAGTTGTCCAAGTGCGTCGGCGTGACGATCTGGGACTTCGTGGACACGTACACGTGGCTCTCCTCGTCCGCCCCGTTGCCGTGGTACCAGCCCAAGGGCAAGAACACGCCGCTCGTGCGCAAGGCTGCGTACGACGGCATCGCGGCGGCGTGGCAGAGCTAACTCACAGTAGGTGTATGTAACGTTATCGATAATTGTCTTGACGTTGAAGTCGCAACTTGACCCCGATTTACGTACCCCGATTTACGGATCCCTGTTTTATTCACCTCTGCGACTGCCTCCATTCGATCGAGGCATCAGTATTATACTATTGTACCAGAGTCGAGCATGCTCAAGGTGAGCGCGTCCGAGAAGAAGTACATCGCCGAGGGCGTCGCCGCCGACGTGCGCGCGGACGGGCGCGACCGCCTCTCGTACCGCAGCCTGTCGCTGGAGACGTCGCTGCTGGCGCAGTCTAACGGCTCGGCGCGCGCGTCGCTCGAGGCGTCGGGCACCGACGTGCTGGCCAGCGTCAAGCTCGAGGTGGCGCCGCCGCTGCCCGAGGCGCCCAACGCGGGCATCGTGCAGGTGGCCGTGTCCTGCTGCCCGTCGGTCTCCGCCAAGCTCTACGGCCGCGCCGTGGAGGAGCTGAACGTGGAGCTGTCGCAGCTCATGACGCGGCTGCTATGCTCGTGCCCCGCCGCCGAGCTCGAGAGGTACTGCATCATCCCCGGCCAGAGCGTCTGGGCCATCAGCATCGACGTCATGGTGTTCGAGTCCAGCGGCAACCTGCCCGACGTCATCTCCATGGCCGTCTACGCGGCGCTCAACGACACGGTCTTCCCGTCCGTGCGGCTCGTGGGCGTCGAGGGCGAGGACAAGAGCATCGAGGTGGACACGGACCCGGCGGCCGGCAGGCTCATGGCGGCCCAGCACTGGCCCATCTGCGTGACGCTCAGCAAGATCGGTGACTACTTCATCACGGACCCGCTGCAGGAGGAGGAGCTGTGCACCACGGCGCAGATGAGCGTGGCCGTGAACCCCGAGGGCAGCGTCTGCGGCGTCCAGAAGAGCGGCACCGGCGCCATCGAGATGGAGGAGATGCAGCAGATGATCGATGAGGCGTGCGCGCGGTCGAAAGAGCTATTTAAACTGCTGCAGGAGGCTCTGCGCGAGCAGAGAGATAGAGACGCCAAGGCAGGACACCGCATGGAGCGCGTCGGCTTCCTTGGCTAGGGGGGCAACGATAGAAAGCAAGTGTCTGCTTAGCTGACAAACATCCAGGGACTAGACTTGAAGTAATAGCTACGATGTATTTCATGCTTAGTCTTCCATGACGGCAACGCCGCTATCACCACCCTCCGCTGATGGGCCCATTTCAGACAGGTAGTTTACAACGCGCAGCAAGCGGCCTTGATACCGTTCAAGCACCTCAATGTTCAGAGAACGGTTCATGAAACCCATCTCTTCCAACTCGCTCAATTGAGCACGCCACTTCACTTCTTGATCTGCAGACTGTGCAACGGGCATGGCCGGCTCCATTGCGTGAATCGCAGGAACCGAAGTAGAGTGCATGCTGTCGTCAAGCCACTTCTCCAGTGTCTGTCGAGCCTCTTCCCACACTCCTGGTAGCTGAGTACGCGGACGCGCAACTGTAATTTGGTCCCCACTACCGCTGACGTTATCGGGTGTCGTAGCGTCCGGCTCAGCCATAGTTTCATCTGCTGTGACCTTCTCAACGAACAATGCTTCCTGGCGTCCATTCAGACCGAGTTCTTGCAGCGATTTCTCTGCTGAATCAACTCCAAAGAGCCGACGTGGATATGTAGCCGCCAACTGGAAATGCCTCGCTTCCTCCCCCGTTAGCGCCTCGATGAGGTCAAACACGCTTCGCAGCGGCGACGAATGCAAGAACCGACGCGTCGACTGCCCCTCAGACATCCTCAGCACTAACTTCACTTGCAGACGCTCGTCCACGGGAGGCTCGGGCAGCAAGTTTGCCATCTTGTTCGCCTTCCACTGCTCATTCTCCTGCGCCATCGCCACAGCACGCGCAGCTTCTTCTTCCCGCAGCTTCTCCGCCTGCTTTGCCTTGGCCATTGCCTCGCTCGGGGTGATATCCACCTCCAGGTCTGTGTTGAGGATATTAACGGCCCGCTCCGGCTTGAGCTCCGCGACGAGCACTTCGAACGTCTCCCGCCCGTGTCGGACAAACAGCACGTCGCCCTCCGTCAGCGTCGTGTGCGCCTTGAGGGACCGCTCGAGCATGTGCTTGAAGTCAATCTGGCGGTCGCCGAAGCCGTCTCCTCTCGGCTGCAGACTGGCAAACTTGCCCTTCTCCAGCCGCACGAAGCGCACCTGGACGCTGTCCGGCAGCTGCGCGCTCTGCCCAAACAGCGACGCCGCGACCTTGGGCGGCAGCCCCACCGTCCCTTCCTCCGCCACGAACTCGAGCACCCCCGCGTGCGTCACTCTCTTCTGTTGCTGCTGCTGCTGCTGCTGCTGCTGCTGCTTCTGCACGAACGACAGCTCGAACGTGAAGACGCCGAGCTCCAGCGCGTTCTGCGGGTTGAGCTCCTCCAGCGCCGACACCGGCAGCGAGATCTTGTCGCCGTCGCTGGCGGTGGGCACCGGCCGCAGCTGCTGCAGGTACCTGATGCCGCCCGTGAGCCGCTGCTCCTCCAGCGCCTGCTGCTCCTGCCGCTCCAGCTCGGCGATGCGCTGCACGCGCTTCTGCTGCTGCAGCTGCTCCAGCTCCTCGCGCGCCTTGGCGGCCGCCGCGCGCTTGCGGCGCTCCGCCTCCACCTTGCGCTTGGCCTGCTCGCGCCGCTTGTTCTGCTCGCGGCTCCACTTGGCGTTGCGCGCGCTCAGGTCCAGCTCCATCGTCGCTCTCTTCTCTCGGCCGGAGCCAATTCGATTCTGACACCGACGCTGCTGACGTTGCCGCCGGATACTCGGAACTATTCGAGAAGGTCTTTACAGTCCTTCACCTCTAATTTGGCACCAGTATAAAAGAATACTTTTTGATAATATATACAGATTTAACGTTTGTCCAGTCAAAAATATCTCCAAGAAGCTATCGATTCTTATTTAAAATATAGTCTGTCATGCCGAATCAGAGGTGCACATCTGTATGTCGCCTGCGACAGTTTCGACCAATACGTAATCGCCTTCGCGTCGCTTCGTGCGCACAAGAGCTGCTCGCCTGCTGCACCCGATGGCGCTCGCCCGAGGCTATCGCCGCCCGCGTTGGCTCCCGCTGCTGGTGGACGTGGCTCTGGCGGCTCTGTTCCTGCTGCTGGATGCGCGCGACTTGTGGTTCAAGCTGCGGTGGGTGGGCCCTCGAGACGCCTTCGCGTTTTCGACTGGCGAGACGAGAGCTCTCCCCACGTCCGACGCTGCTCCGTTGCGCCCTACGACGACGTTTTCCTATGTGGACCAACGGTCCCAGCGAGCGTCGGGGTGGAGTTCTTTCCTTCAGCAGTGCGAAGCGCTTACACCTGTAGCAGAAGACGGCAAGTCACAGGGCTTCCGCTATGCCGTCGGGAAAAATTGTATGGTCGGAACAGGCAGCACCGCCGTTCGAGCCCCGGAGCTGCTCCTCACAAGCAGCATCCCGGTCGATTCCATGGCATGGACGGCATGCGAACTCTTGTACAAGCATCGCAAACCACCCATTTGCCACTCGCCCATCGTCACGCGGTTTCGGGAGCGCTTTAGCTTCCAGAATGGAGTCGCGGTGGAACCTTCGGCCGTGGAACCAAATAAAATCGCATCGAGAAATGCGGGTCTCCGTGATTCATACGCTATCAAACCTGGCAGCGAAGCCGAAAACACACTCATCGAACTCCTCGAGGTAATAGGCAAAAGCTCACCTATTTCGGCGATAGTCTGCGTGGAAGGATTCATCCTCAAAGGACCAGGAAGGTACGCAGCAACGACGTATGGATGCGGTAGCCCAAGTTTCTATCGAAGTGTGTTTGTCGGAGGAGATATCCCGGGGTTCGCGCAGTTTCAGCGAGACAAAGGGTGGCTGACGTCGACCACTATCCGCATTATGGGCATGACCTTCCTCATTCGTGAGAATCACCGCAGTGTATTCACGGTGCAGACCACAGATGCGGAGTCTGGTGGCGCAAGAATACTTGAGCATACTTCCTCGCTCAACTACTCCGCATCGGGGTCTTTGTACATAGTAATGATTTTGGTAGATGTGGCCCTACTGATACTCAATGTTTGCGGTGTTGTGGAGATCGCTCGTTTCATGCTGTGGCCATTGTGGAAACCTCTGATAGCATCTGAGTACCAAACGTCCGCTGGACGGACGACCAAGATGGGTTTTGAGATCGAGGACTTTACTCGAGTACTTCAGGTTGGTTTGATGCGCAGTTCCCTAGTGTCAGCGCTCACAGTTATTTCCAGACTTCTATCCTGGACGCTTGTGGTTCCTTGTGTTAGCCTATGGAGTGATGGAAATTTTAATAGCGGGGGAGTTCACGCATTTCTAACGCTGATCCGGTGTTGTGATCTTGTGGTTTTGTTGGTTAATCTCATTTGGGATGTGGTTGTCGCTTATGCTGAAAAACATGCACTGGCATTCGTTCGAGGAACGTACGTGACTCCGTTAGAAATAACGAGCATCGGTACAATCGTCGCTATTTGTCTGGGCCTGTTTAAATCACATGGAGCTCGGTGGCATTACGACCGAAAGCGACAAGTCGATCGAACATCTTTTGATAACACAACTGCAGTCGCCAATTCATTTTTCGCGCATCGAGAAAATGAGGTAACTCGTACCAGTATCGAATTGTATCGTCCACTACTTGCTATCGTTGGAGTCAGCGTATTCCTCGTCGGCATTGTTGTCGTTTCACGCTTTACTATTGGGAGAGTAATACCTTCTCGTAGCTTGGTGCAATCTTTCGGTTCATCCGTGTCCCCCGTGGTCCAGCCCTGCATTACGAAGGGATCTCCAATCGCTTCATTACGTAGTATTCATCGCGACCTGACAAGCAACAGCGCTGGTATATTAATGCGCTCGACATCGCCTCCTCCAAGTCCGACGAGAGGCGAGCCAATTCAATCCTCCACAGAATCAACACACCCTCCCGAGATCAGCAGCTCTCGCCTTCCAATCGAGGACACGGTGGATATCCCTCTTCGTGCGCGCAGTTTAATACGAAGCGCCTGGGCCTTGGAAAAACTGGCCAACAACCAATTGTTAGTCCTTCCTTCGTCCTATCCGGCGCACGGGATAGTGCTGGTCGGTACATACATGAAGACACGGTGCGGTTTTACGGATGTGGTCCAGCCACTTGTACTTGCACACGAGCATGAGCAGTCTGTTGAGTTGGAAAGCGAGATACACGCAGTGATCGATTTCAGACCCAATCTTCGGTAGGGGGTGCATACAAGTGGTACTACTAGTAGTAATAAAAAGATCGTCAGAAAGACTACTACTGGGTTGAATTTTAACTTCAAAAAGAATGTACTTCGTAGTACTAGAGTCCTGGAATGGCCACCCATCCGCCAGGAGTGCGGTGAAAGCTCTATCGGAAAGCGGCGTACGTGCTGTTCAAAGTTGCCCTCGCAATTTCTGGGAGTTGTTCCCATGTAATGAGATCCTGGAACTCACGCTTGCGCGTTGTCACCGCAAGGGAAGTTCCGCCTTTGGGTATTTCCAGTGACTGGAAGTTTGTGCTTGTTTGGGCCGACAATCCCCTTGAAAGCCCAGTGGTACTTAGTGCGACATTATCTACAAACAACGGTTCGATGAAGTATGTTTCTGTCGATGGAAAACACGTCGAAGAGAAGTGTCAAATTAGCTACAAGTTCAGTTTCTGGAAAGGCAACAGCGATCTTGGAATCAAAGAGGATACCAGGACCTCATTACATGGGAGCAACACTGCCAATTGTATATCGATTTATCAAAATCAGTTTTGAATGCTTGGTGTAGGTGTTACGGAGTCGTATGTGAGATGCACAGTAGACTTTAACCCCTGTTGGTGCATAGGAGACTTTAGACCCTGCGGATCACCTCGGTGCGGAGAGAACAGTGCAGCACGCTCTTGGAGCAACTCTTCTTCCTCCACGTCAACTTCTTCATCGTTCTTCAGATATGCAAACAACACGACGCTGATCAGCGACAGCGGTATTCCAAAACCGGTCGCAATCCACATTACGCGGGCGCCGTAGTTCTCGTAAAAGTATCCACCGATGAGTGTGCCTGATGCTCGTGCCAAACCGTTTTGAACGGCGCTCAGCACACCCATGACGGTTCCTTCGCACCCGCGGGGCGCCGCCGAAAACACGTACTCTGTGCAGACCGCCCACGTTAACCCAAATGTTATGCCGTGCAGGAACTCGAACGGAATCGCTCCCCACGCGTTTGTCATCAGCGCGTAGTAACCGATCCGTAGCGTATAACCCACGAGGGACACCAAAAGCACGTTTACCGTGCCGATTTTCTTGATGATTTTATCGGCAAAGAAGAACGCAGGCAGCTCTGAAGAAGTCTCACACATGATAGCCACGCCAATAATATGAGCGTCGTCGCCTGCAAGGTTGTACAAGTTCAACTGGAGAAAGCTGGAAAACACGCCATGCATATTCCCCATGATGAAGACCACCCCAAGCAGCACCAGCACGTCTGACTTCTGGGAAATCAGACGAACTACCTCCAAGAACGATGGCGCGGCATCAACGTGCCCTTGTTCGTCTTCGTCTCCAGTCTCCAACGCTGCATACTCCTCGCCGTACTTAACCGGTGGAATCAGTCTCAGCACCAGCAGCGTCGAGAAGCCCACGACGAGGCACAGGTCGAAGGACCAGAAGATGCCCCCGAGCGCCACTACGACCCCCGTCAGGTAGGTTCCAAGGCCCCAGCCCACAGCTCCAAAGAGCCTCTGTCTACCGTACTCGCCTCCTTCCTTGGCCAGCAGGTCGAGCACCGTGTGGTCCAACAACGAGCCGGCGGGGCAGCTCTGGATTTGACTGACGAGGACCATGAACACCGTCCACCCGAGCGACCAGTAGAAGTACCGGGTCGAGAACTGCAGCAGCGTACCGCTGACGATGCAGAACACGTGCACCAGTCGCTGGTTGCGGATGCGGTCGGCCACGCCGCCCCAGAACGGTGGCCCGACGATGGCGGCGATGCTGGGCAGCGTCTGCAAGAGCCCGATCTGCATCTTGGAGAACCCGGCGGTGTGCTGGTAGTACACGGGAAGGTAGTTGGCGGTCGTGGAGCCCCACGCCGAGTTGAGCGCGTACATGAGCTTGGGCTCCCACAGCAGGCGGCGGCCGCCGGTCGGTGGCGTTGAGTCTGCGGGAGACGACGTCGCCATGGGTCTTGGGTCCGCTAGACGGCGCTACGGAGGCGGCTCGAAGACTACGGGCGTGCGGCTAAGATCACGTTCGGCATCCCTTTGCGCACTTCCAGCAGCGCCTACGAATGCGCTGGGGGTGCCACACCCGCTCGTCTATTTTACATCACATACTTTATATAGGTCAAACGGAGGGAGGTCATGAGGTGGGATCGTCGACAGAAAAGGAGCATTTCGATGCCGAGTCACGTCAAAGCACCAAAGCTGCGTGGTTGAAGGCGGATAGATACTCACACGAAGCGGCACACTGTGTTTTACTCGATCTCGTCATAAGCTAGCTGGGCTTCTCCCTTCAGCGCCTGCGGGTCCGCGGCGTGCGGAGAAAACAGCTCGGCCTCCTCGAGGACGTCCTCGTGGATGGCATCGTTCGCGCTTTTGAAGTAGGCGAAGACTGCGACGCCGACGAGCGAGAGCGGCACGCCCAAGTCCGTCACTAGCCACATGACGCGTGGGCCGTAGTTCTGGTAGAAGTAACCGCCGACGAGCGTGCCGGTGGCGCGCGCTAGTCCATTCTGAATGGCGTTCAGTACGCCCATGACTGTTCCTTCACATCCCTTGGGCGTGGCCGAGTAGATGTACTGCGTGACGGCTGCCCACGCCAGTCCAAACGTGATGCCATGCAAGAACTCGAACGGGATGGCGCTCCACGGATCCGTCATGACCGCGTAGTACGAAATCCGCAGTGCGTAGCCAGCGATAGACACCAGCAGCACATTCACCGTGCCGATCTTTTTGATAATCTTGTGCGAGAAGAAGAAGGCCGGCAACTCGGACGCAGTCTCGCACATGATCGCGACACCTACAATCTTGGCGTCACCGCCGGAGAGGTTGTACAGGTTGAGTGTGAGGAAGCTGGACAGCACGCCGTACATCAGCCCCATCAAGAACACGACGCCGAGCAGCACCAGCACGTCGATTTCGCTCACAACAACACGGATATTCTCCAGGAAGGATGCTGGAGCCTCCGGCTCCGCGCTCTCTGTAGCCTCACCCGATTCCAGTGTCGTGTAGCCTTCCTCGCCGTACCGCACCGGTGGGATCAGTCGCAGTACCAAGAGTGATGACATGCAGAGCATGAAGCTCATTCCAAAAGACCAGTAGATGCCGCCGACTGCGACCGCCAACCCCGTCAAGTAGGCGCCGAACCCAAAGCCCACAGCGCCGAATAGGCGTTGCTTCCCGTACTCACCTCCAACCTTCCCCAGCATGTTGAGCACGGCGTGATCGAGCAGCGAGGCGGCGGGACTGCGCTGGAACTGGGCCAACATGACCATCAAGATGGTCCACTCGAACGACCAGGCGAAGAATTGCAGCCCGAACCAAAGGACCGACCCGCTGACGATGCAAAATATGTGCACCAGTCTCTGGTCGCGAATCCGGTCGGCCACTGCACCCCAGAACGGCGGGGCGACCATCGACGCCAAGTTCGGGAGCGTCTGCAGCACGCCGATCTGCACCTTGGAGAAGCCTGCGGTGTGCTGGTAGTAGACCGTCAGGAAGTTGAACATGGCGGAGCCTCCCGCCGACGACAGCGCGTACATGAGCTTGGTCTCCCACAGCAGGTCCTGGTGCCACGATGGCGCAGGCTTGCTCGGCGGCGATCCTGTCATTGATATGCGACTAAACTGGTTGCTGGAGTTGAAGTCGAGTATGGGAGAGCTCGAATGCCGGCAAAAAAAGAGATGGCACGTCACGTTCGAACGCAGCACGCTATCACCGGTAAACTGTCAGCGATTGCGTGGATGAAGTTGGCGCCGCGCGCTTGCACCTCCGAGGCTGCACGGCTCAGAGTTTTAAAGTGACCCCCCTCCTATTAGAACTGTC
Source organism: Phytophthora cinnamomi (assembly GCF_018691715.1). NCBI lineage: Eukaryota > Oomycota > Peronosporomycetes > Peronosporales > Peronosporaceae > Phytophthora > Phytophthora cinnamomi. The sequence continues at coordinate 328,454 of NW_027151056.1, read as the reverse complement.
GACTCGATGCATTGCATTGCCAAAGAGGAGGGATGGCACGGAAATGCAAGGTTTAGTCGAGTCAAAGTGGCTACGAATGCTGCTAGCGTGATCGATTCCGATAGTGAATTCCATGTGAGCCAACATCTGCATCAACTCTGCCGTGTCGACTCGACAGTGTCATTTGGCAGACGCCAAGCCCACGAACTCGTAGCACTTACTCGCCGCATGAACCGTAGCCGTCCGACCGCATCGGTTGCGGGTTTGCTCCGTGTGGGGTGAAGATCTCTGCTTCTTCTAGTGGCATCATTTCCTGGACAATGTCGCTGGACCCCTTCAAGTACTTGAAAAATCCCAGTCCAACGAGCGAGAGGGGCACGCCAAGTCCTGTTACCAACCACATTGTCCGCGGGCCGTACTGCTCGTAGAAGTAGCCGCCTACTAGCGTTCCCATCGCACGCGCGAGACCGTTCTGCACGGCGTTCAGGACCCCCATGACAGTACTAGCGCACCCGCGCGGAGACGCCGAATAAATGTACTGCGTGCACGCTGCCCAAGCCAATCCGAATGTGACGCCGTGCAAGAACTCGAATGGAATCGCTCCCCAGGCGTTGGTCATCGTGGTGTAGTACGCGATGCGAACAGCGTAGCCTAGTACGGAGACCAGTAGCACTTTCACTGTCCCGATCTTCTTAATAATTCTGTCTGCAAAGAAGAAGGCGGGCAGCTCCGACGAGGTTTGACACATGACAGCAATTCCCACAATGCGAGGGTCACCGCCCGACAAGTTGTACAGGTTCAGGGTAAGGAAACTGGCAATGACACCGTACATGAGGCCCATGAGGAACACCACTCCAAGCAGCACCAGCACATCCAGCTCTTTTGTCAAGAGCTTTGCACTCTCCACGAACGACTTCATCTCAGAGGCACCACGCCGTTCCTCATCACCGCGCTCTAGTGTATTATGCTTTCCACCATCATCGTCGCCATACTTGACAGGCGGGATCCGCTGTAACACTGCTAGTGAAGAATACCACAAGACGAGCTGCGTCCAGAATGACCAGTAGATGCCGCCCGTCGCCACCATCAATCCGGTGACGTACGCCCCGATCCCCCAGCCAACCGCGCCGAAGAGCCTCTGCTTGCCGTACTCTCCTCCAGCCCTTTCCAGCACGTCAAGCACTGCGTGGTCCAGTAGGGATCCCGACGGACACCTCTGGAAGCGAGCCATCACCACCATGAACTCTGTCCACCCGAACGACCACGAAAAGAACTGGATCCCGAAGTAGAAAAGCGTTCCCGTAATGATGCAAAACACGTGAATGCGTCGCTGGTCTCGGATGTAGTCGGCCACAGCCCCCCACGCGGGCGGGGCCACGACGGACGAGAAGTTTGGCAGCGTCTGCAGAATCCCGATTTGCACCTTAGAGAACCCCGCGGTGTGCTGGTAATACACAGTGAGGAAGCTAGAGATGGAGGACGACCCGGCGTTCGTGAGCGCGTACATCAGCTTGATCTCCCATAGCGACGCAGCTTTAGCGGCGACGGTCGACGCCGCCTCGACAGAAGCCATCACGGATACAGTTTTGTTGATTAGCGTTGCTGTAGGGGGCGACACCCCGTCTCATCGGACTTCCATCACACAAAAATGCTATGAAAGAGGAGGAATGTCATGGTATTGTTAAAGCATGAATAGTGTCATTGTCCACTCCGAATGGCAACCTTTTCAAGCTACACAGTGTACGTTGGGTCAGCTGCAACGCCTGCGATCTTGCTGCTTGTCTTCCAAACCATGAACGACGAAATTTGCTTGTCGATACCGTTTAGCGCGAAGTTTGTCGGGAAATCCTTTTCCGCCGTCGGCCACTTGCGGACGGTGCCAGTGCAATTCCGTTCCGTGTAGAAGGCGATGAAGGCCTGGCCGTTGGGAAAGCTTCCGGTCTGCGGCAGATCTCCCCATTGGGCAGACGAAGCCTTGTTGTCGAAGGCTACCGTGTTGACGCAAAACTGCGCCATGCTGAACTCGAACAGCCAGGAGCCAGAGCTAAGTCCAAAGTTCGTGTCCCCGAACAGGCGAACCACTTCAGCCGTTGTGGCAGTCAAATACGAAGCGAGCAGTAACAAGGCCACGAAACGAGGGGCCATGGTGCTGTGGCTTGACGGGTTGAATAATGACCGGTAGCCCGACAAGGCATCTGGCGCCCCACACCAGCTTTTAAACTCCTTGTGAAATCTGAGGTCTGAAAAATATCAAGGCTGACTAGCGGTCTGGCCATGGAGATGCCCACCCATTTTACTTGAAAAAAATGTGATATCCACGGCCCGATGACTATCAAAGCCACTCTCGTTAGAATCAGTGGTTCAGGTTTACTCTTCGAGAAAAAAGTCACTAGAACGTGTGAGGCTTTTGTTACCACCAACCGGAGGGAGTTCCGAAGCTTTTAACAAAGTCATAATCTCTTGTTTGCTTCTTTATGTTGTACTACCGCTTCTCACCTTGACCTCCCCCTAGGGGTGTTTGTAGGTCCACCGCGATTTTTAGGCGTTTTTACCAACACGTTTCCTACACCATTTTCCGGCGGATGTAGCCGCTGGAGCTGAACGCCGGCTTGCAGACGTATCTGCGCCCGATGGAACGGAACTTCCCCTTTTTGATGATAAGGTAACCCGTTACACTGAAGAGCGCGAACGTTGCAATGAGACCGTCGCGCGCGCGTGTAGCAACGGGCAAATCCGGGCGCATACTGAGAGACACACTGATCACCGCGAGCGTAGCAAGTGTTGCCTCTAGCATCATGTTCACGAGGCTGTGCTGCTGCTGGAAGGTGAACGGTGACTCGTCTCGCTTATCCGGTGTGAAGTTTCCAACGAGCAAGTCGAAAGAGTCTTGGCGGATACCGTCAGAAAAGTTGTTGAGATAATAGCGGGTGACTGAATTCACGCCGTCTTGCAGGGCGCCTGCAATCGTTCGTCGTCCTGTGCGCGTGAAGTCCGTCTTGAGCGCCCCCGTTCCAGCATACATCCTGCTCACATAGTCAGCGTTGTCGGCCCATGCATTCTTGAACACGACCTCGAAGCTGTCGTAAGGTGAGTCGAGGACACTGTTGTCCTTGGCGTTTCCCACTGTGTTGAAAGGATAGAGCTGTAGCGCCATGAGTACCGTGCGCCGTGCAAAGAGGCTCATCACGACGTTGGTGCGGTCTAAGTTGTCCATGCAGTTTACACGGAAGACGCCACGCTGGCGAGAGAGCAGGCGTCCTTCACCATCGCACTCGAACCAGCCATACTGCGTAAACTGCTCCTCCACCTCTGTCATCAGCTTGGATAGGTTGTGCCACGCCATCTTACGGCACTCGTGGTGAAAGTCAAACCATACATACGCCACGGGTTCCGCGAAGAGCTGCGAGATTGATGTAGGCGCCGACGGGATCGCTACGTGAAGCGGGGGCTGCTCTCTTACGGGCATCGATGCGGACGACTGCAGCGCTGGAGTGCCCGATGACCCGGATCCTTTCTCGCTGCTGGCTGTAGACGCACTAGTCGGCGATCCTGCAGCCGAACCGCCCCCACTCGAGGGTCCGTATCCATTACTCCCATTTGACGTAGGAACGGTGGGTAGTGAGATCGACAAGCTCTTGTGCTGGCGAGGGGACAAGGCGTGAAGCGCCGGGGAGGCAGGCATCGGCGACGCCGCGGCGGACCCGACCGAGCTAGTTCCGTCGCCCGACTTGGACAGCTGGTTGTACTTCTTGACGTACTTGCCGAACGCCGAGCCCAGCTGCGCCTGGTCACGCACCGTCGCGCTCTTGCCGGCCTTGTCGATGAGGTTCACGCACGTGATGTGACCGTAGCGCTGGATGAGGTTGTCCATGTGCGCGCGGAACGCCAGCTCGTTCCAGTCCACCACGCTCTCGTGGCCCGAGAAGGCGTAGCGCGTGCGAGGCATGTACTTCAGCGTGACCATCTGGTCCCAGTAGAGCGGGATGCTGCCTCGAACCTGCACGTACGAGCACACGGCCCTGGAGGGCTTGACCAGCAGCATCTCCGTCTCCGCGAAGTTGGCCACGCACCCGTCCTTGTCGACGCCCCGCACGTTGAAGCGCGTGCCCACGCGCCTCCAGCTCCTCCGCGTGAAGAACAGGATGTCGCAGCGCTGGCCGTTGACGTCGCACTTCTTGATGACCTTGACGAAGCCCGAGATGACGGGCACGATCCAGTCGCTGAGCTCCAGCTCGATGAAGCGCCCCAGCACGGGCTTGTTCCAGAAGAAGTCCTCCTCCGCGCGCGCGTACAGCGGCGACTGGCGCTGCGCCGCCGACGAGGAGGACGCCGACGCGCGCTTCTGCGCCGAGAGCGTCAGGTCCAGGTCGTAGCTGAAGTAGAAGGTGCGCGAGGCCAGCGCCGACGTGAGCATGCGGCAGTACTCGCGCTCGTCCTGCTTCTCGCGCGCGCTCGCGTGCTTGAAGAAGCTCTGGCGCGCGGCGGCGCTCACGGGCAGCAGCGCCAGCTCCAGGATGCAGTAGATCTTCTCGCTGTTCGGGCCCGAGCCCACCACGCGCGAGTCCGTCACCACCGCCAGATACGGCCCGCTCAGCAGTGTGTACACGCCGTACACCGCGTGGATGGGCACCGTGGCCGCGTCCTCGCTGGGCTGCGCACCTCCGCCGGCCAGCTGCTCGATGTCCACGCCGCCCGAGGACGCGTTCGCGCTCAGCCGCAGCCACGGGCCGGCGCCCGCGCGGCAGTCCTCCAGCAGCAGCTCCGACCGCTCCGCGTAGACCTTGAACATAGCGGCGAGGCGAGGCGAGGCGAGGCGAGGCGTGAGCGAGTGGTGGAGCGCAGCGAACAGATCCGCCCGTACGGCTCAGGTATTTATAATGATCGTGTGAGGGGGGAAGAAGAGCTGATGATGTAACGACCGACTTCCAGGAAGCATCGATTACGCTGGCCACTTCAAGTTTGCATACACTTTCCAAGTCGAAACTGAAAACAGTGGGACATCACGCCGAATGCATGACGCTCACTTTCTCCCGGGAAGTCGTTTCGGGCCCATGTTGATGCGATGCGATTGCGAGCTCTTCAACGCTGCGGCGGTCGTCCCGTTGCAGTTTTAGGGTCGAGCGCCACGCCAGCAGCAGCGTCGTTCTAATACCTCGCCGCAAGTAGCGTGCGGCAACGCCCGACTTACTCGACCCGCAGGCGGGATTCCCAAACAATATGAGTTTCCATTTCGGGTGATTTCTTTATGGTAGTTTATGGTACTGCTTCGATGGAGGTGGCGGCGAGGCCACCTGCACCGCCCGTGGCTGTTGTTGATTCCTGCTGCTACTGCTAGTTCAATTGCGGTCGCTCGATCGCTCTGGCTATCTCCTCCTTCGCGCGCTGGCGTCTCGGGAGCCCCGACTCCAAAATAATAAAAATACTCCGGGGCAATTTGCCGCTGTCGCCCCGGCGTGGCTGCCGGTCGGGTTGTTGTCTACCTACGGTGCTTGAGCAGGTGGCGCTTCCGTGCGCCGAACGACTTGACGCCGCGCTCCAGCTCGTAGGTCGGCAGCGCACGATCGCTCTCCGCCATCTTCAACGTGCGGCTGGGTACAGGGGCGTGCTCCAGGATGGAGAGCCGCGACAGCAGCGCCGGCCGCTTCGGACTGGTCGCCGCCGTCGACGTCGCCGCTGCCGGAGCGGGCGCCGCATGCAGCACGTCGGCGAAAGTGCGGACCTTCTCTCCGTGCTTGTCCACGACCTCCCAGTCGTCCTGGATCACGACCCACGCGTCGGTGCCGTTGCTGGCGGCCGCGACCTCGCTCCAGTCCTCCTCGTCCGCGAGCTCCGAGGCGCCGTCGTCGACCGCGTGCAGGTCCACAAACAGTAGCTCTGTGCGGTCCTGCGCGTGGGCAGATGCGGCCGCCGGCGACGGCTCCTGCGCCAAGTCGCCCAGCATGGCCGCCGCCACGTCCTCGCGGTAGTTGGCGGCCACCAGCACGTCGCGGCGCACGTCCACAGCCACGGTGGGGAAGAACTCGCCCAGCACGCGCAGCTTGTGCTTGCTGGCCTGCGTGTCGATGGGGCGCACGCGGCGCGTGGCGGCCAGCGCCTCCATGACCTCCATCTCGTCCACGAGCCAGCGCTTGGCGGCTCGCAGGCTCGAGCTCTTGCGCGCGCAGCGACTCGCCATGCTTTTGCGTTCGTAAAGTGTGTGTGGGTAGCGCTGTAGTAGAAGAAGAGCAGACGCCAGGCGAAGGAAGACCTGCGGCCGACGGCGTCAATTGGAGAATGAGAGAACTCGAAGTTGAGCTGCGGCAGTTCTTGCGGTTGCTGTTGGGCGCTCCACACGAAAAGTCGCAGAAGCCTACGCGCGGCGTGTCATTGATCGACTGGGGCGGGGAAATCAGTGATCGCAGGTTTCTCGTAGACGCTTCGTCAGTTTGTGCGCGAGATGGGCGGCATGCGGTTTCGGAGGTCTGTTTGCAAAATCTTGGACAGCTGGGCAACGTCAAACAGCGTGGGCGAGGGGCAATACGCCTGCTCAGGGCTAGGCTGGGTTGAGCGCCAACGCCAACAGCAGTGCGTCCCCCGTCGGACAGCCGCGTGCTTCGAAGCACAGCTACACTCACCACGTCGAGCGTGAGTGGAGGTCCAGCTGAACCACTCGCCGTCGGCCAAGCGGAGTCGTCACCTGGCTTCATCACTGGCGGTTCGGGGTAATGTCGCGGGAACTCGGGCGACATTTCAGTGTGGCCCACACCAGAAACGGGATCTTGAAGCGGCGTTTGCATTGAAATCCAGTCATGGCCGACGGCGAGACGCCCATCGCGTGCGAGCTCCTGCCGCTCTGGGACGCCGCGCCTATCACTGACGCCCCGGCCGACGTCGTGCATGACCCGCTCTCTGCGCCCGACCCGGCGGACGACGCGCCCTTCGCCGCCCTCCGCTCGCTGAACCGCAAGCTCTCGCTCTGGCGCGGGCCGCTGCACTGGCTGCGCGTGGACGCCGTGGTCAACTCGACGAGCGAGTCCATGCGCGAGAGCGACGGCGAGTTCGGCAAGCTGCTGAAGGCCGCCGGCCCGGAGATCGCCGTTGAGTGCGACGCTGCGGGTGCGTGTCGCACGGGGGACGCCGTGCTCACCCGCGGCTGTCAACTGCCAGCCAAGTTCATCCTGCACACGGTGGGACCGCGCTACTTGCCCAAGTACCACAACGCGGCCGAGCATGCGCTGCACTCGTGCTACCGCAGCGTGCTCACGGCTGCCAGGGAGAACGGGCTGCGCTCCGTGGCCATCGGGTGCATCTACACGCAGCGCAAGGGCTACCCGAGAGAGGAGGCTGCACACATCGCAGCGAGGACGGTGCGGCGGTACCTGGAGCACTACGCCGATGCCTTCGACCGAATCGTTCTGTGCGTGGAGTCAATTCAGGACATGTTCGTGTACGAGCGGGTGCTGCCGCTGTATTTCCCGCGAACGATGCGGGAGCAGCACGAGTCACAGCTGATGCTGGCGACGAGAGATCTCGGTTCGTTTTTTCTTTCTTGAGCATTTTTTCTTTATGTTGCTTTTGACGTCTGACGACTTGTATTTTGCCTACTGGGCAGGTGATAGCTTTGGCGAGCCGATTATTGAAGAGCGCAAGATCCGAATCGCTGATCTCAGTCATGCGTCAGTTGATGCCTACGACAACCAGCTCGAATTCGAGCGTGGCAAGAGCAACAGCAAGGATGAGTACCTGCAACAACAAGGTAGACACGGTTTTCCTGAAAATCCAGAAAATGACGAAGAAGGGAGTGACATCCTGGCATTCCGGGCCATGCTCGGTGACCCAGACGTGGAGCGCTTGGACCGGCTGCAGCAGATGCAGGAGGAACGGCAGCGACGAGCAGCAGAGGCTGCAGTCGAAGAGCAGAAGCGTCTTGAGAAGGTTACGGCGAGTACAGCTGAGTGGGATTATGTGGCGGCGCTACAACGCGCGAAGAAGGAAGATTTTTCCGACCTGAAGGCTCTCGAGTTCTGCTACTGCGCTGGTGTAGACCTTGCCGGGCTCCCTGTGATTGTCTACCTTGCTGGAAATATGCGTGTGGATGATGTAGACCTGGAGCGCGTGTTACTTTTCGTGCTATTGACGCTCGACTCACAGCGTGGAACTCTAACCTCTACCAGCCCGCAATTCAGCGTTCTATACGTGCACACGGACGTGACGGGCGACAACCAGCCTCCTAATTCCTGGCTCAAGCGACTTTTTCGTGTATTTTCTGCGGTGGCGATGCATCAGGCCCCGAGTGATCGCCCTGTTCACAACAAGGGAGTAGACTCGGTACTTCGCTTCTTTTACGTACTGGAGCCTTCGCTAGGGCTAAAGTTTCAGCTGCTCATGTCAAGGGGGTATTGTGATGGTGGAGGCTTTTACAACCAAGTGGTGTACCTCCAGCATCCAGATATGCTAGACAGCATTGCCCCAACTCTTCAGCTTCCGCCCCACATCTACTCGTACGTGTGAACATGTACTGTAGCACAACACCTAGGCTCGCTAGGTCACCGTTTGACTCATTTCTTGTTGTTGCTTGTTGGAGTAGACCTAAAGAGGACGCCGTTGGATCAAGCAGCAGTACTAGCCCAAAAAGCGCAGCGCCTTAACGTTTTGAAAGTGTTAAGCCACGTTTGATTGTCTCGTATTTTATCAGTGCAGCTATTGCTTCCACTTCGACGCGTGCTGTATGATCACAACGGATTGCGCGTCGGAGCCTGCAACGAGTGTATCAGACTCGGCATGAACCGCCAAAGCGTTCCACGGCTGGAAACCCGAGGCAAGGGGCTGTACGTGGAGGCCTCCCGGACCCTTCGCAAATCCGTTTGAAGCACCCAATGAAGCGAACGAGGTCAAGTTCTGGCCGGCTGCCGTTCCACTAGCACCACTATAACGCTCATATTCGACAGGATCACGAGGATTGCGACCGTGGTGGAAGTCCCAGCAGTTGACAACTGCATCATCACCACCAGTGTATAGATACCGAGGTGACGCCGAGTGTAGCTTCAGTGCACGTACGGCGCGCTGGTGATACGCCTCGGTGCGGAAGGGCGCATCGAGTTTGCGGCGGTCCCAGAAGCTCACGCGACCGTCATCTGCGCCAGTGATTAACAACTCGGGCCGCGTTGGATGAGTCTCTAGTGTAGTCAAAATGCTTCTTGAGCTAGGACTGATCAAACCGGAAACAGCATGTCAGTACGCATAGCAGGACAGTACGGTACGACACGATCCACTAACGTACTCAGCGCAGATCGTGACAGGGTACTGGTTGTTAGCCGTGAGGTCCCAAATCCGAAGTTGACTTCCCGGGGTCGAGCTGCCAAGGCCACCAAAGACAAAGCATAACATCCTTAGCGGGCACGAATGGCCAACAGAAAGGCCACTGCAGCGTACGTCTATCGTACCCGACAGTGGCGACAACAGAGTCGCGGCCCAAAAACTTGATGGCATTGATCGGCAGCCGGCTCGCGCCCTCGTTTTCTGCAGCATCGAAAGTTAGTTCCAGACATATTATATCGTCGTCCATGCTGCGCGTACCAATCTTCTCGGTGCTCGCTGCGTCGTCCAGCTTCAACCACGCCAGAGCTCCACCAGCACTGGCCGTCACCAGGCTCGTGCGGCTCTCGCTGACCTCCACGCATGTGGCCGCAGTACCAGCAAACACGTTCTCCCACTGCGGCATCGCGAACGGCGACAGCGGCTTACTCACGTCTGCGTCCGACATGGCAGCGTCGTCTCCAGCGCTGGAGGACACGCGGTAGGCGAGGACTCCGCCCGCTGACGACGCGCTGACCAGCAGATTCTCGCCCCTGGCCGCCACAAACTGCAGCGCGTTCACGTCTCCTTCGTGCTCCGCCTCCGCCAGAATGCTCAGCTCACACGGACGCGCATCGCCTTCTCCATGTCTAGCAGCGAGACGGTCATACAGCCAGTCAGTCAGTTAGTTAGTCAGTCAGTCCGCAGCATTTACGCGTTACAAGAAGCTAAAGGACGCACCCGAACTCTCTGCGCAGCTCTCGCTCGTCGCTCGTGGGTCGCACGGGCAGGTGGAGCGTCACGTGGTTGGTCTGTGGAGGAGCGAAAGATGCGTGAGTTACTGCGAGCAACAAATTGGCGGCGGCTTGTGTGGCTTCGTACCTCGTTGTCCCAGCCGCCGGTGGCCACCAGAGGGAGCACCTCGTACTCGTCCTGCAGCGTCTCCGACGCGTAGCGGACGTCGCTCACGACGCACAGCGCCTTGACCTTCTCGGCCACGAAGTGTTTCGACACGGACGCGCTCATGCTGCGATGACTGGGCGGGGATATGCGAGGTGGGCACTGTTTAAGGGATGATACGGTACGTTTAGTACCATGATTTTGGTACTAAGGTGTGCGCGTACCTATGGCTACATGATTGCGCGCTTCGATGTTCACGAGCAACACCTGACCGACTCTGCGGCGTTGATAACCTTTCTTGTTGATTGTGGGGCGACCCGATCTCTAAGCTCTACTGCCTCCACCACCAATCTACTCGTCCTCTTCTTCTCTACAATATGACGCCTTCACGTAAGTAAACATGACGGTCTTCGCCAAAATCGCTCGCTTGATGCCGCCATCGCGTCGCTGAACGCGCGGGCGCAATCATGGGAGCCAACCGACTAACGCTGTCCGGCTTACTCGGCCTTGGGTGCACGACGGCGCCTGGGCTTGGCGGTGGCATCGGTGGTGGACGCCCCCAGCGGCTTCTTCGGCTCCTCGTCTTCCTCCTCCTCGCCATCCTCTTCGCCCTCCGAGTCGCTGCGGATGTCCTTCTCGACGTTGCCGTCGCCGAGCGCCTTGACCACCATCTTGACAATCAGGAAGCCCCAGTAAATGTGGAGCACGAGCAGCAGGCACAGGAAACCGAACCAGACGAACCAGACCCAGTACCACACGCCGGCGCTGATGCCGTGGAAACTGCCGGCCTCGGCGATCGGCGCGATGATGTCTCTGTACGCAAAGGAGTAGGCACTGTGCAGGATGTTGTACGAGTAGAAGAACCAGCGCACAAGGAACCACACGAGCGCGAACAGGCCGAAGAAAATGTTGGCCACGGTCTCCCACTGCAAGTACACGAACACCTTAGCTGCAATCGCGGCAACACAATGGTACGCAAACGTTACTCGTCAGTCGAACTGTCAACAATTGCTGCCTGCAGCAGCAGTAGGAAAGCAAGCAGAGTGTTGTGCGCACCTGTCTCGAGCAGCAGGTCGTTGACGTCGTGGATCATGAGCACACACAGGCCGACCTTGGTGAGGTCGACGTAGTACGAGAAGAGCATGAGCGAGATGGTGGCGAAGTGGTGCACGAGCATCTCGGCGTTGTCCTTGCGCTTGACCGTGTAGTGCTTGTTGGTGATGTTGAGCATGAAGTCGATGCTCTGGAACCAGAAGCTCAGGTAGATCATGTAGTACCAGCGCTGCAGCTCGCTGGACACGTACGGGAACTCGGTGAAATACGCCTCCTTGTCCATGAACCACGGCTCGTGCCAGCCGATGTAGAGGCCCAGCACGTGGAACGCGCCCACCGCCGCGTTCTTGTAGAGCGACTCGCGCATCTTGTCCTCCTTGTCCTTGGTCAGCCAGCCCTTGCGCAGCATGTAGCGCACGGTCGGGCGGATGAAGGCCGTGTCCACCACGAAGTGGTACGCGTACAGGCCGGCCATGGCGAGGCCGAAGCGCTTGGCCTCTGCCATGGGGTCGCACTCGGTCAGGAGGCACGGCATGCTACAGTGCTGCGCGGTGGTCGGCAGGTAACGTCTGCGGATTGCGTCCGACGCGTGGACTTTCGCACTGAGCCCACGCACCCTCCTCCTCCTATCGACCACCTGTGTAGCGCACACAGCCGTCGCAGCCAATCAGCGGTGTCAACTGAATCCTCTTGGATTTTGTATGCCCCCAGCTGGTTTTTAGTTGCGACCACGGTGATGTGACGTCAGCGGAACATGGCTTGCTCGAGTTGCAGTGGTAAGGCCGATCATTCCCACGGCATTGCCCGCCTGCGCTGCCGCTGGCCCTGGAGGCCCCGAGTCTTGCTTCAGGCCGGGATAAGCTGATCTCAGGTCTCTGTCGGTCAGTGCTGCTCGCCCATTTGAAGTTAGTGGGTCCAGGGCAGATTCACCCGCTGGCCAGTTGGATTCACTAGGATCCCTTCGCTGCCTGCCACCGCCTGTCCATTCGTTGGGCTGCACCAAAAGCGCAGAGAAACGAATTCGCGGGACGCGGCCAATCATGCCGCGCCGCGTCCGTATGACCCGTTGAAGTGTGCGCGGCACTGCACCGTCGAGAGGTTGCAGCGCCAGCTTGATGTGCAGAGCTCAAGTCGAGCTGGCGGCGGCAATGCTGTTCTGTTTGCGGGGTGCTCCAGGAAGGCTGGGGCAGACGTTTCCAACTGCAATCAACAGAACACTGCGAACTGAGAATCGAGGGGCGACAATGCGGTTGCAAGTATCTCAGTTGAATGGTCTTTAGAGCAGCGTCATGTCGATGGTTTTGGGGAAGGACTGGCGTTGGGTACGTCGATGGAAGCGTTTAGCAGCGACGAAGGTGTGGTGGTGGCATGCGATGAGTAAGACTGAAGAAGATATTTATCTGTGCAAAGAGACAAATGTCCAGCTTGGTGTTGAACCTATTCGAGTACTACGAAGCTCTTCTCTACGTTTCAACCTTGTCGACGTCCTCGTCTTCGATTTGCTCGGCGATGATGCGAGCCACATACGCGTCGCCGACGATGTTGCATACCGTCATGAGTCGACCAAGGAACCAACTAATGGCCACTAGATAACTGTAGCTCGCGGGGACTTCTTCGTGGGGGTAAATCGTGGCCCAGATAGAGTAGATCATGACGACGCTGGAATTCGGGATTGGAGCAGTCCCCATCGAGCCCAGAACTGCGAGGAGCAAGATGAGCGTAAGCTGTAGCCAGCCTAACGGCACTTCATGCTCAGACGTGGAGGCGAGATACACCAAGGCGCACGGAAAGTAGAGAGCTGAGCCGTTCTTGTGAAGGATGCATCCGATCGTGACTACAAACTGCAGAATACTGCGAGGCACCTCGCGAGTGGACTCGACGCAGCGTATTGTCATTGGTAGCGTTACTAGCGATGAAGACGAACCCAACGCAAACATCGCTGCTGGAAACATCGCACGCATGAATGGAAAGGGGTTCTTCCTGATTGTCAACCACAGCAAGATCGGGAAGAAAACCAGTTCGAAGACTACAATGGAGAGAATGATGCCCAGTACAAGGACCCCCACATGCGTGGCGACCTGACCGAGCATATCCTGTCCTGAGAGCGAGCCGGCCACAAGTGACATCACCGCAATGGGGCTCCAGTCAATTGCCTTGCTGATTACTCGGAAGAAGACCTTGTTCATCTGCTTGAGGACGTCGAGAAGCGGACTGCTCTCACGAGAGCTCGTTTTGATTGCTGCTGCACCGAAAGTGATGGCAAAGGTGACTACACTCAGGAGCAGACCTTGCTGGAAGCTGGAAAAAATGTTGGCTGGAATGAGTTGGTTCAAGATATCTGTGATTTGCATCGTCACAGTAGCAGCGGAGTTAGCAGTGCCGCTCGTCAGGAGCACTCGCGTCGGGTCGTAAAACTCGAAACGAGTCGTGCTGTTCATCGTGGGCCCCGAGCACGTTGCCGTGCCGGTCGCATTGTACGTCAGGAAGCTGCCGTTTTCGCACATGATGCTGAAAAATGCCGAAGACGCCGAGGAGGTGACGCCCTTGGTGTGTGGGTGCAGACCGCGCAAGAGCATGGCGATCGCGAGCGACATCATCGAGGCAAGCAGAGACAGCGCCGTGAACATGAGCGCAGTACGTGTGCCGATGATGGACACTTTGCCCAGCAGTACGATGTCAGCCACAGTCGTGGAGAGGCTGGTGAACACCATGGGGACCACGAAGCACTTGAGCACCTGGAGAAACACTTTTCCGGGTAGGTTCACGAGGATGGTGACGTCGTCGGAGACGTCCACTTTGGATAGCAGCATGCCAAGCAGCAGCCCTGCTATCGCGCCAAGTACGACTTGCGTCGTGGGCTCCCGCAGGAAGGCGCATCTGCGCACTTGGTCCGGGTAGACCACCTCGGGCTGCACGGACGTAGTGTGGAACTGGTAGTGGGGGTAGTCGAAGCCCGATTTGGAGTTGGAGAGTCGCGACATGTTGCCGCCTCGCTCGAACTTGCCCGTGATGGGGTTGTAGACCTCCTCGCCCTCGCTCTCCGTGGGCGAGACCGGGTCCCCGTAGGCGGAGGTGACGCGGCTGCCATTCTCCTCGTCGTACAGGACAACGCGCGGTCGGCTGGACATGGCTGGTGGAGCAAGTCTCGCAGCTGGAAGCTATTGTGTCACGGACGGCGGCACGGAGCTATTCGCAGCCGCAGCAACTACCCGCCAAGTTGAAGTTGCGTGGTGTGCGCCACACCATGTTGATGGGCTGGATACACATACCGTATTCCTTATGTGCTTGCTGACTGATTCATTTTACTGACAAATCTAAGTAGCCAATCAAATTCGAGTGTTGATTGTACAGTTTTACTTTATGTGCTTGCTGACAGCTCAGCTCAACCACAAATTTCTCACTTGCAATTTCGACATAAGCAGCGCACAGCCGACGGCATGAAGCGGAAACCACCAGGACGCAGCCGCGTGACTGGCACCGGCCGAAAGGAGCCGAAGCATACTCGGGACTCCTTCACTAAGAGTGAGAAGCTGGAGATAGTAAGATTCTTTGCTAACAACAAAGTCGACGCTACGCTAGACAAATACTTTCCTAAGCTGGCAGGCCATGCAAGAGAGCAGAAGAGAAAGCTAATGTACCAGTGGCGTAAGGAGCATGACCAACTCGAAGAGTTGTGCGCCGACCCCCGCCAAGCAAGTCTAAAGTACATACGCCCGACCGGCAGCACTACCATCCTCCCCACCGACGCTGAGATGGAGCTGGTGCAGTGGATCAACGCGCTGAGAAAGGACGGGGCTCCCGTGAGCTCCAAAATGCTGGAGCTGCAGGCCAGGGCGCTTCTTGAGGGAGTTCAGCATGGTAGATGAGACTGTAGGCGATCTCTCGTCTGACGACGACTTAGATAGCGATGATGGCGACGAGATCGACGAGTGGTAAGCGCGTAATACAATTTTCCGTTTGATGACTACTGTTACATTTGTCTACTGTTGCATTTGTCGAAGATTACTGTTGATCAATGTTTGGACGACAAGTTGCAAATCATGCAGATGCATGTCAGCAAGCACATAAGGAATACGGTAGTCACGCGAACTCCCGGCGGTGCGCGCCGCACGTTTTCCTCGCCACTTGCCAAGTCTCCGCGCTCTTCAGCTCCCCCTCCTTCGTCCGCCATGTCCATCCACATGCGCTCGCAGCTCTGTACGTCCGCCTCCCTGCGTCCTTGCGTCGTGTGCCTCTGCCTGACCGTCCGTTGGCCGTGGCTGCAGTCCTCATCCGCCCGCAGGCGCTCAAGCTGAGCTCGCGCGCCATGGCGACGGGCAAGAAGCTGCAGACGCGCAGCCAGGCACTGTCGCTGCGTCTGCCGGCGCGTTCGCTCACGCGCACGCCGCAGCTCGTCGTGGCGGGCGCCGTGCTGAGCGCCTCCGTGTCGCTGCTGCTCAAGGAGTCGGCGCTGTGCCAGGACGCCATGCTGCTGGCGGCTGCGGTGCGTGCTCACACCCTCCCGACTGCAATGCCATAGCGCATACACTGACCTTTGCCATTTGCTGCTGTTACCCCAATGCAGGAGGGACCGTCGGGAAGTGGAGATCCGGACAAGAAGAAGAATGATCCGGTGGAGCAGATCATCGACGTGGTGCTGGCCAACTGCGGCGAGCTGACGCTGGCGGGGGGTCTCGGCTTCTGCTCGGGCTACGCTCTGAAGCAGGTGGGCAAGGCCGCGGCGCTGGCGGTGGGCATCGTCTTCATCATGGCGCAGACGGCCGCCTACAACGGCTACATTGACATCAAGTGGGGCAAGGTGCAGAAGGACATGATCGCCAAGGTCGACCCCAACGGCGACGGCAAGATCGACAGCGAGGACGTCAAGCTCTGGTACCGGAAACTGCTCAAGATCATGAAGACGAACTTGCCGTCGTCGGCGGGTTTCTCCAGCGGCTTTGCGCTCGGTATCTACTACTCGTAGGTGCTTCAAGTGCCTTTTGAGTCGGCGCGTGCCCAGTGCTTGTTTCCTCTTCATGTATCCTGGTTTCATCTTCAGCATATGGTGCAAACAATGTTGTTGACAAAAAAAATATACATCACATTTGCTACAAAATTTTGCCTACTCCGTTGGGAAGGCCTTGGCCAGAAATCCGACAATGATCGATCGGTCGTCGGCGCTGGTTACGCCCATGCTCTTCAGCTCGCGTGAGAATGCTGGTACGCTGCTGATTCCGTTGCTAATGAGGTTCAGCCCTAGTGTAGCGTACAGAATGATTTCTGGCCGAGTGAACGATAAAAATGTCTGCTTGGCGCTTTCTGAGCACGTCGGAAAGCAGTCCTGCCACATCCTTTCACGTAACCGCGACTTCATGTCGTTGTCCGCCACCTGGACGGTCAAATTAATTGTTAAAAAGGCGATCTTCAACGTCAGCATCCTGTTGAGAATCGTACCGACACAGGGATGGCGGCCGGCATCTCGGCTCCAACGGGCTCCGTCTATCAGAGTGATGGCAATGCAAAAAAAACGTTCGTGTCAGCATTCAGCAGCAAGCGACAAGTCCATGGCTTGTCGAGAAGGGGTGAAGGCCCTACCGACAAGCCAGCCTTTCGGAGCTCGTGGGCACGGAGATGGAATCCCCGCGCGGTCAACTGCGTCGCCTACAGCAAGGACAACACCAGCCAACCAACGACCACATCCCAACAGTGGGTATCGTCCCGCAGGTATCTCCATGTCCAAGCAACGGAGCGCTATCGTTCTACAGCTACAACATGCACTCGCTAGTCGTACCGCCGGGTCCTTCTCGATGTAGATCCGGTACGCCTCGTTCGTCCGTAGCCGCGGCGTGTATAGCTTGGTCTTCCACTCCTGCAGTAGCCACAACCCACGGGCACAAGTGTAAGTTCTAGTCGACAGCAAGGCGACGTCATCCAGCGCCAAGCCGCACAGCACAGCACCTCCGTCTCGTCCTCGTCGTAGTCGAACTCGATGGGGGCGATCCAGCCTCTCTCCAGCAGTCGGGCGAGGATATGGCCGGCCATCCGTGTGCGCGCCTCGCCCACCAGCGTCGTGGCTGTGGCCGTGGCCGTCGGCGCAGCGGACGCGCTGCCGTCCACGACCAGGTCGTCGCCCTGCTCGCGCCTGGCCGTGGTCATCTGCGTGGTGAAGAGCTGCACGCCGTCGCGCTCCAGCCACTCGCGCAGCACCGTCTCCTCCATGAACTCCATGTCGTTCTCGTCCGACATCTCCAGGATGCCTGCGTGCTCCAGCAGCACCACGAACTCGTCCTCGCTCATTGTCTCTGATACGCCTGTGCGTGTTGCGACCGTAGAGCACCCAGTCGGTGCCGCGCGTGTGTCGCTGCGCCACCGACCCCATCTACCGCCACGAAAAAAAAACATCTTGTCCCCTGGCTCTCTCAGACATGGGTACAGTCCGCGACTGCACCTCAAATGCTGCGCCTGTGGGCTCACAGGGCTGTGCGCCACAGGCTGTGGGGCCCACAGCCGTCGGGCGGAAGGGGCAATGGACTAGGAGAGCCATGCGGTGGCGTTGAAGGTGACGGAACTGACGCAGAAAGCGGTGGAGTATCCACCCCTCTCAGCACGACGTCAGTCGTGACCACCACCACATTCTCGCATTGAATAATTCCGTCCAGGACCGACGCGCGCATGAGGAAGCGGTCGCTGCTGGCTGCAGCAGCCGTCAGCACCGCGATTGCAACGGGGTACGAAGTCCGAGGACGTGCAGCGTCGCTGGCAACAGGTGTGGCAGGTTACGCTGTGGTGAATTGCGCACAAACGTGCGGGGAGTGCGCAGAAGTGTGGTGTGATGGGGAGGCGGCCGGGGATTGCACGCCAGGGAATCGGCAGATTGTCCGGGTGGCTGGCCAATGCGCTACTACCTGCGAGCACGGAGATGTCGTGTTATCGCCCGACGTGTTTCTCGGGATCTCGGGGACGAACGCCACTTGGTTCCCGGTTAAATGGAGGTGCACGGCGTGTGGCTCGAGCACCAACGACGCCAGCGGTGGAGGTATCGATTCCGAAGCCATTGAGGCATTGTGCCCTGGGAATGTTGACAGGGCAAATGCTTCACTGGTGGTTGGTGATGACATTAGCTCATCACAACGCGCAACGAATGAGACTATTGGAGACACTACTGGTTTCAATGGAGATGCATCGTTCGATGGTATTGTATATCCTGGATCGTTCGACAATGACACATCTGGATGCTCGGATGCGCAGATTGATGAACCAAACGTTGATCCAAGTAGCAGTAGCGGCATTGACAATACTGGTATCAGTGCCGGCGGCAGCAGCAGCAGCAGCAGCGACATCGACAACACTGGTATCAGTCCCAGCAGCAGGAATGAAGTGATCGCTATCAACGATAACACTAGTATCAGCAACGACGGCAGCGGGTTTTCATCTAGTTCCAGGTCTTCCAATACGGATCCGTGGAATGAACACAAGGGGAAAACTGCGGCACCGGTGCCCTCCACAGCGAGTGTATCAACATCACCACCAGCTGCGTGGTCGTCAAACAGCGGTGCTCCCTCTTCGCCGACTTTAGTTCCAGTATCAACAAACTCGCCTGCTATTACGCCAAGTACTGGAACAACGTACGTACCTTCAACGCCGACTCTACCTGGTCCTGCTACGCTCACACCAGAGCCATCCAGCTCAAGAAGGGACAACGATGCTTCTAGTGTCGCGGCTTCTGCTGAAAATTCACAGGATAGAGGTGCTACCCGTACGTCTTCAGCTACTTCATCGCCCAGCACCACCGCTCCGGTGACTGGGAACAAGAATCATCAGCCTGCTTCCACAGCAGCCCCGCCTTCTCAAACGTCTGGGAGTAGAGATCAAAGTTCAAACGATGGGAGTCTTTCAGCTACATCGACCGTGACGAATAGCCCATTCTTTTACGCTGCCATTGTGTTGGCAATCGTGGGCTTTATTGGCGTCGTTGTCGGATTCAGAGCCAAAAGAGTGCGGAGTCCCCAAAATGAGATGAGGAATTATCGGACATCCGCGCGGCAGTCCGCTCGGGCAGCTACACCAGCGTCCAATGCCTCACCCTCCACAGACTTTGCCGGTCGGGTTCAGTTTGATGATCACAACATTGTCGTATTGTAAGATAAAAAACACCACCACTTTCAGTGTCCGGGTCACATTCATGCGGTTAGCTGTCGACGCCAAACACCGTGAAGTTGGTAGTCCTGCCGTAGCAAATGATGGCTGAACGTATAAGAAAAGCATGGCTCCAAGCACCCATTTGTACATTGGTGTGTTCTCTAGCTGGATGTTGAAGAGCTCTAACTGAACCGCTTAGACCTCGTCTGTCAAATGGAGCACTGTTCTTCCACCGTTTTGTGGACCGAGGACCAGTCGAGAGGAGCCCTGCTTGGTCTCCTCGCCTTGACCTCCTCAACGCATACACACATCCGCTACGAACTTAGTCCGCCGTTTCGTTGCTCACTTCACATCCGCCACCACCATGGACAAACACGCGCTGTCCGCAGTTATTGTGCTGCTCGTATTAGCTGTCGCGCAAGGACACACCGTCTCGGGGCGCTACCTTCGGGAATCAGCGGGTTCTTCTAACACTGACAGCTCAGGGCACACCATCGTCGACGTGGGAGATACCACACCCGACGTGCTAGCAATAGACCCACGAAATTCTACCTTTGATAGCAGTTCAAGTCAGGCTACCGGCACCATCGAGGCAACCTCCTCCACATCTTCATCTTCGGGCTCGGAAAGTTCATCACCTCCGCCGACCTCAGACCCCGGACGAGATACAACGTCGCGTATAGCAGTCGTACCAATTATCACCAGCTCACAGTCGCCACAGCTATCTTCCACACTCAATCCCGACGTCTTCATCGTATCGGTGGCCGCGCCAGAAACCGTTAACGTTGACCTCTCCACCAGTACGCGCTCCCCAGATAGCACCATCGTCGACATCTCAACAAGCCAAGAAGCCAACACCGCCGAACTCGGTATTTTGAATGAGGTGCCGCTGTACGTATGCAGCGCCATCAAAGATGACGCTGTGGCTGCCGAGCTGCACTTTGATGCGGAAACGCATCAAAGGCGCGATGTATTGGCGACCGGACTCTTTCAGAGCTCCGATGGTTTCAAAGCAAGGTCTGCAAGGAAGTGCCCGAATGGCAGGCACTTTGTCAAGCTGGAACGCCTTTGTTGAGAACTTCAACAAGAGGCCGAGTGCTTACCGTGATCGGATTAAGCAAGCGCGTGATCGCTTCAGACGTGCCTTTGAAGCGTGGAAAGCTGAGCAACTTCCATGTTGCTGCTGAGGAGGCGTGTCGTGCCGTGCGCTGTGCCCGAGGGCTTTCAGTGCACGGAAGTGCTTTCAGGTATGGTCCGCTTGAGTAGCGACCGGGGACCTGAACGGGTACACGTCGTTCCGTGTGCCCGAGAGTCTCGAAGAGCTCCGTGCTAAGTTCTTAGCACGTGACGGGTTGCTGATGTCGTACAGCAAGCGCTCGTGTGTTACTCGCTGGTGCGCCAGCGCGTGTACTGTGTTCGGACGCCGGCACCATTTCCGGAACGTCCTCCAGCAAGACGTTCCCGCCCATGTATCTCGATGGGGAGAACATGTTTCCGCCAATCAAATCCAGTTGATTGGAGCTTTTCGCGGCGTCACGGATCGGCGGTGGCGGGGGTGGGAACACGCCCGGGTATGATCAGCCCCGGAGCCGATCAGAAGCGCCACCCACGACCGGGTGACCGTCGTGGAGTCCGAAGATACTCTGCCGCCCCGAAACAGAGCTGGCGAACCAGAAGGCTCAGTCGCGGTGGTCTCGCAGACCGCCTCGAATATCCAGGTCAGAGCTGGGGACCCAGAAGATGAAAGTTGTCCAGTGCGCGTCCGCGCTGAGCGAGGTTGCTCGTCGCCGAGGCCAAGTCCGCTTCACCTCGCCCTGCCGATAGTTTCTCCCCACCGAGCCAGATGGCTCGTGCTGGATCAACGCGTATGGTTTCAGCCGTCCGTGAGCGTAAAAGTGGAGATGGAGGCGGGCGCTTCGGAGGAGTCTAGCGTGGGGAGGTATGCCGTGCCGTGCCAACACAGTGAACGGCCCGATGGAAGCGTAAGCGCTTACAATTTGCCCTGGAAATCCGAAAACCGCATGTTGCAGCAGATTACTTTGTAGGGAAGCAATAAAACCAATGAACCAACTTTAACTAAGGAATACGGTTTCTGCCCCCGATTGTGCGCTCCGCACGTTTGCCGATCAACAGAAGCTGCTATTAGTTCTGGACAAACCGAACTCGCCACTTGTCTTTTGGTGATGAAATGATTGCATCCGAGCTGGAAGTCGTCTAGCTCGCTCTCCGCTAGAGGCCCGGCCTCTCTGGTGGCGCCTTTGCGGTAAATTGCGCCCTGCGCAGACCCGTGGTCGTTGGCCATGTTGTTGGGGGAGTCTGCGCCCTGCGCAGACTCATGTGGTTTGTCCATTGTTGCAGCTGAGTCGGCGCTGTGCAAGACGTCATGGCTTCGGCTGTATTGCAGTCAGACCTCCCGACTGCAATGGAGCATCACCCGAGTAAATTGGTAGACTGATGCCGCAATGCAGGACGGGAATGCGTATGCCTGGAGATCCGCACTGAGTTATTGATGGCAAAGCAGATCATCGACAAGCACTGGCCCAGTGGCTGGAACGAGTGAGCGTAGCTCTTCAATGCTATCGACGGAGCACGTTTTATCTACGCGCTCGGTTTGACCGTCCGTCTGCGGATGATCCGCAGTCGACATGGAAAGCTGGCTCCCAAGAAGGTGTAAACACTTCTTGCCACAGATGCTGTGAAGCGCGGGTCTCTGTCCGACACGATGTCGGACGGCATGCCATGGTGTTTGAACACCATGTCGACGAGCAGACGGGCTGTTCGCTTCGCGGTCAATTGTTGGTGCACTGCAAGATGTACCATCTTGCTGAAACGGTCTACAAAGACCACAATACCGTGTTCCTCCGCCATCCGGGGAAGACCGAAGATGGAAATCCAAAGACATGGACTTCCAACACTCGACGGAGTCGGTAGTGATTGTAATGGAGCCTGCGCAAACGGCGCAGGCTTCACGTTGGCATACCTCGCGCTAATCGGATGTACTTGCGCACCACTTATACTGGTGGTGCCAGAAGTCGCAGCTGAAGGACGTAAGTCTTCACGTCCGAGACGTCCCGCAGTCGGGGCATCATGATACTCGTACATGATCCTGAGTCGCAGGTCATGGTTACTTAGCACGACAACGCGATCCGCGTTGTCGTCGACTGCGTTGTAGAGTAGCAGTCCGTCGTGCACACGAAGCGGTGTACGCGCTCGAAGTGTGTTTGCAGCTTTGAATGCAATTTGTCAGAGCTGTGCCATAGGCCAGCAGAGCTTCGCGTCCGCGTCAAAGTGCGTACGCGGCCTTCACATCATCCAACAGAGATGATGTGGGTTTGCTCGATCGCATGGCGTCAATGGCATTGACGTCAACAGCTTCTGCATAGTCCGGCCGACGTGATAACGCGTCGGCCACCACGTTCAATCTTCCGGGTTTGTATTCGACCCGGAAGTTATACTCCGCAAAGAATGAGAGCCATCTCGCCATTCTTTGTGAAATGTGGCGACTTCACTGCGGTGCGCAGTGAAGCATGGTCGGTGTAGACCACAAATGGTCTACTCCCAAGCAAGTACACTCGGAACTTTGCGAGTGCATACTTCATGGCAAGGAGTTCCTTGTCATGCACCGGATAGTTGCGCTCAGCTGGCTTCAGCTGACGCGATTGGTAGACGACACGATCACGGCCCTCGTGATCGTGCTGCATAACGCGCATCCGATCGCGAAATCGGATGCGTCACACTACGTGAAATGGGCGATCTTGGTCAGCCACTGCCAAGATCGGCGCCTCATGAACCCCATGCGTTGACTCCGCATCGAATGCCTGGCAATCAAGGGTGTCATTCCACACAGCTTCTTTCTTAAGAAGCTGTGACAGCGGGCGGATCTTGCCCGCGTAATCCTCCACGTACTTGCACAAGTATGTGGCCGCAAGCTCAAGGGCGAACTGCCTCAGTTCCTTGACACTTGAAGGCGTTGGCCATTCATTTATCACTCTGACCTTTTCCGGGTCAGGGCGAACACCATTCTTCCCTACGAGACACCCGAGGACGGGTATCTCGCTCGCCCCGAAGATACACTTCTTCAGGTTCGCGTAGAGCTTATGCTTTCGCATAAGCTCAAGTAGCTTCCGGAGATGCACCCTGTGCATCTCTACGTCGAGTCTTCCCGTCCACAGCTCGGCTGTGGATGAATACATCATCGAAGTAGCTCGGTGCGAAGTCGCGCACCGAGCGCAACAAGTGCGTCACGCACCTGTTGAAAGTCGCAGGGGCATTCTTAAGCCCCTGTGGCATTACTAGCCATTCCCAGAGCATGCCGCTTGGCGTGCTCACTGCCGTGAGAGGGATATCGCTCTCACGCATTAGGATTTGATAAAATCCATCTCGCAAGTCGAGAGCACTGTAAACGGTGCTCCCGGCCATCGAATCGATGATAACATCTTTTCGCGGTATCGGCGTCTGCGCCGGTACCGTCGCATCGTTCAGCTTGTTGTAAGCATGAACGATGCGCCATCCGCCCTGTGGCTTCTTGACACAGAACGTCGGAGCACTGTGCGGGGACTTTGATTCCCGCACTTGTCCTGTTTTACGACGACTTTCAAAGAAGTCGTCGATCGCTTTCACTTGCTCTCGCGGCAGTGGCCACTGCCGCGTGACACAGTACTTCGTGCCCGGCACGAGATCAATCTCGTGCTGAATGCCCTTATCCTGCGGAAGCTCCGCAGGAATGTCTTCCGGGAGTACGTCTTTGTACTCCCTCAACAGTTCGTAATAGGGACTCGACTTCAGCGAGTCCCAACCTTGTTCCTCGAAGCGCTCTCGCTTCGTCTTCGCACTGAGAGTGTCTTCACTCTCAGTGGTACTTCCCATGAAGAGCTGCCTCAGCTCTTCGCTCTCGCTCGCCGTTCTTTCGCTGTCCGAAAGAATGCAGACTTGCTCGATGCGTCCATCGTGCAAGTCGCGCGTGAAGCGCTTCCAGCTCATGGCTGGAAGCGAAGTCAACTCCGACGCCGTCGTCGGAGGACTAGCGAGTTCCATGTCACGATACTGGAATCCAGTATCGGTGCGCGTCAAGACGCTTAGCGTCTTGACATTCGGCGTCACCGCCGCAGTCTGCCCAGCAGACTGCTCTTGTTGCGTCTCGGTCCCGGACCGAGACTTGCGCAGCGTTTTTCGCTTGCGCCGTCTTCCTGTTGTGCGGAGCCCGGCTCCGCACAGTTGTTCTTCTTGTCCAGGCCCGGCCGTGGACAGTCGTTCGCCGGCGGACCCTGTCCGCGGGCGCGCGGTATCAAGCCCGGCTTGACCGCATTTTCCTTCGTGCAGCCCGGCTGCACGGTAATGTGTCCCTTCGCCGGCAGACCCTGTCTGCGGGCGCGCGATATCAAGCCCGGCTTGATCGCATGGCGCTTCGTCGTGCAGCCCGGCTGCACGACAGCATGCAAATTGCGTCAGTGCGGTACGTTTGCAACCGCCCGCACTGTTTGCAGCGTCAACTCCCGGAGTTGACACGCCTTCGTCACCTCGACGCCAATCATTGGCGGAGCCCCTCATGACCGAGGGTGCGTCGGCTCCCGGAGCCGACGCGTCGTTGTCGACCTGACCGCTTCGGGTCAGGGACTGTCCCTTACACGCTTGAACGTGGGTGTTGGTTCCCGGAACCAACACATCTTTTTTTTTCCGACGTCGGCAGCATTGCCGACGTGGGTCTCACTTGTGCGCGCCCTCGCGCACTTCTTAACACTCCGGGACAGCAGCATAAAGCGCTGTCTCGACTGGTGAGCCGCGCGCACCTGCTGGTGCGCGCGCTGCGGTAACAGGGCCATCGCTCTCTGTTCCGCTATCGCGTCCGAAGCGCACGAGCGTGCGCTTCTTCCAGTCTATCACCGGATCATGCCGTGCAAGCCACGGCATGCCCATTACTACGTCGAACTTATCGTCCAGGTCCAGGACGATAAAGTGTTCGACAAACACTCGTTGTTTGTACGAGAAGCGCACGTTCACGACGCGCTTCTCGGTCTTCACGATGGCACCTGTTGCCAGTCGTACCTCAGAAGACTTCGAGGTGTATCTACCTCCTCGAAGTCAAGTCTCGACAGGCTTCGTAGTCGAACAAAGTTGTTCGACGCGCCTGAGTCTACCAATGCTCGAAGAGAGTCACTCGCTCTCTTCGAGTAAACCTTCAAGATGACTAGGTTTGGCCTGTCATCTTGTTTCTTGCAGTGAGAGCTGGTCTCACTGGGGCTGCAGTCTCAGTGTCGCGTGCCCGATGTCGGCACGCACGACTGCATTACCAGTAGGGCGCCCCGCGCCTACTGGATGTTCGCGTTTTTTGTTGGTCCGCGGCGATGCCTAGCATCGCCACGACGGCCACCTCCAGGGGCATGGGAGCTGTACACTCCCGTGCAAAGTGACCGATCCTTCCGCAGCGGAAGCATCGCACGTTACCTCCCTGCTGCTGGTAACCAGCAGTTGTTGCGCTCGAGAGGTCCATTGGTTCCGGACCTCCCGTCCTCGCTACCGGGCGTGGTTGCGGCCTCGGCACGTTCACATGCAGTTTAGCCTGCCGCAGGCTAAACTCTTCTTGCATGGCAAGAGTGATCGCAGCTTCGAGAGTACTCGGGTACTCTCGGAAGAGATAGGTCTTCACAGGCCCATCTCTAAGTCCTTTCATGAACGTGACGACCTTGGTCGCCTCGTCAATCGGTTAGTCACGATATTTGATACCAAATATCGTGCGCGCTGCGCGTAAGCATGGACGTCATGCTTACCCTGCTGAAGGTCGAGGAACTCCGCCCTCGACCGGAACTCGTTTTGCGGGGGCTCAAACGCTTGTTTGAGCTCCTCTTTGAACACTTCGTACGTGCTGAAGCACGTAGGATCGGAGAGTCGGCGTCCATACGCCCAACTCCTTGCGCGTCCGCCAAGGCAGGACATGGCGAACGCGACCTTCGACAGCGGGTCGACGATGCGTCGAGCCGCTATGGCTGTGTCGAGCTCGACAAGCCATCGGAGGAGAGGCTCGCCCTCTCTTCCCATGTAATTGCTTACGCTCAACTTTAATGGTTGAGCACGCGGTGTCGTCCCTGACGACGCCGTCACTGAGGAAGCAGCGTCACGCTGCTCCTTCATGATGAACCCCAGAGCAACACCATGTTGCTCCGTCGGCGATAGCGTACGCAGCATCGTGGCTATCGCCGCTTCTCCAATGACTGTTGACAGTCGTTGGAGGGCCTCCCACTCTGGGTCAGACAGGTGGGGGCAGTCAGCGCGTGCAACATGCGTTGCAGGCGTGTTGGAGCTCTCCATGGGCACCTCCGTGCTCATGTGGTTCTCGGCTCCGCGTTCGTACACCGCGTACGAACGTCAAGCAGTCGGTCGTTGGACGGACTACAAAGTGCTACCAGGTGTAGTGGGTCTAACTTGACTCACTACTTTAGCTTACACGTTGCGCAACGTGTATGAGGAAGCGTAAGTACTTAGTAATTACTTAGGTTAATTATATTTGAATACACAAATATAAGTTAACTTAGACAAGACACAAGTAGCTAGTTTAAGGTAAAATGAGAATTGTATTGTTTGTAAATTGATCTTCCTCTAAAAGCTGCTAAAAACTGTTTATCATCTATGAAAGGGTTGGCAGCGGCTGGCTGTCAGAGCCCCGCTAATATGCATGTCTCTGATTGGTAGAAAGATGCTGCTTTCTACCAATAGGATCTTTGGGTATGTGTGGACCACTCATTGTGGTGGTCCACTTCAATGTATCCATCGGTGTGTCTTACACCAATGTGAGGAAGTATCCAAAAACGTTTAACAGATAACCTATCTGTTAAATTCACAAGTGGCTTGCAGCCACTTGTACGTGTAACCCCGTTACAGAAGCGAAGAGCTAAGCCCCTCCCAAGTTAAGTGAACCCGCGGTGCAACCTACCAAGCGGCAAAAAACGTGGTGGAAAGCTCCGGTGACTCAAGAACAACTTTCGGGTCATATTGCGCGATGGATGATCCGCGGCGGATCAGCCATCGCGCAATATGACCCGAAAGTTTGCGAATAATTGATATGATAAGCGATTGTGAATCTTATCAATATGCTTTGTCTATCCAGGGCTGGCGCACGACTTGGTAACGACTCCGGCCTTTCATGATTTCCTAGTTGCTGTCATGGGAGACCCGAACGTCACCATCCCGTCCGGCAAGACCTACAACAGGATCCTTCGTTATGAGCCCGCCAAGGGCAAGGACTGACAACGAGCGAGCGCAATCGCAGCTAATATTGTGCCACAATCGTCAGGAACTGAGGCGCATGGAAGGAAGCAAGCGATAGCTATGGCAGACGTCAATATAGGTACACAGTACTAATTAGTAGTGCAAATTAGTAGTGATACTACTAATTAGCCAAGCCCGTTTTACTATACTAGTAGTAGCAATATTGATTCAGAGTCGGTTACTAGTAGTAGTAGTAGTAGTAGTAGTAGTAGTAGTATCACTACTAACCCAAAATTATCACTACTACCAAACCCTGGTCATGAGCGAGTCCAAGGACTCGCGTCTGCCGCTCGGCGCCGTGCGCACCGCCGACGGGGAGGTGGTGGTGCCGGCGTCGCGCCGGGCAGACGGGTCCACGCGCAAGCCCATCCGCATCCGCCAGGGCTACGTGCCGCAGGACGAGGTGCCCAAGTACAAGACCGTCGCGCAGCGGGTAGGAGTATCCTGTGGTGCACCAATGAGGAGAACCTGGCGGCATTTTTGACACCAAATGCGTTGGTCGGCAGAGACGCGAGCAAGAGGCGAAGCGGGCTGCAGAGCAGAAGGCAAGTGGTGACGCTGCGGTTGATGAGCTCGCGCTGGATAAGCTCTCGCTGGAGCAGAAGAGGGAGACGCCACCAGCGCGAGAGCGGCCGCGCACCAGCGGCGACAGATCTCCTCGCCAAGAGCGGGGGCGTCGTCAGCCGCCCGCGAAGGACACGAAAGCGCCGAGAGCTGCTGCTGGTGATTCGACGAGAGACCACCAGCAGCAGCTGAAGCGGGAGCTGACGAAGATCAATAAGCAACTCAAAGACATCGTGAAACTTGAAGACGCAGACGCTTCGTCTCTCACGATGCAGCAGAAGCAGAAGATCGAGCGGAAGACATCGCTGCAACAGCAGAGAAACGAGATTATAGCTGAGCTGAACGGGGCCACCGTCATGAGAAGCAATGCCTCAACCGCTGGACCCCGCCCCAAGGTCGCTATTAGCCTGTAGTGGAGGGAATAGACTCCAGCTCGGTCATATGAAAATTAGTGTAACGAGAACAGCAGCTGCAGGGGCTGCTTAAGCCCAACCTGCCGACGCTGGCAGGTGAGATGGCTAATAGCGCCCAGCTTGAAGCTTCCTTCATAATGCGGCAATTTGCGGCTGGTGTGTCATTGAGAGGACCACTTGCGCGGAGGTTATGGTGGAGTTCATTGCGCTTGCCCCGAGCAGGGTGTGCAAACGTGGCAGATCGGGCGAGATGGATATTGGAGAGTGGTGGGGAAACTGCGTCACAGTCTGTGAGCTTCAAATGAAGTGGGTCTTCTGACTTTCTTCGCTGCACGCATTAGTATTGGTGTGCTGGTGTCATGTTGCATTCGGTGTCAACGTTTTGCCGACAACTATCACACTACAGCTCCGTGGCTCTATCCGACGCATCGCTCGCTAACAAGAAAGAGTTTCGAGAAGCTTGCAACGTCGAGTATTTGTTGTGAGCGATCGATACATTTTGAAGAGGTTAACTGAAGGCATGGCACGAGTAAAATTTTGGAAACGGAGACATTGGCGCTGCCGCAAAAAACCATCACCACACCGAGGTCATCTACGTGGACGTTCTGCTGCTGCCACGACTACGTTTGCGATTCCGTTTGCGATTCCGTTTGCGATTCCTGCGACTGCGATCACGACTACCACTCGCGGCCACTCGTTGCGTCTTCACGACCGCCTCCACCCTCGCTTCGATTGTCCCCACTCGCTTATCAAGAGCGGCTGCCACCGCAGCAAGCACTCCTTTATTGATAGGCAGATCGTCGGTGCTGGCCCCGCGGTTTCAGCCTTGGCGACGCGGTGCAGTGGGTCGTGGCGTTTCTGGAGAACTGTTGAGCTTGGTCGCGTACGCACATTGTTCCTTCTTGCACTTCCAGAATACGTTCATGAAACACTTTACCTGCCGAACCAGACTTGCAGCGTAAGCAGAAGACGTTTGGCAGATCCACACCGTCGACTGAAGTCTTCAGTCGGTAACAGTCCCTCAGGGCCTTCTTTATCTCCGCCTTCGTGGGGCTGACCATGAACTCCGTAGAGAAGCCTGAAATCGTGAAATGGGTAATGACTCCTTCAAAGTTTGCCAGCACTTGTGGTCCTCGACCTACTTTATTGCGAGTCCGGGTGGGGGAAACACCGGCTGAGTGGCTCTCGTCGATCTGGAAGTTCGCAACACTGCTTTGATCGACTCCATAGCCGTGAATACACTGGGAGAGCGCGATGAGCCCCTCTCTGATGTGAAACAACTCTAATTCGTGGTGACGTGTAGTCTTGAACTTGAAGCTGTAGACGGAAGATCGGTCGGACTTAACGGGGTCTCCTAATTCCGAATCCTTTCTGAAGCCACACCACACACACCAAAAAGATCGACGCGAACGGCAACGATGGCGGAGGAAGCAGCAGCTGCACCGGCGGTGGCGGCGCCCAGCGAGGCCGCGGAGAAGAAGAGCAGGCCCCCGCCGCACTTCGAGGATGAGGCAGGTCTCTTCAAGAGCGTGTGCCGCTACTTCATGCGCAGCAAGAAGTGCACGCGCGCCGGCTGCAAGTTCGTGCACGACAAGCAGCTGTGCCCGCTCTACTGGAAGACGGGCGAGTGCAAATTCGGGGCCGAGTGCCGTCGGAACCACTTCGTGACGGTGCCCGACCCGAGCGCCAAGGCGGAGGAGGCTGTCACGGCTGCTGCCGCGTCTGGCGGTGAGGAGGAGGAGGAGCAGAAGAAGAAGAAGCCACAGGCCAAAAAGGGCAAAGACAAGAAGCCCAAGGACAAGGATGCCAAGCCTAAGGAGGACAAGCCCAAGGACGCCAAGGCCAAGGACGACTCCCCCAAGGAGGCGGACAAGCAGGAGAAGCAGGACGCCGCCGACAAGAAGAGCAAGAAGAAGAAGAAGAACGAGCGGCGCCAGCCCACCAAGAAGAACACGGAGAACTTCGAGCCCATGACCAAGCCCGTGGATCTGCGCATCACCTACGACCTGGGCTCCAAGGACGACAAGTTCTCGACGCCGCTGACGGCGCGCGACGTGGTGCTCGTGCCCAACCTCTTCAGCGACTTCAAGAACGGCGAGCTCTACGCCAAGCTCATGCACGAGCTGGACAACTGCGGCATCCCGCGCGAGCAGCTGCTGAAGATGTGGCACGGCAACAACAAGATCGACGGCACGCACCTCATTGTGGACGACCACTCGAGTTGGAAGGCCAAGTGCCCAACGTTCGACCTCGTGACGGACCGGCTCAAGCAGTTCTTTAGCCTGGACATCAAGGCCACGCGCTTCAACTGGTACAAGGACACCTCGCAGTGGAAGCCGTTCCACTTCGACGCCGCCGCTGTCAAGCCCCACATTGCGGCCATCCAGAACTTCACGGTCGGCATCTCCTTCGGCGCCACCAGAGACGCTGCCTTCGAGCACGCAGAGACCAAGACGGTGGTGAGCATGCCGCAGCCGGACGGATGCGTCTACGCGTTCGCCAAGGACACCAACGTGATCTGGCGCCACGGCATTCTGCAGGACGTCCCGGTGCGGGATGAAGGCCGCATCTCGGTCATCGCATGGGGCTGGGTGGACAACATGGCGGACGTCACGACCTCCGCTGCTGCGGCATCGTAGAAGACCCAAGTCAAACAGCAAACAGTTTTTTTCAGGGGCACGTAGGAAGCAGATAAAGCGCCAACTCACCACCGTGGCGATTCACGCATGGGTCACTGGTGAGACCATGCAAACGCCGGCAACAACGGCCGTCATGCCCTAATAAAGCACGCCGTTGTATTTCACCTGCAGACTGATCGCAAGTTTTTTAGCTGTTGCTTCAGCTCTGCTATGATAACTTTGTATCAATGTGAATCCGCGAGCATGCGCGAAGACCGCTTCACTGTGGCTTTTGCTCCTTACCGTCCACCTAGACCCTCATTATGTGCTCACCACTTGACACTACAATCTTCCGATTGTGGTGCAACATTTCGAGCAAGGGGGGAAGCCAGAGAGGGTTCATCGCGTCTTCGCTCAGTCAGCGTTTACGGGTATGGAGCTCGCCGTGAGTCGATCAAAGCAGCCGACCGCCTTGTTGAGAAATTCCGGTTGGACGAGTTTCACGTATCGCTGGAGGGTGTCGACTGGAGCGTACGTGGGTGTCTTCCACCACCCGGACTCGCAATACAGTTGATGCGGTACAACAAATACTGGCAAGTTCTGAAGGAGTTATTTCAAATATGGAGAACGGGGAGTCTTGGCCTGACAAAGCCTGCATACTACACTACTAGATAAGGAAGGCCCTGAGGGACTGTTGCCGACTGAAGACTTCAGTCGACAGTGTAGATCTACCAAACATCTTTTACTACGCCGCAAGTCTGGTTCGGCAGGTAGAGTGTTTCATTAAAGTATTCTGGAAGTACAAGATGGAGCAATGGCGTACACGACCCACTGCACCGCGTCGCCAAGCTACGGTAGCACACACGGATACTTAAGTATGTCGACTTTATCTGAGTACGAAGAACCTCCGCCCATGGCTGAAACTGCGAAGCTAGCACGTACTCCAGCCGACGATCTGCTCACCAATGAAAGCGTGATTGAGATGGTGGCGGTCGCTCTCGACAAGATCATGGAGACAATCGAAGCACGTGTGGATGCAGCGGTCGTGAAGATGGCACGAGTACCAATCGTGGTCACAGTCGCAGTCGCAGTCGGAATCGCAAACGCAGTCGTAGCGGTAGTAGCGTGTCTTGAGTAAGTTAGATGGCTCCAGGAATGGTGGTGCTTGCACCAGCTAAGCTTTACTTGTGTCGTGCTTTCTCCTGGGCAGTTATTTTTTTCGTTTTCACAATGCATTTGGTAGGAATGCTAGATCTTCATACGCTGCAATTTTCTTGGTGCAGGCGATGCTGCAGAGCAAATAGTTGCGGTCGTACGATGGCGTTGCATAGGAGCAAACCAAGGTGGAGGTCAAAGTACGCGCAACATACCCGTACGTCGTCTTGAATGCCTTTCACATGAGTTTGCTCGCGAAGAATCGGGACAAAAGGTTGACAGAAGAATGTCACGTGACGGCAACACGACTGCATGCAATGTAGAAGCCGACAGTCAACGCTCTCCAATATCCATCCCACCCGACCTGCCACGCACCACGCCCGGGGCTAGCACAACTAGCTCCACCATACCATTCACGCAATGCCCAAGATCGCCGCATTACGCGTCGCTTCAGGCTTGCTGCACAGGTTCGGCGCAAAAGGCAACTTTAGCTGGAGGAAGTTGTGCGGCGTCTATTTTCACAAATAGTTCGGCACATTTTACATACCTAGCAAAACGAAGTAAATAATTCGAGTAGCCCCGACGGTAAGGTCGCTTTTGGCCAATCACGCCCCATCACGTTCGCCGCACAGACGTTCGGCGTTTCTTTCCTCTTACTTTTTTAGCCACGCAGCCGCCCTCTGGCGCTTGTGGGCAACGAGCGCCCGGATAAAATCTGGGCCAATCACCGAGCGCGGAGACGCGGTTCCGCCAATGGGCGCGCGGCAATCCTCGTCAGCCCTACCCCTGTCTGGCAGCCTCCCTCCAAACTGGCACGATCAAGCCCCTACGCATCCCACCCGCGCCCGTTACGACGCGGCGCAGCCTATTTCTGGGCGACAGGGCGCGGGCCCCACAGTGAGGCCGTTTTGACTCGGGTTTGCCTAGGTTGAGGCTTTCCTGGTACAAATCCTATACAAAACACTGAAGAGCCAAAAAGCTCGCGCGAATGGCTGGCGGCAGGGCGAATGCTCGGCGCGTAGCGCGGTGAACGGGCAAACGCAAAACGACGTGATGCACGCACGCAGTACATGTAGCCGCTGTTTCCCCTGCATGCACGCAATGCGCAACACAGTACAATGGGGCGACCTCACCGTCGACGGGCGATCAAATCTGAGCTCCCATGCCTAGAACTGCTCGTGACGGCAAGGCGGGGTTGCCTCCGATGCCCGGGTGCACTCTGATGCGGTGCATCTTCGTGGCTATGTAGGTACTTGATCGCTTACGACTGCCTTATCATTGCTTGGTGCCGGTGTACGGACACGCGGTTACGGTCGAGCTGATACGCTGCCCCGGATACGCTTTCGGGAGCAAATTGGCGGTCTCTCCGGACACGTTGACGGGCTAGCGCGCTTTATCGCACGAAGTAGATTCAGGCACACCCCGCGCGGGCACCCACGACCTAGCAGCGCTAGGCTAGCACATGTGACGGAGTTACTTACCGTCCGTGCACTGCGTGCCAAAAGGGATCTGATTCGTAGTAATCAGATACCGTTGGTGGCGCTGTCTACAAGACGGCAATGAACGCTGCATCAAAAACAGACACTGCAGGTGAGTTGCGAGGTCTTCACTAGACCAAAAACATAACACTGCGCATCCAGCTGAAGTTCTAAGTTGTGGCCGTGGATGATCACCAACCTATAGGTTTTGGCCGTAGCTAGCATTGCGCGAGCCAACCGACACAAGACCCGGTCTGAGACCGCGGTTTTCGTAGACGCTTGTCAAAAGCTGAGTAAGTTGCGCGATGCCTTTTCTCGTCTCGATACAAGTTCCATCGATTGGCAGCATTCCACTTGCTCCGGCAGCTTTCTTATTGAACCGATCCATTGCGCGAAAGTTTGAGAATGCCATTGGTGCCGCCACCACGGCCATCGGTCATGCGTATGTAGCCTCCTTCCTCTCTATACAGGACCAGCACCTAACAGTATCCATATAAGCCAGCGCCGCTCACCCTGGCCCTGAATGAAGTCCGCGCTGTCAATGGACAACCGATATTGTAACAACCGATATTGTGACTCGGTTGTGCTAGGGTATCGCCAACAGTATGTTGGCAATAGATTGCAAATGCCATCGAGCGAAGCAAGTATACCTCTGCGTAGTGATCTTATGGGCGAGGGTATCAACAATTTGACTTTTTGAGCATCCCATTTTCCTTTATCCGCGCAATGCCGTCCGGACGCCACAGCCAGCATGGTTGGGTAGTGCGGGTTTCCCCGTATCCGTAAATGCTACGAAGATACCTTTGCGAAAATGCAAGACAAACAAGTTTGGCGCGCCACTTCACGGCATTTCCGGCGCGGCCGCGACAGGGGCAGCCTCACACTGCATTGCGTTCGTGCCATAGTGGCGGCCACTGCAACGGCAAGTATTACATATTTCGATGGGGACGAGAATCTGAGGATTTCCTTTTGCTAGGCAATGTTGGAGCAATCCCTCACAGAGGCGCCATGCACTTTCTCACCACACAACACACCTCAAATTGGATCATGCTGCGCTGAGCTTGCCACGCGCGACTCGCAGCATTCTGAGCCACATACCGGTCAAAAATATCACTAGCGCAGCATTTGAACGCAGCAGGCCTCGGTCGTGCTTCCTGGGCGGCCTGGTCGTCCTCATTTCGCTGCCGTTGGCCTCCCGAGCCATATAAATAGGGGGTTTGCCTTGCAGTGTAATTACCCATACTAATGCGTGAGATTCAGTGCGCCCAAAAAACCTAAGTTGAATTCTGGCGTCACCAGGGGAGCCGCCTGTGAGGAAAAAACCTCACGATGCGCTCTGCGCGCGTTTGGCTCGGGAATCGCCTTCCCCAGTTCACAACAGCAGCCGTCCCAGCCAAGTCAAGTCGTCTCCACTCGCCCAGGCACCATGGCACGCGGCCCGAAGAAGGCGGATGGCGACCACACGCGCAAGCCCCGCAAGAAAAAAGACAAGAACGCCCCCAAGCGCGCGCTGTCGGCCTTCATGTTCTACAGCAACGACATCCGCGAGACGGTGAAGAAGGAGAGGCCGGACCTCGCCTTCCTTGAGATCTCGAGCGAGATCGGCCGCCGCTGGAAGCAGATCTCCGACGAGGAGCGCAGGGTACGTGCACGCTGAGTTACGCGCTGTTTGCGACGCTGTGCAGCGTTCTCTAACCGTTTTTTTTTTTCTTCTTCTTTTTCGTTTGCTGCAGCCCTACGACGAGCTGGCCGCCGCGGACAAGCGGAGATACCAGGAGGAGAAGGAGGACTACGTGCCGGACCCGTCCTTCGAGGCCACCAAGGGCTCGCGCAAGAAGAAGGACCCGAACGCGCCCAAGCGCGCGCTGTCGGCGTACTTCTTCTTCTGCAACGACATCCGCCAGGAGGTGCGCGACGAGAACCCGAACAAGAAGATCACGGAGATCGCGACGCTGCTGGCCGAGAAGTGGCGCGCGCTGCCCGACAAGAAGCGCGCCAAGTACCAGAAGATGCACGAGGAGGCCAAGGTCAAGTACCAGCAGCAGATGGACGCCTACAACGCGCACGGCTCCGCCGCCGCCGAGGAGCACGAGGAGGAGGAGCACGACGAGGACGACGACCACGAGGACGACGACGACGACGACGACGACGAGTAAGCCGCGCCGTCGACGCGCTCTTCGCTCTTGTGCGCGCGGACCCCAAGCCGCCGCTGCTCGCGGTGGCGGCCGGGACCGCCGGCGGTAGGCGGGGCGCTGCACGCCCTGTGTGGTGCGGTGCGGCGCCCCGCGGTTTCTTCTAGCTCGTAGTACGCAGGACACGCCCGGTATCCTCATTTATTCTTTCAAAGCTTTTGGTAACGTTCGTGCGTTTTCCCTTTCAAAATGGACACGTGCGTGGCGCCCTCTCGGTAGTCGCGCGCGGGTTTGTCGGCCTTGAGTTGCACCCGCGGGGGAACGTCCCGCAATCGGCAAAGACTTGGCCTCGAGCACCGCCGGAAATGCGCTTAACCAGGGAGTTGCGTGCTCCGAGCGATGCCAGACCTTCGGTGGCAATGAGGTGCAGCCCCATTAGATCACTTCGCGTAGCATGCTGCATGCGCGGTGTACCAGCTGCTTCAAGTTCAAGGTGTGCTTCAAACAGAACGGAACACGCCATGACTGCCCGCAGCGTTACGAACGCACGGCTCAAATGTCGCGGGGGCTACACTGTAGTGTCGAGGCACCACCGGCACGAGCGATTGCGAGTTTCTTCTTCTATTGATGTAAATGCAGCTAGGTATCCGTCCGTGGTCTACTATAGCCCGCCTAACGCAGCAGCGCGTCAAAGTCCGGGGTCACCACGAGGTGGCGCTCCACGTTGCCCAGGATGCTCAGGTGCTTCTCGGTCGTGTTCACCGCGTAGACCTCCTCGCAGAACGACGGCGTCTGCGCCGCCGCGACTTCGAACTGCTTGTCTCCGAGCACCAGCACCATCTTGCCAGACTTGTGCACGCAGATCTGAACAGCAAAAAGATGCACCATATACAAACGTTAGATCTCGGGGCTACAGCGAAGCATCCAGGCCGAACCAAGCCGCGCCGTACCTTGCCGATGAAGCCGCCCGGCGCCGTCTCGATCGAGTGGTCAAACACACCGTCGTCGCTGTTGTCATATCACCACAAGTTAGTCAGGCATCCTGCAAAACCAAGCCACCACCAGTGCAATTGCACGTACGCAGACTCGTCCGTCTTCTTGCTCTCCTTCTCCCTGGCCTGCTCCTTGGGTGCGTCGGCGTCCTCCATGGACTCATCCTCGTCCGTGCTGACCGCCTTGGCGGTGGCGCTCGCCAGTGGCAGCGTCGTCGGCATCTGGATGAAGAACAGCGAGTCGTCGGGCGCCACCAGGTCGCCGCTGGCGTCGCAGAACACCGCGCCGGCGCTCTCGGGCTCGGGCGGCCGCACGATCGGCAGACTCATGGGCTCCATGACCGACTTGACCACGGGCGGCCACACCTCCTCCACCTCCATCTCCGGCTGCTTGCTCCCGGGCATCTCCTCGTCGTCCAGCACGCTGATGCCAGTGCCGCCAGCCGCCGAGTAGTCCGCGGACGGCGCGGCGCGCGGCGCAGGCGTGCTGCCGCCTCCGCTGTACGACGAGCCGCCCGAGAGCGTGCCGACGAACGCCACCTTGCCGCTGGGCAGCACGCCGCGCCCGCGCCCACGTCCGCGGCCACCGCCTCGGCCTCCTCGGCCTCCGCGCCGTCCGAAGTCGCCGCGCGAGCCTCTGTTGTCGATCTTGAGCGCGCCGGCGCCCGTCGAGTGCGGCTTGGCATCGCGCGCGCTCTGCGGCGTTGAAGCGGAGCCGTCGCCGCGACCTTCGGAGGCTGGCCGGCGCTTGGCGGCCTTGGGCACGAACTTGGGCCGCCGCGCGGGCGCGCTGGACGCGTCGGTGGAAGTGCGCAGGGACCTGAGCGGGCACAGAGAGCGTTAGCGGACGAGTTGGAGCTGCGCGTGTGCAACGGAGAGAGATGGAGAGGAGGCGCACAACGCTGTGCACGTACGTGAGGCGCGCGCTGGACGCGTCGACGCGCGGGCGCACGGCGCCGTCGCTGCTCTGCTTTCCAGCCATTATTGTAGGAATGGTCGTGTATCTGCTGGTGGACTGAATTGGTACAGGGTACCGCTGCAATTTACTCGGAAAGTATCCGATAAGTGCAAAATATCCGAAAAGTAGCATCACAGACGTTCCTGTCAAAGCTAAGTTAGTTGTGGTCGAAGCAGCCGAAGCGGCAGAACAGTCGCGTGATGATAGCCGCGAGTAACGTGTACTGAAGCTGAAGCTGGTAACGTCGAGGCAGCCGTAGGTGCTCTTGTGTTGAACCCCAGGAGTTCCCGTCCAAGCCGTCAAAAGTATTGAGTGCTGTTACACGGTGGGTCAATTGTCTGCTGAGGGGAGAGAACGTGGATGCGGTGGCGGCCCCGGGACACAAGGTGGGGTGGAGGTGGCTTATCTCTTCTTCGAGTCTGTACTGAACCCTGCTTGCGTTTGGCACAGGAATATGCAAGTCTGTCTTCTACCTAGGTACGCTGCAACTTCTCGCAGTGCTACAGCTTTGAGAACAAGGACGTCACGATCATTACGGTTTCCTAACAAAGGTACGAGAAGGGCTGGCAAACGCCTTACAGTGGTTGGGACTGATTGAGATGGCAAAACAGCATCCAGACCCAGTCACGTTGCTATTTGAAAACGCCCCCGACTTTTTTTAAGTCCCAATCGATCAAGTTAGATGCATCGGATGACGTAGACAGCGTGCACAGATTGGCAGGGGTTGGGAGCCGAGCTCCCTCTCAGAAAGCGGCGGGAATTCACCACGATCGGTGATCTCCGCCGGCTTCTGAGGCAGGAGGAGGCAACGACGACGAAGAGAGAGAGACACACACACAACTTGCGAGTAACCTACCTTTTCAGAGATGAAGGCCGTCTACGTTCCCGACATGACGAGAAGCTGGGCTGCTCTGGGCCGAGGACAGTGTTTGACTCCACTCCAGTAGTTCGTGTTGGGGCCGAGTTGGCCCCAGAAGTACTTGCTTGAGAAGAGAGTGAGTGGTGCAGTTCGCCGCAGTTTATAGGTGGACGATGCTGCCGCTGGTGCTGCAGAGCAGGAAAAATTGTGTGCCAGCATTGTTGGCCTGCCACACTTGGCCCTCCCACACTTGGGAGGGCTTTTGATCTTCTGACCCGTGGTGTTTGTGTTCCCTATCGGATACCGGAAATCGTCCGTTGAAACGCTTGTGAGCTCAACGTTGGTCACACATCCCCCGCTTTGCGATCTGTTGGATCGGGCCTTCAACATGAAAACTGACGTGAGCTTTCTTCGTGAACGGAATGCAGCGTAGCTACTGCAGCGAGACTCTCCAACTGCGGTTGGAAGGGTAGGCTATGGTAGCGGACTCTCCGCTGCCCTGGCATAGTCTCCATTGCCCTGGATCGTGCAGTCAACCCATGCACATCAATCTCAAAGTGGACAGCCGGTCCAGGTAGGTAGCTCCTTGGCCGCGTCAACATGCCAACAAGCCAAAACCCGCAAGCCAGCGAGCGAACAGGACGCCCGGCGGCAAGCTTCGTCTGGCTGGTCCTTTCAGGACGCACGGGCGGAGCGACGAGCCCTCTCCTCCGCCGGCGTCCTCGGCGCGCGTTGCAGCCAACCACGGGGCACTCAACCTGTTCGCGGCCCCCGTCTCTGGGCTCAATCAAATCAGGGTGAACCGCATACTGGCGCGAGAAGCCAGCGCTCAGGCGAAGCGCCGCCGACTTCGGCCCGCAGCCGCGCCGCGGATCTGGAAGCTTCAAGCTCCGCTCCCGGCCGAGTCTCACTCATGCATTCGCACGGCTCGAGTCTGCATTGCATGGCCCTTTGGGCATCGGAGGCGGCGGCGGCGGCGAGGCGCTCGCGGGTCGCAGGCGCGTTGGGCCTACTGGCCCGCATCCTCCACCCATACAAAGTCTCAGATGTCGGAGGCCGGATCGCGCCCTTCAATTTCGCGCCGCCCTCTTAGAGGGTTGTTCGGCGAGCAGAAACGGGCCGTTCCTGAGCTTCTCGGCCGGCAGGTTTCAGTCCGCATTCTTCCGAGGAAGTCAGAACGGCTCGCGCGAGCGGCTCCGCTAGCAGCTCCAGAGCCTCCGACTCCCCCGCCACTGGAAGATCGATCCGCCGGCCGCGATGGCGTCGGCGCGGCCGCAAGCGACACCAGCCGCCGCCGCAGCCTCCGCCCCCGGCCCGACCAGGCATCCGGCGGCGCGCGCCTCCAAGAAGCGCAAGGCCAGCAGCGACGCGCCCGCAGCCTTCCGCGCCTCGGCCGCCGCGCGCGAGGCCGGCGGCGCCGCGGCGCGCTGCTCGCTCTGCGGCTTCGGCGCGTCCACGCTGGACCACCTGCTGACTCACGTGCGGGAGGCCCACGACCGCGCGCGCGACCAGGCGGCGCCCCAGATGGGTACGTTTGGTGTCCGCCAGCCGGTCGGCCGGCCAGTCACATCCACGTGAGCCTGCGGCTCTGGGCTAACGCTGGCTGTGTGTGTGTGTGTGTGTGTGTGTGTGTCTTCCTCTCTTTCTCTCTGTTGTTATGAGCAGCGCTGCCGCTCGAGGTGGCGCACATGGTGGTGCAGCACGCGCTGGACCAGGCGGCACTAGGAGGCGCCACCAGCGCGTGGCTCGCGGCCATGCAGCACCAGTACCACGCAGCGGCCGAGCTCACGGCGGCGCTCGAGCGCCGAGACGCGCACGGCGTCGCCGTGGCCGTCCGCAAGCTGCACAGCATGACGCAGGCCGGCGACGAGAGGACGCTGCTGACCACGCTGCAGGAGGCCGCGCAGATCTTGTTGCAGGCGCCGCCCGTGTCCGCCGCAGCAGATGCCGCGCCCGTTCCTGTCGTGACGATCAAGAAGGAGATCCCGACGACAACAGCACAGAATGTGGCGCCGCAGCAGCAGCAAGGAAAGGACTCCAGCATCCACGAGGCGGAGGCGGCGCAGGCGCTCACGGGCCTGCGGGCCACTGCCTCGGGCGCGGCTACTACGACCGCGATCACGGTGCCAGTGATCACGACGTCGTCCGCGCGACCGCCAGCGGTGCCCAAGGCGTCGCCGACGGCTCCGCACGCGTCGTTCCCCTCGTTTGCAGTCGGATCGCCGCTCACCATCACAGCGCCGCCGCCGCAGCTCGGCAGCCCACACTTCCACCCGCCGGAACTCTTCACGCCCGGCACGGCGAGGTCGCCCAGCACCCCATCCTCACTACCAAGCC
Organism: Phytophthora cinnamomi; assembly: GCF_018691715.1. Lineage (NCBI taxonomy): Eukaryota > Oomycota > Peronosporomycetes > Peronosporales > Peronosporaceae > Phytophthora > Phytophthora cinnamomi. Next base: position 287,366 of record NW_027151056.1, on the reverse strand, counting down.
TCTTCGCGCGGAGGCTGTTGGCACCGCTGGCGTCCCCTTCCAGCGTGACGGACACGGGAGATCGCCTAGCTCAAGGGGTGGCCGGGATGGGATACCAGAATCCAATGATCGTCACGGACCAACGCAACACAATCGGCTCAACTATTCGCCCCGACACGTCGCCAGGAACGCACACCCCAGTATTCTGCTCGTCCTTCCCGGCGCTGTCTTCGAGCACTAGTGGCGTCAACTCTGGCACAAATCGACCGACGTCGGCATCCCCCCTCAAGCGCAAAAGTATCACGTCAAAACAGCTCAGTGTGAGGTGCGACGCGGAGGTTGCGGCTGCTCGTGCTGCGGCATCCACAGCAGCAGCGGCTGCAGACGCCACTGGTGGACTGGGGCCGCTTGGACCAATCTCGATTGCTCCGGGCACGCCGAGCACCCCAGCAACGCGCAAAGCTACGCCTCGACGATGGACCAAAGAAGAAGACGACGCTCTGCGTTCCGCTGTCGAGAGCCACCGCGAGAAGAACTGGAAGGCCATCGCCGCTCAAGTGCCAGGTCGCAACCACACGCAGTGTCTGCAGCGGTGGACGAAGGTGCTGGCCCCAGGACTCGTCAAGGGCCACTGGTCTCCGCACGAGGACGACCTGCTGCGCCGCCTCGTGGCCACGGAGCAGAAGAACTGGGGCGACGTGGCGTCCAAGATCCCGGGCCGCACGTCGAAGCAGTGCCGGGAGCGCTGGCACAACCACTTGGACCCGCAGATCGTGCGCGGCGCGTACACGCCCGAGGAGGACCGACTGATCCTGGAGGCGCAGGCGCGGCTGGGCAACCGCTGGTCGGTCATCGCTGCCATGCTTCCCGGGCGGACGGAAGACGCCGTCAAGATCCGCTGGAAGTCGCACTGCCGCGTGTGGCGAGCACGCAAGTACCTGCGCAAGAACCCCAACAGCGACGTGGACATGCTGAGCGAGCCCGCGCAAACGCCGCGGACGCCGCTGGTGCCTCCCACGGGCGACTTCACGTGGCCTGTGCCGCCCCCAGCCGCGTCGGACGAGCAGGAGTCGGACACGAGCAAGTTGAGCGCCGAGGCGACGTCACAAGCCGTGGGCGTGGAGTGAGAGGCCATGTGGACGTCGGTGGACGTTATTCAAAAATATGAACCCTGTACTGTACCTACTATGCAGCTCGGTGTTTAACGCGGTCTGATTGGCCGATGGATCCAGCGCTATTAGCCAGTCAACGGCAGCCGCTCACTTTGACAGGCGACGGCCATGGCGCAGGTATGTGCGCGAACTGATCTCCTCGCGCGCGCGGCGATTCCGTGCGAACGGCAATGCCCCCGCTGCTCCGTCCACTTCGAATGCAATCTCTAACGTCCTCTCTCCCCACTCATGTAACTCTCTCTTCCTGCAACGCAGATCTCATCGCTGGAGCTCGCTTTGCAGCCGACGTACCTCGACAGCGCCTCGGAACGCGCGAGCTTCGCCGTTCTCCGCGAAATCGGCGTCTCGGTGACTGAATTCTTGCCCAGCGCCGCCCCAAGCAAGGAGGAAACTGCGGTGGACGCCGTCACCGACGCGGCGCTGCAGAACGAGCACTCGAGCGCCGCCGACGTCGAGTACAAGGTCGTCAAAGGCCGCGTGCACCTGGACGTGCGCGACTCGGCCGACTGCTGGGTGCGCTGCACTCTGACCGAAGGCATGAAGGCCTCGCTGAGCCTGCGCGCGCTGCGCCGCTTCGTGCCCATCGCGGGCCACGCCGCGCAGCTGCTGGAGAGCAGCAAGGCGCCGCGGAGCCTCACGGCTCGATACACGCGTCCCGCGGATGCTGCCAGCCACTCGACGCTGGTGGACGCCAACGCGTGCCGCGAGCTCGTCTGCGAGCTGTGCCGCCTGTACTACACCACGGAGTGGATGACGGGCACGGGCGGAGCTATGAGTCTGCGCCACGGCGAGCGCATCTACGTGACCCCGTCGGGCGTCCCCAAGGAGCGTCTGCAGCCCGAGGACCTGTACGTGCTGGACCTGGACGGCTGCGTCCTCTCGAGCCCCAAGGCCAAGCCGGGCAAGAAGGCCTCCAAGCTCTCGGACTGCGCCCCGCTGTTCCTGAACGCGCACAAGATCCGCAAGGCCGCCGTCGTGCTGCACAGCCACGGAATCACCTGCAACTTGGCGGCGTCGCTCTGCGACGGCAAGAGTGAGTTCCGCATCTCACACCAGGAGATGATCAAGGGAATCACCGGCCACGGATACGCGGACACGCTGGTGGTGCCTGTGATCGACAACGCACCCAAAGAGTCGGCGCTGGCCGAGCCGATCGCGCGTACCATGGAGGCGTACCCCAACACCTCAGCTGTGCTTGTCCGTCGCCACGGTCTCTTCGTGTGGGGCGACTCGTGGGAATCTGCTAAGCGCCACGCCGAGTGCCTGCACTACCTGTTCGCGGCTGCTATCGAGATGCGCAAACTCAACCTGGACTACACCGTGCCTCCTGTGTCGGCGTCTTCAAGCAACGGCAGCTCTCTCAAGCGCGCGCGTTCCGAGGACACGAACAACGGAGAGCTCAGCATGGCGGAGAAGTACAAGGTCGTCATGTGTGACATTGAAGGCACCACCACGCCGATCACGTTCGTCCACGACATTCTGTTCCCCTACGTGACGGACAACGTCGACCGCTTCCTGCAGCTAACGTGGGACCAGCCGGACACGAAGGCCGACGTGGAGGCTCTGGTAGCCCAGCACAAGCAGGACCAGGTTGACGACCTCAACCCGCCTGCGCTGGATGCCGAGCAGGGCAAGGAGCAGCTCATTGCCGACCTGACCACCTATGTCAAATGGAATGTCAAGGCGGACCGCAAGATTGGGCCTCTCAAGCAGCTGCAGGGCCACATGTGGCTCCAGGGCTACGAGAGCGGCGAGCTCAAGGCGCAGGTGTACGACGATGTGCCTCCGCTGTTTGACCGCCTGCGTGCTCGTGGAGTGCGTGTGGGTATCTACTCGTCGGGCTCGCGACAGGCGCAGAAGCTGCTTTTCCAGTTCTCGGACAAGGGCGACTTACGCGAGTACCTGACCGTCTACTTCGACACCAAGATCGGCCACAAGCGCGAGGTTGGCAGCTACAAGGAAATTGTTCAAAGTCTTGGTGTGGACAGCGGCAAGGACGTGTTGTTCGTGACGGACGTGATCGAAGAGGCCCAGGCTGCCGAGGCCGCTGGACTTGACACCGTTTTGTCTGTGCGTCCGGGCAACAAGCCGCTGCCGGAGTCCCACCACTTCCCCACGATTCACTCCTTTGCCGAGCTGTAAGATTCACTTGAGCAGTTTGGAGGTCGGCATGAGCAGGTTTCGTGAAGCATGACGAGTGTTTTCATCTTCGCAATTTTAGTCGCTCCATCCTGTGCTGATGCTACGAGTAGTCTAACCGCGGGTAATAAATGAAAGTGGTGATTAGTTCGAATCCTCGTCGCTCGGGTCGTACTCGGGGTCTTGGTAGCTCTGTCCGTCAGCTGCTGCCGCGTCGCGACCCCGTCGTCGCGCACTAGCAGCACTGGCCTGCCGGCACTTTGCCTGCAGCAATGTGTGGCTGACAACGCCAATGCGCAGCTCGAAGTTCTTAATCTCAGCAGCGAGCGTCTTGAGCGCGTCCTTGATGTGAACGAGCGGTGACGTGTCTGTCATCTTGGCCCCGCGCTCGTCCATGACACCCTTGGTCTCCTTCAGCTGCTCCGTGGTCTCGGCGTACTCTGTCGTCATGACATTGACGCGGTCAGCTCCTGCCTTGCTGACCTCTGTCGCGGCCTGCAGTTTCTCCTTGAGCACCGTGTACTCCTGTCTCAAGTGCTCGTACTGGTTGTTCAGCGTCTTCTCCTTCGCTCCCATGCGCCCCACGGCCTCCGTGAGCTGCGTGCCGAGCAGGCGCAGCTGGGCGTTAGCGCGCGGCAGCAGCTCGCGCATGACCGTTTCGTGGTCTCTCGAGCGTTCGATGTGCGCGTGCCACTCCTTGCCCGCCGCTGCTGCACCGGCACCGCCTTTCAGCTTGAGCCGCGGGCCGACGCGCTCGAGCTCGGTCTTCCAGAGCAGCGGGTCCACCTCGCTCATGATCATCTGCTGGAAGCTCTGGTCCAGGTCGTGCTGGTCCTCGGCGGCCTTCCCGCTTCGCACCAGATCGCTGTAGAGTTCCTCGGCCTCCTCCTCCGCGCCGGGCAGCGCATTGTCGTCGTTGTCGTTGGCCGTGTCCACCTCGGCGTCGTCGTCCACCTCAGCCTCGTCGGCGAAGTCCTCCTTGGGGTACTGCGGCCGCGGCCAGTCGAAGCGGCGAGCGGCAAGCGCCTGGTCGCAGATGAAGTCGAGAGCAGCGCACGCGGCCTCGCCGTAGCCGAGCTTGAGCTTGGAGGCCGGGAAGTCGAGCGGGAAGCCCATGGTCTTGAGCGTCAGGATGAGCTTGTTGACGCTCGTGTTGGGGTCGTCGTACTTGTCCACGACGAAGTCCTGGCCGCAGCTCTTGAGCAGGAAGGTCACGAGGTCCAGGAAGCTCTTGAACTGCGCGCTGCCGTTGGCTCCCGCGCCCAGCACGGCAAACTGCGTCTCGCTGAAGGGCGCGAAGCTCTTCTTCTTGCCGAACTCGCGCTCGTACTGCAGCACGCGCAGCTTCTCCAGCACGTTGCCCATGAGCGTCACGCTCACGTCCTGCACACAACCGCACAAGAACACGACGTCAGCTCGCCCGCCCGCCTCCACACTGCTGACACGACCCAACTTACGTCGCGCGGCGCCTGCTGCTCGGCCGCGCCCGCGCCTTCGGCCTCGTCCGCCATGGGAGAAATGGCTACATGCGTCTCTTCAAGATCGATCTCGTAACGCTTCTACAGCTCACCAGCACATGTAGCCATGCTCCAGAACTGCACGTAGTGCTCTTGTGCTCCCAAACCACAGCAATAACGCGGCTGCAGGCATGGCGACGTGCGAGGAGCTCTCGGGCGGCGCCGGCGCGGCGCTCGCGTGCCCCGGCGCGGCGGAGCTGCAGGAGGACGTGTCCAGCTCCACGCTGGCGCTGCTGGCGGGCTCGGACCTGCCGTCCGCGGGCTCCAGCGTGGCCACCACGGCGCTGCACCTGGAGCGCTACGCGTCCGAGCTGCTGCTGTGGCTGCAGCGGCCGCGCGCGGCTCCGGCCTGCGCGGCGGACGACGCGCTCTTCTTCTTCGAGACGCGGCACCCGGAGCTGCTGGACGACCTGCCGCTGCTCTTCGCGTGGCTCGCGCTCTTCCTGGCGCAGCACGAGGACGCGGCGCACACGAGCGACGCCAACGACGCCGACGCCAACGACGCGCAGGCCGCGCGCGCCGTGCAGACGCTCGACAGCTGCGGCGACCTGGCCGCCACGGCGCAGCAGTTCGCGCTCAAGAGCGCGCTCACGCTGCTCTACTGGAGGCACGAGACGGACCGCTCGCAGCTGCGCGCGGACGACGAGGACGCCGACGCCGACGCCGACGCGGCCAGCAGCAGGCCCAGGCCCGCCTTCCGCCAGGAGAAGGAGCTGCTGCAGTGGGTGCTGGCCCACCGACAGGTGCCGCTCACGCGCCAGGACGTCGCCAACCACGTGCTGGACCAGTACCCGGTCTTCGCCGCCTCCAAGAGCGCGGCGGCGCTCAAGGTCTGGACCGCGCGCTTCCTCAAGAAGCACCTGCCGCCGCAGTCGTCGCTGGCGTCCGCGCCGCCGGCCGATGGCGCTGCTGCTGTTGGTCCTCAAGTCGGCGTGGACGCCGCGGCCATCGCGCTGGCGGTGCACGCGCAGGAGGAGGACGCGGTGCCGCTGCCGGACGACGTGGTGCAGGCCGCGGCGAGCCCGACGCCGCTGCTGCTGCCGCAGCACCAGAAAGAAACAGAGGACGCAGCGGACGACGCCGCTGCGGTGTCCGATGCAGAGGCGGTGACGGCCTCGCAACATATCGGCAAGCGCCGCTCGTGCTCGGGGCGCTACATGCTCTTCTCGAACGAGTTCAAGCTGCACGCCGTGAACATGCTGGACGAGGGCAAGAGCGTCGCCCAAGTGGCCGAAGAGCTGGGGCTCAAGAACCCCAACTGCCTCAACTACTGGCGGAGCATCCGCGACAAACTCGTCACGGCCGAGAGGAAGCGATTCCGCTTGGCTGGGGGAGGACGGCGCAGCAGCTGCAACTTCGAGGACGAGCTGCTCACGTGGGTCAGCGAGCGGCATCAAGGCGGACAAGGTTCGTGCTGCCCTGCGAACAGGATGGATGCGGTCTAAAGTGAATTGTGCTAACGTTTTGTGCTGGTCACTGCAGGCACGGACGTCAAGGCCGTGCTGGAATATATGAGGCAGTACCATGCGTCCTTCACAGACGGCAAGAAGGAGCCGACGCTGCGCAAATGGATCCTGCGATTCTTCAAGCGCTGCTGGAGAGCTCCGTCCACGTCAATGGACTCACAAGACGCAGAGAAGTCGTATATATTTGTCTAACACGCCGGTAATGGTCGTTTGCACTGTTTGAAAGGGCGGTGGAGCTGCATATCCTTAGTTGATGCGAGTGGCAGTTGGAAGAGGCTGCAATGGAGTCGCGCGCAGGAAGATCAGCGCACCGTCGTCGACCGAAGTCAGCGAGTCAATCGCGGGTGGATGTGTCTGAGATGCTGAGCTCCCTGACAGCCGAGCAGCCCGTTCCGCTTGTGGGCCGACTGCACTTGAATTGGCAGTCCATCCCAACCCAAAAGCAGGCGAAGTTGTACTCATCGTCGACTGCGCAGCTACCTCCTAGCGGAAATAACAAGACCTCGGGACTACCAAAAGTGACTGCACGTTCGAGCGCTAAGACTACCGGTGTTTTACCCGTCCAGAAGCTTTCAAGAATGTGTTCCTCCAGTTTGGCCGCCTTTGAACAGAGTACGTTGTCAGTGCGTTGGTGAGGAAACAGGAGTACTCATTTTGGTGGTGATGTTAATATCAGAATACGCAGCGGAAGACGCGCTAATGCGGTATGTGACCCATGTGATCCGCACCGGATCACCGGTTCGCCGTTCGGAGATCCCCCATGGCAAACGTACGTGCTGTGGGTGTTTATTTTTCAGAGTCTCCTAGGCCTTGTGCTTACTCCGTTTGTGAAAATACCGATAGACACACAACGTAAGGTACGGCCAGAAGAAGATGTGATGTACCTGGTTTATTGCGAAACTCCACCTTGCGGCTTCCGCAATGTGTACTGGCTGACTTTCGCGGACGAAGGCACTGCTCTTCATGGTCACGAATACTTCACGTTAGGCTCCCACGGTCTGACACGCTTCAAAGCTGGTCAGGGTATTGAGTTTTCGGATCTAGCCAGCTGGGTGGATGAAAAGCACGCCTTCGATCACATGACCAACATGAAGGGTTTGGAACGTATCCAGCAAATGATTTTTTTCTTCTCGTGGAAGCGCCAAGCAGTGCAACGACGGTTGCATCGAGTTCAGCAGCGACTCGCTTGCAGTCTTTTCACTTGCCACCCGGTTGCTGCGCCATTGTTGGTGGATGTACGAGATGTATGCGCAGAGATTGAGCGCGAAGCAGAACAAGAATACTCTCAAGCACACACAAGCTACACTATTGAGAGGCTCGCTCACCGCCATCACGAACGTGTGCGTGCGGCAAAATCTGCAATTGCTAAAAAGATCCACTTTCTCTGCGTGGAGATAGCTAATGGCACGCAGAATATTTCACGCTACAAAGAGGGTGAAGGCTGCAGTTACGCCATTACGGACCACGAAGCTTTCAGCAAGGAACTCAGGTTGTCCAGCCTACGAGAGCGAATGTTCGCCTTTCTCCGGCTAGTGGATTGTCACGTAGCTGAAGCGATCTACCAGCATGTTACACTTGTTGTGCGAGACCTTCAAGCTCGAATATGCGGCGTACCATCGATACCATCGATATCATCAGGGACTGCAAATACGCACACTGATGATGTACACACTAGTGGGAACAGGGAGCGGGACGGGCATTTGTGTCGACCCGAAGTGACTGAGGATATTCAAGGGGTGATGCCAACTTCTAGTCAAATGTGCCAATGTGTGAGTTACAGTGTGCAGCAACAAGAGAATGACGCTTTTGTGGTCGCTATCCCAGGTTTGTATGTGAGATTAGAAGACGATGTGAATTTTGATGGAGATGTAAATGCAGCAACGATGCAGTTGGTGCCTACAAAAGTGGAGGTGCTGGACTTTGTGCATTCCATTCTGCTCAAGTACTGCGTAGCTATGGATGGGCTTCCGCGTGTTCTCACGCACGCACGTTTTAAGCACGTGCTGACGCCATTTGTGCCCTCGGTTCGACGAGATTTTGCTGAGAGTTTATTGAAGCCATCACACCTGGTACTCGAGAGTTACGAGCCCGAGCTCCGTGAAATGCGCAGCGCACTTGATATGCACTTTCGACGCATCGGGATACTTCAGCAAGAACATTTGCGATGTGTCCGTGCCATCAAAGTCGCAGAGAGGGAGTCGCCAGTCGAGACGACCAAAAGCGATTGCGCTGCTGACTTAGACGAAGACGGCGCTCGACTTCCACAGCTGCCCGACCTGACCTCCAGTGCAGCAGCCTACGAGCTGGCGCAGAAGACGTGGAGCAGATTCGTCCAGTACTCAAGCAAAGCGGCCCCGATGCTTCAAGTAGGGTACTTGCTTCTCGACCAGAGCTTGTTCGTCGAGAAGCTGCGTGGTCATGTCTCCAAGCGAGTAGCAGAAATGGATGACGCACTACCCTCGATCTATCAGCAGTTTCTTACCAGCCTCCTGGAAGACGTGGATGGTTGCATCGAGAAGGTGACCAAGATTCCTACCAATCTCGCTGAAGCGAATATTTGGCTGGCGCAGGTGACTTCGATGATGCAGACGCATCCGTTCCGGCAGCGGTTAGACACGAAGATCGCAAATCTTGCACGACTGAGGGCGCTCATCAAGGAGCGTGGGATCTTGTCTTTGGACCAAGAAGTGCAAGACTCGATTCGTAAGCTTGAGCTGGCGTGGGAGTCTGTCATCGAGACTTTGTTGATGTGCTTGGCTCGAGTTGAGGAGAGGGGCAGTGAACATCGACGCAGCGTTCTCGACGTGATTAGCAAAGTTGATGAGTACATTACTGGTCAGCTGCAAGTAGTTGTCAAAACGTTCGAGGGGTTTCCGTCTGGATGCGAAGATAAGGAAGGAGTCAGCGGAGATGAAGAAGACGATGATATCTTCAAGAGGCGCGCGGTAGTACAGGTGACTACGCCGACGAAGGAAGAGATGGTGCAGCAGCTTGAAGACCTGGTAGCAATGGACCTAGAGCGAAAGAACGTGGTGCAGCAATTTGAAGAATACGACCGTGAGCACCGCGCGATAATGGATTTACCACCTACGCAACAGGCGGTGTGGACGTCATCTTCTTCAGACTCGGGCTCGGAGAAATTATCGGTGGTGAGCATGGCGGATAAACTACCGAGCGAGCTGTTGCTACTGTATATTGTCACCTCGCTGGAGCTTCGACAATGGTATGAGTCTTGGAAAAAGCTGCGTGAGAGGTGGTTCGGATCTCCACTATCTGGTGTTCATCCCGGAACAATGATCAACCGTATTAAGCAGTTCCGTCGCCGACTGGGGTACGCGTCTTCCCGACTATCACGTTTGTCCTCAGTGCTTCTGCAGGTGCTTCCGTTGCAGCCGTATGATCAACAGCAGGATGTCCAGCACTATGAAGACGAAGACCAGAAGGAATGCGCTTCGTTTGCGAAGAAGGATTTCGAACTTATGCGAGTATTTGACGCTAGCATCGAGGACATGCTGAACTGCAATCGAATTTTCCAGGCGATCAGTGGTGGCGCTTTCTCGGACGCACGCTGGGAGGCCATGAACCAACTGCTCAACGTTCAATCGGGGCCAAATGGTGCTGGTGGACTAACGTTGCGACGTATGAGAGAGAAATGTGACTCCAGTCAGATCGAGGCGTTCCTAGAGTTCTGTGACGGGTGCATTGTGGAAGCAAAGCTTCATGTTAAGTTGGAGCAGGCTCGACATCGACTAGCGCGTATTGAAGTCCGCGTAGAGGAGACCAATTACAGCGTCCGGTGTGAGGGCATCACGGAGGCACTTGCTCAATTGGATGATATCGCGGTCGAGTTGAAGCTTTGCTTGTTTGGTCAGAATCCAGAGCTCCATCTTTGCCTGGAACTACGGGCCGACATGGAGCAGAAGATAGCGATATGCGAGCACATCCTTTCATACCAGAAATATTGGCGACTGCGGTGCGAAGCGACAAAACTGCACGAAGTTGATGAGTTCTTTTCCAAGCGGTTCACTGGCGGTGGCGGGAGTAACTTCGCTGTTTCTCGAGCTCGAACGGCGCAACATAAATCTGGACTGAAGCAGGAGCAGGCTTTGTGGCAAGCATTTCTCGAAGCGAGTCATGCCTGGAGTGATCGACTTCGGCGGTTGTTCTTCGTGAGCCCCCACCAACCGCAACACGAGCAAGCCAAAACAGCTCAAAGTGCGCTGTTAGGGAAGAAGAGAAATGCCTTAACTGTGTCCGCCCCAGCTACGACAATGGCTCTAAAGCAACGATTTAGCGTTGCAACCAAGTCCATGAACTGCACCTTAGACGATGTCATGGAGAGCTTCGGCGGCTTTGATTTCGAGACTAACCTAGCCGCATGTGAGCGAGGAATGGAACTGGTTCAAAGCTACCTCGACTCAGTGCGAGAGAAGCTCCCTCGGATGTATTGCCTCGACGAAACAACTATGCTTCGGCTCCTGCTGCGAGATTCCGATATACAGCAACTTCATCAGTCCCTTGCAATTTGCTTCCCTCGTGTTCACCGCTTCGCAATTTCTCGTGCAGCCAACCGCGTTGGTTCTAGCGTGGAGATCTACGGTACTCTCGGCGCACCTGTGAGGGCCAGTAAGACAGATGGCACCATTGTCATAGCGGGGATCGACGGTGTGCAGGGTAGTGACGAGATATCCGAGAAATGTGGCTGCTTCCGCCTCCCTGTGGCCAAAATCGGTCGAGTCAAGTTTTGGTTCACCCGACTCGAGGAAGAAATTTCATCGATGGTGCGAGCAGATCTAAAGCGCGCGTTTGAATGGGCTACGTTTGATCCCGACAGTCCGCACTTCGTTACATACGATTCTCTTCTACCTCAGTCCCTCGCCACCGCATCAGGACTTCGGTTTACGTTCGAAATGAACCGTGCTCTTCGTTCACAGGAGCATGAAGTGATGATGGAACGGCTACATCGACTTGGACTGACCGTAGATGAAAGGTTGAGCACTCTCGTGGCTATGCGGCGCACCGACAAAACAATCTTGAAATCCATTCGGCTGGACAACGTGATTTTGCTCACGGTAATGCAAGAGAGCATATTGCGGCGTATTGTGGAGTTAATTGGCCAAGGACAACACGAAGACGCTTTGTTTTTCTGGGGCATGCAATTCCAGACCCGAGCATTTGCAGAAGTCATATCGCCAGCTGCCCCCACAACTCAACCGAGCCCAGCAAAACACGGCAAAGTAGAGAGGAATGAGTTATTTCCTGCCAGCTCTGACTTCTTGAAGGCGCCCTCCTCGAGCCAAAGTGGTCAATCTGTGAACGTGTCTGTGTGTTGTCAAGTAGCCCATCTGCAGGTACCGTTGGGTCAGGAATTCGTGGGATGGGGGAAGCTCGCCATTATATCTCCGTTCACACAACGCTGTTCGTACGCGCTCTTCAGTGCTCTAAGGATGCATCACACCGCACTAGTTGTGCCTTATAGCCCGCACCAAGCTGGAACAGACCCCGCGTCGTTGCTGTGGGGAGTCACTCAAGCGCTTATGAGACCATGCATCGAGTTTTCATGCAACCCCAGCGCTGGCGTCACAACTATTCGCCACTTCAATAACTTGATACGCGCCGTGTCAAGATTGAATGGATTTCTCATCGTTCGAGACCTGCTACATCTCTCGGCTGCGCTTATTGGAGTAGTGCGAGAAAGCATGGTTCAACAATTTCATCAAATTTCTCATGCTGGGAGTTCCAACTCGCATCATCCACAGCAGCAGGCTGTTCCCAACTCGCTGGTTCTGCCTCGTCATTTTGGCACCTGGTCGTATGGCGCTAGTGCCATCTTCTTTTCGTTGAAGTCTTACGAGGATTTACAAAAGAGCGGCTTGGTCCAAGCGATTCGAACGCAATTTCGTGCTGTTGCTGTGACTCGACCGGCCATCCAGTACCTCGTCGAATGTTTGCTAGTGGCTGACGGGTTCACGGTGGAGCAGATACGTAAACTCAACGTTGTCCAGACTTTCGAAACGATTGAGACTATGGAAATCGGAACAACCTACTCACTTAATATCGAGTTACTGATCTCGCGAGTAGTCGAAGAGGCTCAGCGCCTCCGGGAGCTCTATCGGGTGGTGTGGGATGTAAATCCTCTCGCGTCTGGAGAAAATGTCGTGAATGCTCTGTTCCAAAGCCGGAGTGATTCCATGAGGATGCAGGTTCGCGAAGGACAGTGCATCTTTCGTCACGCATTCGACTCGTCAATCAAAGCCATGCTGACTGAGAAACGAGGATCTGATGGCAAAGAATCAGTAGAACAGTTCAACGTTTTGTTGGTGCGTGCGTTCCCACTATCGGAGGGCGGAAGACTGGTGTCAAAAAGCAAAGGGGATGAGGAGGCTGTAGCTGCTGCTGTTTCAATTTACCTGGAAAGCGCGTACTCGCTCCCCACAGGTTGCGAGCACTTCGAACTGATTATGGAGCTTTGGAGAGCTTTACAGACATTTCCAGCTGCACTTGTGTACGGGTCGCCTGGAAGCGGCAAAACAACTTGTGTTACGGCGTTGCACCGCGCACTGGTAGTACTGGAGTTGAGTGAACAGAACGATGACGATGACGAAGCAGGGCGAAGGAACGGCCACGTCAAGCCGCCGTCAGCGATGAAGCAACTTATCGTTCTCAACCCGCAGCTTCTAACTCTAGACCAATTCTACACCAGTATATCGGTCGCATGCGGAGCGGCAGACAACAACAGTAAAAGCAAACGAAAGGCCCCAGAGTCAGACTCACTGAAGTGGATTCTGGTGGATGGAGAGGTGGACGACGGCGTAATTGATCGACTACTACAAGGCGACAATCGGGCTTGCATCTCTAGCTCTTCACTGCCAACCTCTTCGATCCTGTATCGAGACCAGAACTCTTGTGTGCTGTCTGGCGATTGCGCAGATCCACTTGATAGCCCTCGGCTGCTGTTCGAAGTGACCAGCCTGGCAAACTTGTCTCCGTCAGCGCTTCAAAGGTGCTGGGCTTTACATGTTCCAGCGCATTGTATTACGGTTGCGAGCATCATCGTGGCGTGGCGAACTCGTTGGGAGAACCAGCTCGTGTTCCCACCAGACTCTCGCGGGTTTGAGGCTATGGCAGCAGTTTTCAAGACGGTTCAGATACTTGTATCAAACATTTGCGTGAGCTTTGTTATGGAGGAGTCAGCTTACAACCGCGGTGGGGTAGCCGAAGAATTGGCGAATACTGAGGCCCTTCGACTAGGCTACCTCTCACTGAATCACATCACCCAAACTGCGTTGACGTTTGTCTCGATCTGCTGTTTCCAGAACAAGTCGCTGCTGCAAGAACTGTCCTATCTGCGCCTAGTGGAGCTTACTACCTTCGCAGTTCTGTGGGGGTTTGTTGGCCATCTTCCTGACCCATTTAAGCCAAAGCTGGAAAATTATGTGCGCATGAAGAGCAAGGAATACAGCGACATCAAGCACTTGGTGGAGTTGCCACGCGGGCTTCTGGACGCGGACCACTTCGAGGACGTCTGGGATGAGCTGCAGCCGAGGTTTGCGGCTATTCAGTCGACGACAGAAGCTAGTAACCGAGCGAAGGTCGACACTAAGATTCAAAGCGCTTTCGATCCCTCAAGTGGCCAAGTTCTGGTTGTGGTTCCGGCAGTAAGCTCTTTGATGCGTATCTGTACAGTGCTGCTTCACTCGTGGCACTCGTTCTTGCTCATAGGCCCAACAGCAAGCGGTAAAACGTCGCTGTTGCGTTGGCTTATGCATCAGAATCGTGAGGCGGAAGCGGCAGAAATGAAAATCGAGACATCCTTAGATGAGCGCCACGTTCATGGAATTCTCGACTGGACGGGAGTTCCTGCGGCCTGGTTTCACCCGTTAGATCCACATGATGATGCTGCGAGTTCCCGAGCGAAGATGCGAGAGGAGACGGAGCTTTTCGCTGGGCGTTCAAGGCACTCGTTCGTTTTTCTCGACGATTTGGATGCAACTGGAGAAGTCACGGATGGTATAGCTATACAATTTGTTCGCACAATGCTTGATCATCGCATCGGTTATAGCTCCAAGCATGGAGGATTCCACAGTGTGGAGAAGCAAGTCGGGGCGGGTATGCGTCTTGACGAGACGGAAGTCAGTCTGTCGCCGACTGTGGCTCGCTTGCTGCGGCACTTCGTGGTCTTCAGAGTTCCTACATACACGCAAAAAGAGCTGCTGAGCGTATTCCGTATCAAGTTCCAGCATCATTTTAGAGTACAAGTTTCACGAATGGATATTGAACGCCGTCTTTCAGCGAAGGGAGGAATGGGAGGTCCTGGCAGCAGCCAGCAACTTCCCCTCGAAGAAGTGATTCTCAGAGCAAGTGTTGATTTCGCGCTGGAGATGTCCAGCATCCAGCAGTTAGGAGACGTCGTCCACCCGTGTCTGTGCCTATTCAACCTACACCACATCAACATGCTGCTGGAACGATCACTCGTATTCGCAGCAGGCGTCTCGGCAACGAAGAAATCCGATACGAACTCACCAACTCCTGCGCCTGAAGGCACGACACTGGTAACGTTGGGCAAGGCCCATCAAAGCTGGCTGAGCGAGTTGCAGGGTTTATTCCTCGCGAATTGTCCCGCAGAGACCCCGGTTCTCAGTACGCAGCCAGTGAAACTCGGCAGCCCAACAGAATCAAGCAGCGATGATACGCAGCGCAAGATATCGGCGTTGCTGCGCCACCTAAGTGAAAAATATTTCAGCGTTGCGATTCGTAGCAGCAACGACAATAGTCTGCCGATCTCAGTGGAGGCACTGCACTGTTTGGTGAAGTTGGACGAGAATCACGTGCAAGCTCCTCTTCTTCAGCCACGACTGGGTCAGCTTCATGGATTGTTGAATGAATACATTACGGTAGCTAGTGGAGTCTCGCGACGCGCTTCCGAACAAGCGCGCGCAGCAACCAGCGGAAGTAATTTAGCCTCTTCGCCCGTGGAACTGGTCTCGAGCATCTTGATGGAGATTGCTGCTTCGTCTACGTGTTCGGATGCAGGCAAGTCCAGTCGAACTTACTCACGTGGCCAACTCGCTGCTCTTGAGATGAAGCTGTTGCTCAGTAGCTCGTGGTGCCTTACGCAAGCGTCACACCTTATCCACGCGCTGAGTCAGCAGCAATTGGTTGTGGTTTCATCGTTGTCAGAGCACAGTCGGCTACTGTCGGAACGACTGCTGCGGTTTTCGTGCGACCTTCACGGATACAAAGTTCAGTGTGTGGACGAGCAAACGAGCGGCGACCGAGCTTTGAGTGACCACCACAAACACGTCATTCGACAAGTGATAGGCGCCGCGGGTGTTCGTCGAGAACGAGTCGCACTATGGGTTCGCCAACGTCAGTTGAGCTCCGGAGCGTCAGATTCTATGTGCTTGCTGGATTTCATACAGGAGTTGTGCTTAGAGAAGCTGCCCTCGCTGACACTTCTATCCGGTGGCGAAGAGCTACGCGACGAGCTGGTTCTTAGCTGCATTCAATCCCGAAAACAGCTCGAAATCGTCACGGAGGCTGAGCTTATGGCTGAGTTTCAGCGACGACTGCAGCAGAATCTGCGCGTGTGCATTTTGGAAGAATCCACCGGCGATCAATTCACTAGAGACGTACAGCAGACACCTAATGTCTTACAACCGGGTAAGACATTCGTATCGTGGATGAAAACGCGGCCGTCGTGTCATTGGCGTCGTCTGAGTTTCACCGACTTGGAGTTACAACGCTTAATCCCCGAGGTGGCGAAAGCTACGCTATCGTCGCAAGATCTATGTGGAGTAGCGTGGGGGCTGCAGCACATTGCGAGATACGTGTTGCTGTGTCAGAACGTGCATTTACTGATGGTGCGGATGGCTTCAATGATGGCGAGTCCAGCCTCTCAGCTCGACTACTTTCTGTCATTTATGGCGAATATCACGGTGGAATTCGGGGCTAAATGTAAGGCCCACCACAAGAAAATCGCTCGCCTTGAGAATGCCATCGCGACTCTAACATTCGTTAGGGACAAGGTTGTGCCCACACTTGAGCGTCTCAAACAGAAGTTCGAACTTCAGAACGCAGCGTTTCAAGCGGAGTTAGGCAGCATTTTACAGCAAGAGGAGATGGAAGAGCAACAGGACAGCGATATCGATACGGAGACGGAAGAACCTCCTGAGGAGAAGCCACCCGTCAACCCTGAGATTGTGGAAGCGCGTTGGATAGTGCGTTCACAACGTGAAGAGCTGGCGATGACGAGCTGCGAGACTAAGTTGCGGCTTGGAGAAGTGTCGAGGCTCCTGGCGGAATGGCATCACGTGGCCAGTCGAATAAATACCCTCTTCACGAAATGGACCCAGGAACTTGACCGAGAGAAAAGCAAAACGGAGTATGAGATTATGGAAGTCGCGGTGTATGTTGCTGCTCAGCGAGCATATGCATACGTGACGTCATTTCCGTCAGGAAAACACAGTTCTTGTCTACATCTCCTAGCTGATCTAATTCTTGAGAACGTCGTGGACGATAGCAACAGTTCCACTGAGAAGCGTATACGCGACAGCCCAACCGACGATGCCACTGAGGATGAAAGCTTCTGGATCGTACGTTTAATATGGATGTCTCGCTTCCCGTTTCTCCGTAACACGGCGATCTGCCGTACCGTTCAACTCGCTGACGAGCTGTGCGATCATGTCCCCGTTTTCGTTGACACTACGGGGGTATTCCAGAGGTTTCTGGTGCACATTTTCTCGGGTCACACGCTGTTTTCCACCCTTCCTGGCTGCGGGTCAGCGGGTGAAGTGGAATGCGAAAATCTGAGCGTGACCAAGGAGTCAATTGTCATTTCTTGTGATGACCCAAAGCTCGAGTTCCAACTACAAGACGCTCAGCGACTTGGGGTACCCGTACTCTTACTCAATTTCCGCAGCTCTGACAAAGCGCTTCTGGATCGATTGCAACCGTTTCTCGCTCACTCGCGCCTCTCACACGCCCCGCCTCGGCGTTCGGTACTGCAGGAGCTCACCATGAAGTACTACGAGGAACAGCACAAGCAAAAACAGAGGAAGACGTCGATCGCTGGTTCTGCTATGGCAGCGATGTCGTCTTTGGCGCAGACCGCAGCAGCGCTTGGTGGCGGAGTAGCCATGATGGCTCGGCGTGCTGTGAGAGCGGGCAAACACAAAACAGTAACAATTGATCCGATGGCTGTAGCTGCTGTTGTCTCCAGCACGTCGACCACGACACCGGCGCAAAACGAGATCAGCAGAACCCCCGATCGGCATGATGCCCGGGGGAAAAGCCCAATAAATAGCGGCAGCACGGCCAACGCGTGCTGCTTTCAGATCTACGCGGTGACTGCGACACCGGTTCCTCTGCATGTACAGCATGATCTGGTGGCCCAATTCGCACACTTCGTCATATCACTACCCGATCCAGAGCTGGAGGGTTTGATGCAGCACTCACTGCTGGCAAAGACGCAGCCCAAGTTGCTTCAGGAGCTTCGAGGGGAGCAGATTGGTGTCGCTGAGTGTTGGGTCAAAATGAGGCAGAGCCGTGATCAGCTCATGCAGCTCTTGGAGACATTAAAACCAATAGTCGTTGAAGACGAATCTCCGTTTGCATGGCGGAAAGGAAGCACTCAGGTCACGGTTCAGCTGCAAGAGCGCTACAGCGAACTCGCCTTGCAGTTCTCCAAAGAGTACCAGGCCGAACTCGTGTGGAGCTCCCGAGAAAATGGTCTCCAAGACAAATACGACGAGCTTGCTGCTGCTTCCATGTCTTTCACCTCGACAGCTAACGAAGTAGTTGTTGTCGCTCGGTGTATGTCAGCCATGTCGTCGCTGCAGCTTGGGATGCGGTCGTCAGCATTCTACCCGCAAAGCTTTCGATATCTTGAGAGTGCTGTGACTCAGCGACTCGCCGCTCAGGGCGACAGCATTAGTGGGCTCTCTGTGGACGGGTTGAAGGCAATAGTGGGTCGAATTGGCTCTGGGTTCGTCTCGAGTTCACACCGACAACTCCTAAGCCTGCTACTGGTGTTACGCCAACAAGCGCGCATCCTTGAGTCACCGAAAGGCGATAAACCCGGAGTTGCAGTTTGGAAGGAAGCTGTAGTTTGGCTTGTTACGAGCCGTATTCGCAGAACAGCTCTCAACACCTTCGATTCTTTTCAACGGCTAGATGACAGTGTTGAACAGGAAACAGGAGTGGGAATAATTTCTAAACGTCGAAGCTCGCTGAAGTCGCCTGGTGATTCAGGTTCCTCTCTCGTGGAACGTTTACGACGGCGAGTTAAACTGTGTGCATACCTTTTCAACGGGTGGAAGTCTTCACGGAACAGCACAAATGCACGTGGAAAACACCCGAAAGCCCCACACCCACTGCTCCACAGCGCAACCTCGACTACTTTACGAAAAGCTGAGAGCAACCAGTCTGATAGCAGTGAAAGGAAAGAGTTGGCAATTGAACGGCTTCAGCAAAATTTGGACAGCCTTTTGTCTGCGTCCGAGACTTTCTGGTACGAGTGGAAGAGCAGTCGAGTGCGCCTGCAGTTGGATGTGGAACGTCTCATTCGCAATCTGGGCTACCAACAGATGCTGACACCAAGGTCCACCGAGAGAACCAGCTCGATGTTCACGACGCCAATCGCTTTGTGCAGTCTCGAAGGTACGGTGGCATGTTATAAGCTCGCGGAGACGGAAATTTCACCGGGTTCCTGGCAGTCGATGCTACTGCCGCTGTTGCTAGCTAAAACCTTTTTCCCAATCTGTTTCGCCGATGTGTTGGAGATCTACTTGCGACAGTGGGAATACCAACAAACCACCTTATCAACGTGTCTGGAGGACAGACTTCAAGCACCGATGACGAACAATTTAGAAACAAACAGTGATGAGCTGTGGACGGCTTGGCAGACCCCAACATCACTAGTTGTCGACATATCCCCGTCGCGTGGCAAAAACACTCGCGCGCATCTACCACGGGCACTTATTATGTATATGCCCGATGAACGGAGCCATGTGGAGTTAAAGCTGGCCGTCTGGGGGGATATCACTGCGTTTGTCGATACTGACGTGGATAATGTAGCTCTTCGAGAGGCGCTGACCATGTTGATAACGACCAAACACAAGTTTGTGTTGGAATTGCTCGACGCAGCCCACGTAGAGTCGGCGCTCGCGTTGGTGTCCCAACTCATCAACGAGCACGCTCTGCTCTCCGTGCCCGAGTGGTATTTGCTGGCCTCGATTGCTGTGGCCACTGGGATTGAGAACGGCAAGTTCGCAGTGATGGATCGAATCGCAGTGTTCCCGCCTGCAGATCAAAGTCAGCTCAGCCTCGTTGTCCGTGACCGCGGACATGGCCATACGGCTGAAAAGGCTGTCAAGCACCAGCTAGTGGATGAATGCGGTGCACCGGAGTCTGTAGCGGCAGCGCTCACGCGTGCTGTGATGGCCAACCACGAGGGAGGAGGCGTCACTGGTCGTAAAGAGAAAGGCTCTCTCATTAGAGATTTAGCAGACCTCGTGCTTCACTTCTCATCAATCGAGGAGGTTACCGTGGACCCTGCAGAGCACCATCACATGACGGATAGGCTTCTTCGACTACTGGAAAACACTAGGAGCACCTTTCGTGAAGGGATCGATATGCTTCAAGGCGACTCGACAAAAACAGCGGTGCTGTCCTCGGCGTTACTAAACGATCTGTTGTCGACTGGAGGCTCTTCGCTCACTCTTCTTGCCGATGAATCGGACGAGG
This sequence comes from Phytophthora cinnamomi, assembly GCF_018691715.1. Lineage (NCBI taxonomy): Eukaryota > Oomycota > Peronosporomycetes > Peronosporales > Peronosporaceae > Phytophthora > Phytophthora cinnamomi. The sequence goes on along the minus strand of NW_027151056.1, from coordinate 267,347 downwards.
AATGGCTCCCACGGCACTTGATCAATGATGGAGAAGCTGCATTCGAACGACTTTGCTCCAGCTTCTCCCAAGTGAGCAGTCTCTTCGGGTCTCTGCAGACTGCTCGCAAACTCCGAGGCGATTCAACTGCAGATGCGAATGAAGACATGCTATTTTTCCCTTGGCGAGCGTTTGACGTTGAGCTGATCGCTCAGTTGTCTGCATTCGAAGCGGTTCACAATCACCTAACAGCACTTCGGTCGATCCCAACGACAGCCATCACCCAACCTTGGAACCGCCAGCAACAACTGGCATCACTGGTGCGAGGCTACATGCCTTTCGAGTGGATGGTGAGCTTTTTCAGGGGAACGACATGGCCTGCTCAATCAAGCGGCACCGTTTCAGTAGGTCAAATGCTGCTGCTCGTTGCTTGTCGCGTCGGGGTTTTGGTGCGTTGTCTTCGAGGTGATCGCGCGTGGGCTCTCAACTTGGCTGTGGTGAGCGACGCCTGTGAATTTCTCCAGGACATTCACAGCTACACCGCAACGCAAATGGAGCTACCGGTGTCAGCGTTGGTACTGGTGCTTGAGTTGGATTCAGCCTCGGTAGTCGCCGATACACCTACCTCTTCAAGCAAAGAAGACGAGAAGATAAAGAAGAAAGCGCTGGCAGTAGCCAAACAGTTTGCAGCCGTTCGCAACGTTGACAAAAGCCCAAATGACTGGCACGGAGCAGTTTTGTATCACTCGGACGGCGGGGTCGAGTCTTGGGGTATTCGTGTGGAGGGGCTGGTCCTAGTCGAGCAAGCTTCATCGTCGACGACGTTGTATCCGCTGCCAATGTGTCGTCTCATGTGCCAACTGCGCAATGAGGCCCAATCTGCTGTGGAGGCCCCGGTGATTCTGCTGCCATCGTTGTCTCCGTATCAACCGGCACCTTTGATTCCTGAAATTTCCGACTCCGAGAGGGAAGTTGAGCGAGTGCGTATCCTCCTCGGTCGATCCATCAATTCGGTTGTCGACATTGAGTCAAACTTCGCATCAAGCGAGAAGATGGTGTATGCTGTTGGGGTCTCCATCTTCCCAGATGATGACACCACGGATAGCAGCTAACGCAGACTCTGTAAAGATAGCCGGGATGTCTGCTAGACTTGGCATGCCGTGTCATTCATAGCGCGGCTCACGTCTCATGCGACTCGACAGAGCACGCCAGAGTTGAAACTGATGTCACGACGCACTATTTAGAGCTCCAGACGGTGGAGGCTGCGTGCATCTTTGCCTCCAAACCGTTGCTGAAGCTCCCGCACAATAGTTGACGAGACTACTTGTGTGCAGCAACCGGAGTGAATTGATCCCCATCTTCTGAAGCAGGTGCAGTCTCGAAGGGCTGGATCCTCAAGCTGCATGATCCTCGGTGGTGGTGTCTACGGTTGAGCGAGACTTTGAAGACGACTCGACTCTTTGATGACGACAATCATGAAGGAACCGGACGAGCTGGAGGATATGTCGTGGGCTGCAGAGCAACCTCGACGCTTGACTATCACGGTCACGCCGTCCTATGCATCGCGCAAATCGGTGGAGCTGTCCGTGGAGGACTCGAAACTGGTGCGTCGGACGTCGATGCTGCTAGCGAGTCCTGCAGGCCCCGAGGCAGTATTATCACAAGCTGAGATCCAGCGGCTAGAGCGGCTACAGCAATTCGGATCTAGGTATTTCGGATCCTCGAAAATGGCATGTGGGCGACGTCGACGTGACGGAAGGAGTATCAGGGCAGGGCGGGTCTCGAGCCCGTCACTTTCGTCTGTGGATGACAATGACCATCACGTTGACGACGAAAGAGAGGATGAGAATGGCACAGATGTCGTCGTCAAACAACCTCGACATCTGTGGCCGCCCTGGTTTGAAAACTTCCGCCAACAGCTCCGAGTCGCGGTGAAAGCTCAATGGTTTCGGTCTATTCTGTATCTTGTAGTGATCGGAGACCTCCTCGTGTTGGGGCTGGATAACGAATACGTCACCGGCTCGACACTAGCTCAGCTGGATATTACCTTCACGGTGATGCTGCTCATGGAGATAGTACTGAAAGTCATAGCTTTCGGCGTGTGGGGCAGCAAGGACGCGTACTTCCAGCGGTCTCGCTATCGCTTTCTGCAAGTCGGGTTGGTGCTCATCAGCTTAATATCATACGGACTCCCGGGTGGTAGGAATAAGTGGAAGGTGTTGCGAGGGCTGAAAACTGTGCGTAGTTTGACGCTCTACTCCGGATTGCGACGAATCCTCAAGGCTCTGGTGCGAGCGATTCCGTTTCTAGCGAACGTAGGCACTTTATCGATGTTCGGGTTGCTAGCGTTCTCCATATTTGGGCTAGAGGCATACAGCGGCTCGTACAGCGAGCAGTGCACCATCCCGGCGCTAGACGAAGATAAATACGCTTCTCTCTATGGTTCCGCCTCGGCCTCAGGATCGTCATCTCTCGGAACGATGGCAGTGGAAGCTCTTGAGGCCCTTCCGCGCGTGTACTGCTCGACCAATTCGAGCTGCGCCACAAACGGCCAACTATGCATCGCAATGACGCCACCTTCGAGTCATGTTAACTTCGATAGCGGACTGTCTTCGCTGTTTCTTGTATTCCTCGTCGTGGCGCAAGATGGTTGGGTGACAGATATCATGGAGCCCGTGGTCGAGGCGACTTCGTTCTTCAGTGTGCTTTTCTTCGTGGCCATTGTCGCGTCCATGGTCTTCCTGGTAGTGAACCTGTTTGTGGCGGTCATTACCACCGCTTTCATGAACTTTACACTTGACGAAGAGAACGAGAAGGAAAAACCACATTTCATGGGGAAGCTCGACCCCGAAATGGAGGAGACCCACGTGAACATGATCATGGGCGCGACGCTCGTCATTGAGGACACAATAAGCGTCGACGAAGGCAGTAGTGAAGTAGGTGGAGCAGCACAAGCTGCACCGGCTGACCAACCTACGGTGACGGACGACAGCAGCGAGAGTTCCGCTCTCGTGCCTCGCGATACCTCATTTTCAAGGACGAGTTTCACCTCGATGCCTACTGGATCAGTAGCAGAAGAAGACTTGATCCCTCCGTCCAGAAAGCGACGCCCAGCCAGTGCCCCTACGTACAGCAAAACTATAAACTGTCGACAAGACTATCTGAGCTTGCTGGCGAGGATGCATCAGTGGCAATCCCTGCGAAACCTAACGGTGGAGACCACTATGCAGCTCATCCAAAACGGTGTGTTGATGGAAGAGATAATGGGGCCACTCACGCGGTCGCTACAGAATGCTAGTGGAGACACTATCGAGACGTTGGCTAACACTGCAATCACTCCGGCAGGAACGCCCACCTCGCGCAAGAAGGCTATCACGATGGAGTCAATCCCCGATTTAGAGGTGCTACACTTCTCGACGTCCACCCACGCCCTGGTGATGAAAAACACAGAGTCCACACACCCATTGTTCGTGAAGTTCCAGCGTTTCGTTTTGTCCAAGAAGTTTGACGACTTCATCACCGTTTGCATTCTCGTGAACACGCTTTTCTTGCTAGTGGAGTATCCAAACATTAGCTCGGAGCTGGAGCTGGTGCTGTCCGTAAGCGAATACCTCTTCGGTGTGATATTCCTTACTGAGATGATCATGCGTATCGTGGCAATGAGAGGCTTACGCATATATCTGAGCAGCACGGAGAGGATATTCGATATGGTGGTGGTGTTCTGTACGACCGGTAACCTCGTGCTCAACAACCTAGACGTGAGCTTCAGTAGCTTGAACAGTGTGTCGTCGCTGCGTACACTTCGTGTGACGCGCCTCATGATGAAGTACGAGGGTACGCGGAAGTTGATCCAATCCGTGTTGAAATCATCGCGTGGCGTACTGGATGTCGTTGTGTTCATGCTAGTCTTCCAGGTCGTGAACAGCATCATCGGGATGCAGCTGTTTGGTGGCTCGCATCTAACGCAAAAGGATGGCGAGGTGCCTCGCTGGAACTTCGACACCTTTGGCCGCTCCTTCCTGACTCTCTTACAGGTCATCACAGGCGACCAATGGTCCAGCATAGCGTATGACGCAGTCGATGCAGCCAACCCGCACTGGTTCATGGTCCCGTTCCTCATTCTGAACTTCATCGTGGGTCAATATGTGCTGCTCAACCTCTTCATCGCCGTCATTCTCGAGAACTTCTCCATCTCGGAAGAAGAAGCGTACCAGCTGCAGCTCGCGCAGATCATCGCTATCCCGAAAGAGCTCGACATTTACGAGAAGATCGAGGAAGTTGGTGTGCGCGCGTTTCGAGAAATGGATCAGCTCGAAAACGTCAGCAACGTCAAGTTGCGCATGTTTCTCGGCATGGACGATCGGAAAGACGATATCGACAACGCTGGCCAACCCGAGGGTGACAACTCCAACATGCATGGAAGCTCAACTAGCCCTCAAAATGGGGTAGTGGTGGTGCAATCCCGCCACAACCATCGGATGAGCTCTCAACGTGTCTCGCCATGGAAGAGATTGTGTCGCGAAGTTGCTGTCAACGTATGGTTTTCTCGCTTGGTGCAGCTGATGATCGTAGTGAGCTGCATGTGTCTCGTTCTGGACGAACCTCATCCTGAGATGAGTATGTCACCACCGAGCGAGATGTTCGACTCCGCTATTACGACTATGAGCCGGATGGCACTAGTTGTACTTTTCGTTGAATTTGTCGTGAAGGTTGGTGCGTCTGGGTTCGGCTTTGAGTATTTACGAGTGAAGATTTTCCACAGTGATGAGATGCTCGGCTACGTGTACCGTCAAACTTACATCGAGAACAAGTGGAACCAACTCGATCTGTCACTCTTGCTGTTGGCAGTAGCTGACGAGATCATCACAACCAAAGACCCGACAATTACCGCCTCAAGTGTCTTCCGAGCAGGTCGAGTGCTTCGGCCGTTGAGAATGTTGAACCACAACCACGAAATGAAAGTCATCCTGAATGCAGTGGCTCGCTCGCTGCCCCATGTCGGAAATGTGCTGGCGTTGTGCTTCATCGTGTACATTATCTTCGGTGTCGTGGGACGCTCGCTCTTCTCGGAGCAGTTCTACTTCTGCAACGATGGTGACGTCGCCACGGCTGCCGAGTGTATCGGATTCTACCTGGTGTATCCGGACGGTGTCTTACCGTTGCAAGAAGCTGCAGCGCGAGGTGTTCCTGGTGGTGCTATCCTGATGCCCCGTGTGTGGCAGAATGCTCGCTTCTCGTTCGATAACATCGGGGCGGGATTCCTGACGCTGCTAGAGATGACGTCTCTGAAGTGGGTGGACAAAGCATTCGCTGCGATGGACATCGCTGGTTATGGCAAGCAGCCTGTGACGGACGCATCGTCCCAAGCCGCCATCTTCTTTGTGCTCTACATCTATGTGGGGTCTCTCTTCGTCATTCGCCTCTTTGTGGGTGTTCTAGTTGAGCAATTCCAGCGCAACAACGGCACGGAGATTCTCACGGAGAGTCAAAAGTCTTGGGTGGACCTGGAGAAGTTCATCTTGCTGCTCAAGCCGCTGAAAAGTATCCCCCGACCGCGGCTCAAAATCCAAGCGAAGATGTATGACTTGTGCAAACATCCGTACTTCTCGACGGGCATTTCCATCGCGATTGTCCTCAACTTGGTGCTGCTGCTCGTAAGCCCACGGTCGGACAGCGGCACCTCGTTGTCGTTCAAAATCATTGAGATCATCTTCCTGGGGATCTTCACGCTCGAGGCCACCATCAAGTGCATCGGTCTTCGCCAGTATTATTTGCTTCAACCGCAGGGGATGTTCGAGGTGTTGATCCTGTCGGGCTCCATCGCCGCGTACTTTTTCGCCAAAGGTTACCACTCCATCATCCAAGCTGGCCGCATCTTCCGCATGATGCGCGTGCTCCGTTTCGTGCACTTGAACCGCGGCATCTACACCGTCTATCAGACCTTCCGAGCTTCGCTGAGGCCACTGGGGCAGATCTTCTTCCTCATGTTCATGATTTACTTCATCTTCGCCATTGTGGCGCGTCAGCTCTTCGGTGCAGTGCGCTACGGACCAGCGATGAACTCGTTCTCCAACTTCCGCACGTTCGGGTCGGCCACGCTGCTGCTCTTCCAGATCATGTCTGGAGACGACTGGCATCTCACCATGACGGACCTCATGGTCGAAAAACCCTTCTGCGCCGAGCGTATCAGTGCATCTACTGGCCGCGTGTACTCGGACTGCGGAAGCGTGGCGGGGTCTGCGTTGTTTTTCATCACGTACGTGACGCTGGTTGTCTTCGTGTTCCTCAACCTCTTCATCGCCGTCATCCTGGAAAACTTTCGGAGTTGTTACCTGAAAAGCGACGTGTGCTCGGTCTCGCTGCTCGACTTCGAGGCGTATCGCGAGGTTTTCCTGCGCTACGACGTCCACAACACGGGGTACTTCCCGCTTTGGCAGCTTGGGAGTTTTCTGGCCGAACTCCCGCCAGGACTTCGAGTAGATGCTCATCGACAGAGAACAGCGTTCCTACAGCTACGAACGCAGGCTCAAGCTCAGTGGGGCCCGGCTGCTGATGGACGAAAGCGACCATATTTCAACGAATTGCTGCGGATTCTATGCATTCACCAACTTGGGATTCGATCGCTGCCGTACGAGCAGCAGCGAGACCGCGTGAAGCAGATCTTCATCTATCGCGCCAAGGTGGCGCAGATGCTTGTGGACTCGTACGTCAAGGGGTATATCCAGCGGTGGCGAGCTCGCAGAGCGCGCTTGGCTCAGTTGGCAATGATGAGGGTGGACAGAAGCACGTCGACGTCCGAAGACGGCGGAATCAGGCTTGATGCGCCGTCGAGTCCGAGCAAGTCTCCGACCAAAGACGGACAAACTCAAACGGACCGACGGAATCGCCATCACCACCATCGTCACCATCACCACCGAAAGCACCGTGATCGATCCGAGGAGCGCCGAAACGAAGAACAAGCTGCGATTTCTGAATTGCTAGGTGTCGACGCAAGTCTCAAGCACGATGAAGCTGTCGACTGCAACGAAGCAGCTTCAATTTTCGAGATGTCAACAAACGGAGTGGCCAACGACCTGGAACACCCCGAAGCAGACCAAGAAGTACTGGAAGAGATCGAAAAGCCAACGTCCAAGGCTCACCCGCCTCACACTTTGCCACCACTTGTGGTCAAGCGAGCTCGGGATCCTGCAGTGCAGGAGGCTGCACCAACTAGCCTGCTGGGAACACTCCTGTCTTCCTCACACTCGACCAAAGTGCATCCGTCATAGGTCAACCCTAGCAAACGAAGGGTAATGCGTGAACTACATACTCTATTCAGTTATCTAAAGGCGTTGGTGATCTACTTGGCCGCAGCGCTAGCGACGAAGTCCTTGGCCAACTGCTTGACGTGCTCCACGTGCTCGTCGTCGCCCTGGTCCTGCTCGAACTGCATGTACTTTTTGAAGAGAAACTTCATCTTCTTGGCCGAGAAGTCCATGGCCAGCAGACGCTCAAACAGCGCGCGCACGAGTGCAACGTCGCCGAACTTGATCTCCTTGTCCAGGTACACGTTCCACAGGTCCATGCGCTTCGGGTAGTTGGCCAGGATGCCCTCGAAGATCGTGCGAGCCTTGTCCAGCTCACCCTGCTCGTAGAGCAGCTGGCCGTACTTGAGGATCACAGGCAGGTGCTTGTGAGCCGACAGGCTCTTGAGACTACGCTGCAGAGTCTCCGCAGCCTCCGCGAACTGCTTCTCGCCAACCAAGTACTGCAGAGAGCGGATCCACGTCTGCTTGCTGGTGCGGAACTTCTTCTGCATCGTGGCCAGCGTCTGCTTCACGTCCTCGTGTTCGTCGGCGCGGGCGTACAGGTCAACCAAGTGCAGGTACACGCGCTTGGGGTGGTTAACCTGCAGCGCACTCTTGAACACACGCAAGAAGCTCGCGTCGTCACCGAAGTCGTGCTCCAGGTTCATGTAAGCCACCCACACGTTGAGCTTCTCCTTCTCGTCGCGGAACGACACAGCAGAAGTAGCACGGACGGCAACATCACGGGCCAGATCCACCTCCGTCAACGACACGTGGAAGGCCATGTACTGGATCCACAGGTACGAGCTCTGTGGCGACACGGCAAGCAGGCGCTCGTAGTCGCTCGCGCTCTGCGGGACCTCATCGCTGCTGGCTAGAGCCTTCTCGCGCAGCGCCACCCACTCGTCGCTCTGCAGGCGGTTCTTCTTGGACTTTGAAGAGTTGGCAGCCTCCTCATCGTCCTCATCCTCGTCCTCGGAAGAAGACTCATCGTCATCCTTGGCGTCCGTCTTCTTGTTAAGCGCGTTAGAGAAGCCGTCCCAGCTGAAATCAACAGGGGCAGCACCGCTCGTGTCTTCGTCTTCCGAAGAGGACTCGTCGCCAAGGTCAATCTCCATGGCCACTGGCTTGGAAGCCTTCTTAGTGGTAGGTTTTTTGGCAGGGGCTTCCTCCTCGTCCACCTCCATAACCTCCGCCTCCTCTTCACTGTCCTCAGCCTCTTCCTCTTCGTCGTCGGACTCCTCTTCCGAGCTGCTCTCCTCGCCCTCGAAGTACGAGGGCTTCAGTCCAAACGACACGCGACGACCGTCCACCTTCAGCACTTTCGCCTTAACGTAGTCGCCCTCCGAGAAGATCTGGTCCAGAGGCTGCGTCACCTTCTCGTCAGCCACCTCGGAGATGTGGCATAGGCCACTGATCGTGCTCTTCTCGATGCGGACAAAGACGCCATACGTCTGCACCTTCGTGATCGTACCCTTGACCGTCAGACCCTCCTTCAGGTCGTTCCACTTGAACACTGATACGTCCTCAGAGACGACAGACGCCTTCAGGCTCAACTCCAGGCCGCGGTCCGACTTCTTCGTCACACGGCCAGCCACCAGCCTGCCGGTAGGGAACTGAGCCTGTGGGTCCTTCACGAAGTCGTCGCTCAGGTCACGAAGCATAACACGAGCCGTGGTGTGGCGGTCCACGCGCACGAAACAACCAGTCGTACTAGTGGTGGCCACAACCGCGGGAACCAAGTCACCAACGCTGCACTCAGCAGGATTGGACGTCTTCTTCGCGTATTCCTTCGGGTTAGCGAGTGCGTCCTCACGCAGGGACAGGTCGATGTGGCTGTTGTTGTTCGAAAGAACAACGCAGCGCACAACCTTGCCAACTGCAAACTGGGGCAGCTCCAGCATGTTGTTCTCCCATTTGGCCAGAAGCTCGGTGATGCACACACGGCCGAACGTGTGGGCACCGAGCTGCACCATGATGGACGGCGGGCGGATCACCGACTTCTTTGTAGAGATCACACCGTTGACAATGCTACCGGGCTTCACGACAGCCTTGTCCTGAGCCGACGAAGAGTGAATGAGCGACAAGTCAACCACCTTCTTCTCGTCCTCAATCTGCAGCACGAAGCACTTCACACGCTTGCCCACAGGGAACTTGTCCTGGAACGCGCGCACCACCTCCACGTCCTTCGACACTTCGACACAGCTCAATGTGCCAGTAACGTTGCTGCTAAGCTTGACGGTCAGGTGGTCCGCAGCCTGCGCCGAAACGACACCATCGACCGAGTTGCCTTCCTTCAGAAGGGCACGACCCGCACTGCCCTCCAGCCAGTCTGGACGGACGAACCGCTGGACGTCAGTCACCTTTTCATCGCCGGCCACGTCCTCGGTACGCAGCGACAGTTGAATGTCGTGGAACTTCGCCGGGTTCTTCTTGCTGACAGGCTTGAGCTTGTTAGCTCCCTTCGCGGTGACGGCGATCACACGGCCAGTAATGGCAGCGTTCACAGAGTACTTGTCGAACGGGTGCGAGTGGCCAGACTTCTCGTCGATGCCATCGACATCGACAATCGACACTACCGCACGAACCTTTCCAACACTCTTGGCAGTTTCCACGCGGATCTCCATCGAGTTCTCCGAAATGCCAGTAATGACACCAGTCAGTGTATTGCCAAGCGTGAGGTCTTCCTGCGCGTACTTCGGCACCTTCACCGACGGCTTGCGCGAGGTGCTCTTGGCCTTAGACATCAGCTTCTTCTCCTCGAGCGCCAGCAAGACAAGGTCGTCGAATGGCGTCGAGTTGGAGCCGCTCTTGATCGAAGACTGCACCACGCGGCACTCCACGGAGGCACCCACCTCGATTCCGAGCTGGCTGCTGCTCTGCGACGGGCACCAGAAGTCGCATAACTCCACCACACCGAACTGCAGCAGGTCAGCGTTCTGCGCGTCAGGGAACGACACCACCGCGTACTTCTCCGTGGGGCTCACGGCCAGAACCTTGGCGGCCTCGATCTTTCCTCCAGCCTTCACGCGCTGCTTTTGCTTGCGCGAACGCTTGGAGCCGCTCTTCACTAGCGACTCATCAGCAGCTCCGTAGTACACGTTCTTGCTGAAGTCGTAGTCCGTCAGCAGCAGTTTAACGCTGTCGCCTTCGTCCCACTCGTTGTTCTTCTCCGTCACCGAAGGCACCAGCACCGTGACAGTCTCGTCATCCTTCTCAAGAGCAAAGACAGCACCGTACGGGCGAACACCAACGAACTCGGCCTTCTCCGTCTTACCGAGGGCGAACGGGGCCTTCTTCGCCGCAGCGACATCGCCCACAGACGCCTGCTCGCGAAGGTAGGCCTGGAAGTAGGCAGGGCGCGTCTTGTTGGTAGCATTCGTAGTCTGCACAAAGTTGGTCTGCTTGAAGCCAACAACGAACTGCTTCTTCTCCTTGTCGACCTTTTCGACGGAGCACGTGACGGTCTCGCCAATCTCGAACATGCCTTCTTCAATCTGAGAGACGAACTCCTCCTTCAGGTAGCCCTTCGGTGCCACCGCGACGAGATTGTTCAGGAACTTCACGAACACGCCCTTGGACACGTTTACAGACGTCACGTAACCAATAAGAACGGCGTTCTCCTGAACATCTCCGAAGGTACGGGGCAGGATAGCGCTGCGCGACGCAAACTCAAGCAGCAGCGGCTTCTTTGACAGCGTCAACACGCCGTCGGACTCCTGGGCAAGAACGAGCAGAGGCTCCGAAATCACGTCGCCAGCACTGAAGCGCTTCACGATTTCATCCACCAGCGAAGTTTGACGGGGAAAGTCCGTCAGCTGCACAAACGGAAGAACGCCCTCCATTCCATCCGCAGTCTGCACGCGGAAGCACGTGGTCTCAACGTCGGTAACCTTCACGTTAGTAATAGTCTTTCCCACGAGCTCCGCAGCAGTTTCCGGGGCGGCAGTCGGCGCATTACTAGACTTTTTCGACGTCGTGTCAAGCGACAGCATCAAACGCTTCTTGCTGGGGTCACAGCGCGTCACGCGCGCCTTCACTACCTGTCCGAGCACGTAAGCCTCCTCCAGGTTCTCGATGCCTGCTTGCTGGAGCACAGCCATGGGCACCAGGCCGTACACATTGTTGTAGAAAGTGACAATCACGCCATACGCAGCAATCTTCGTGATGACACCGTGTGCAATGAGGTCCATCTTCGCTTCCTCGAAAGAGCTCAACACAGGCAGCTCAGACGAGAGCAGGCCCGACTTCATGGTCAAGAACGTCTTCTTGGCTTCAAGGTCCACGTGCAGCACACGCGCGCTCGCGATCTTGCCCACCTTGTACTTGCCGTTGTTGTTCGCCTTCTTGTTCAGCAAGAAGGCCGGCATGTGCTGCGGAGTCACGAGGCCGCGCACGCCCTCGCTGATCTCCATCAAAATGCCCCACGACTCGACGGACACGATCGCGCCGCTCACCTTGGTGCCGGGCTTTAGGTCCTTGTGGCGCAGCACCGTCTGCGAAAGCGCGTTTTCCTTGCAGCTGATGTTCACGACGGCGTCGAACGGCGAGAAGCCGATCACACGGCACTTGATGCTGGAGCCCACCGTGAACTTCTTCTCGAGCTTGTCCACGCGTTTGTCCGACGCGTTCGAGATGTGCACGTATCCGGGCGCGAAGGCCTTCCACTTGGCGTTTGTGGTGGACTCCTTCTTCTCGCTGGCGTCCTCCATGTCGACGTCCTCATCGACGCCGCTGGCCTTGTTCTTGAGTGACAGCAGCATGCCCACTCCGGCGTCGATGCGCTCGATGGTGGCCTCTTCAATAATGTCGCCGACCGAGTAAGGCGAGTCGGGCACCTGCAAGTGCACGACGTGCGGGGCCATGGACAGCGTGACCTCCTTGGCCACGTAGTCGATGCTCATGATACGCGCGCGGGCCTTCATGCCCTTGCGGTAGGACTCCTGCCAGCCGCGCTCGCAGGGCAGGCTCATGTGGTTCTGCTCCACCGTGGCCGAGAAGAAGGTCAGGAACGTGACGCTCAGGCCGTTCTCCAGCACGTCCTCGACGCGCACGTTGAGCAACATGCCGGGCACGAGCTGCTTGAGCGTGAACGAGTCGCCGCGCGTGACGGCCTTGGCCACCTGGCTGCGCTCGATGGTCACGGTGGCCGTGCTGGTGTGCGCGTTCATGGACAGCACGCTGACCAGCAGGTGCTGGCCCTTGAGCACGGGCGTGGCCAGCTCCTTGCGCGGCACGAAGGCGTGCACGCCGCGGATGCCCAGGTTCACGATGGCGCCGTGGTCCTCCACGGACGAGACCGTGGCGTGCAGGGCCGCGCCCTTGGCCAGGCTGGCCACGCCCAGCTCGGCGTGCAGCAGTGACGTGCGCAGCGACAGGTGGATCTGCTTGCGCTTGTCGGCCTTGGACGTGGCCAGCACCACGCAGGGCACGAACTGGCCGACCTGGAAGATGCTGCTGAGCGCGGGCAGCTGCTCCTGCTCGTCGTCCGGCTGCTGCTGCTTCTGCTGCTGCTGCTTGTGGCCGGCCACGAACGCGTGGAACTCGTCCGAGCACTCGGCCAGCGCCACCGTGCCGCTGAGCTTGTTGGGCAGGCTGAGCATCAGGTCCTGGCCGTCCGTCACCTGGCGCACGCAGCCCAGCAGCAGCATGCCCTTGCGCAGCGCCTTGAAGCGGAGCAGCGCGGCCTTGGCCGCCTGGGGCTCGTCCTTGCCGGCCTTGGGCGCGGCCGCCTTCTTGGCCTTCTTCTTGGGCTGCTCGTCGGCCGCCGCCGCGAGCCCGCGCTTGCCGAACAGCGCCTCGCCCGAAGCGGCCGCGGCCGGAGCGGCCACCTTCTGGCCCGAGGCCTTGGGCTTCCGGCCGCGCGGGAAACTCGTCGCCGCTGCCACCGCCATCGAGCTCACGGAGGGTCCAGGGCGGGCGTCGGCGGAATCAAAGCGGAATGCGTCAATGCCGGCAGCGCTTCGAGGCCCGGAACACCAACGGTTGGTTGGCTGGCGCAAATGCCATCGGAGACAGACCGCGCACTTAACAACGCCGGCCGGAATTAAACGCGAAGCAGGTGGTAAGTTCGCGCTCCTGCTATATCAGTAGACGGACTACCTGGGAGTACACACTGGTATTGGGTAATAGTACATTGTCAGTAACCAGGGCGAAAATTTTGATAAAACTTTCGCAATTGTAATGAAGAGTTGGTAGATGACCATGTTGTGAAGGACAAGCTTTCGACCAAGGCACCGTGATAACCGACTTTAAATCATGGGCCACTATCCTGGATGGGTTTGCGTTGATAGATGCTCCTGTAACGTCCATTTGGACTGAGTAACTCATGTAAGTTACATGTAGTTTGACCAGCGTGCTGCTGCTTTTTAGCTTACGTAAATCAGTATATGTGGTTTCTCAAATTCTAGGTGGCCATGTCATTTCGGACTTTTCGATAAAATAAAATGTGAGGCCTTGTTTCTATACTTCGAAGTTGCAAGCACATGTTGCAAGTGCATGTACTACTTACTCATGAGTAAAATGAGAAGACATACACCGCTTGGTGTAGACGAGCAGCAGCGTATTGGTGTCCTGGACGGCGTTCCCTCTTGCATGGGACTGAGTGGAGGAGGCGCGCAGCATAACCTCCATACCCCGACACCCAGGTATAAAGACCCGCGTAAAATTCGGTCCCTATCAGTGAGTAGAGCAGGGATGGAATTGACAAAGGAGGTCTGACTTGCTTCTTTAAGTGGTCTCGTGCAGCAAATGCAGTATAAATTTTGGTAAACGTGCTTGGGCTCTTCAACCGGCTCGATTACGGCCTGGCCTGTGGGGCTCCACCTTCACCCGTTCATCGTTGCTGAAGTTACTACCAATTCGGTGTCGTCACAACTGTAGTTCAGTTGGTGCCGAGAAACTGCAACATTTACTGAAGGATGCGGCAAGGCCCAGCATCGAGTCCTTCAGTTTCTTGAAGCGACGATCATGTTCGCTCTCTGAGCGGGCAGATTTACAGGTTGCGCAAGCTGTGTACCTCGGCAGTCTCGGCGCGAGCTAACCTGCCGCCACTGCCGGGAGGTTGCCAAAGCGGAAGTCCTTCGGACCGTGGAGACCGATAAGTAGCACCGGATGGGCGATATGCCTGCAGAAATGTGTTACTCGAGAAGCCAACACGACCAGGATACCGACGCAGGGGATCCAATCCGGTTTAGATCATTTTGCGCATGAGGGTCGCTAGGGGGAACCGCTATACTGAGTTGGATGCTGTGGAGCCGACACCATGAGTCGTGGCACGACGCCATCGGCATGTTTGTGGTGGCGTCCTAATCTTGCGAAGGCAAGACTCATGCTCTCTCTCCCGACCTGGTCGAGCGGCAAAGGTACCTTGTCACGCAGCAAACGCGCATCTGCGCAATGCATAGCGTCACTGCTGCGTTTAGCGTCTCCATTCGGTCACCATCGACCACCGAGGTGGTCACCTGCGCGGTCCTCCTGCCTTCAAGTCGCAAGGTCAACCTGCCCCGAGTTGAAGGCGATCGGCGATTGGCGGCCACGAGGCCCGCGCATTGGCCTGCAGCCCGCTTGTGCCGCCTCATTTTGCCGACCAGCCCTGGCGTAATGGTCTCTCCTCGGCGACTGCGCGAGTTACTCCGCGTGCGTACACTGGGAGAGAAAGGGCCCAGGGGTGCCGCCCGGGTGGTGACCACCGTGGTCGTCGTCGCTGCTGCTGACTCCGCGCTGCCTGCTCGGGACCTGCGCCTTCAAGTTGCACGCACCCATCTTGGTGTCGAGCAGTTTCCGGGGTCGCGGCAACTGCGCCGTGCGACGAATCTGGCAGCTCGCGCTCCTCTGCGCGAGGCAGTCGTCGGTCGGACAGCGCCTCGACCTCAAGTGGACGTCATCGCAGTCAAAGCGTCCATGGCGGCGGGGGGCCACGGCGAAGGCGAACGCACGAGCAGCATCGTGCTGCTGCTGCTGCTAGCCGAGCTCGGATCTCTCCTGTCTGTTTACAGCGTGACGAGATCGCCCGCGTTATCAGTTCGGTCAAGAAGAGTCCAGTTGGGGTCATGGCAACTCAACGTTTGCTTGTCATCGAGCGTGGCCAACGCCACGTCGATCGTCTCGCAGTGGCGCTGAGTCAAGGCAACTTCAACTCGCCCGCGATCCGATCCAATAACGCGGCAACAAGAGCTCAGGGTGCTTTACAATTGCGTTCATTTTTTCGTTCAAACGTCCTCTTTCTTCCTCGATAAATACCTACGTGTGTCCCCTCCTCCGCTTCGAGGGGGAATGGATCCGGCAGCGACCGCTCGGGCCCCCGCCGTCACCGTCGTCGTCGTGCTCCTAGGCGTATGATAGTGTCTTCGTGTCTAACTGCTAGTGCTGCTGCTGCTGCTGCGGGCCTCGCGTCGAATCATATACAGTCCAGCTCGGAGAAGGTCTCGCCCGAGGCCGGGTCCAGCATCCAGGCGCTGAGCTCGCACGGGAACTCGTCGTCCTCGCCCTCGGCCGCCACCTTGACGAGCGTGATGTTGACGACGGCGCGCACGACCTGCTTGCCGATGTCGAGCGCGAGCAGCTCGGCGCGCGGCAGCTTGGCCTGCTCCTCGGACAGCACCATGGCGGACTTGAGCTTCTGCACGGCGTACTTGCCCGTGAAGGCCTTGGGGAACTGGAAGCGGCACACGGGGCACGTGCTCTGCGTCTGCAGCCAGGAGGAAATGCACGGGTAGTGGAACGAGTGGCCGCAGGGCAGCGCCACGTGGCCGTCGCACGGGCTCTCGCTCATGCAGATGACGCACTCCTCGCCCTCGTGCACCTCGGCGGCCTCCTGGCTCTCGAGCTCGTCCAGCAGCGCCTGGTCCGCGGGCGACGAGCTCTTGAGCCGCGGCGAGATGTAGCGCATCATGAAGCGCACCCACGTCGTGGACCGGAACATCTCGAGCACGTCGCGCGTGACGGCGCCCGCCGGCGCGTGGTACTGGACTTCGACGCGGACCGAGATGTCCATGGGCAGGGCGGCGGCGTCCGGCTGTGGCTCGCTCGTGGTTGCTGCGGTCGACCGGCGGAGCTCTCTCCGGCGCGGAAAAGCGAAAGTGAGCGAGCAGAGCGAGAGGCAGACACGGCAGGCAGGCACCCAAGGCAGGAGACCCAGCAGCAGCCGAGCGCCTTCTCCGCACCTCTTTCCTGCCGTCTGTCTATGGCCGGCCGCGAGCAGTTTCGAAAGAAGCGGGCTTTTAACCCCGCAGGCGCCGCGCAGGGGTGGGACGCCCGTCTTATCGGGCCGCGGCAACCTACACTTGCTTGCTGCCGCTGCCGGGCTGGCCGTCGCGTATTCTCACGCAGAGCGCTGGGCTGTGTCTTGCTCCTGGCTCGCCACTGCCATCGCCCTGCGCGCGCTGGCCAGCCAGCCTGAGGAGAAGTCGAAGACGGCTCGAAAATGGCCGCGTTCTGCGCGAACGGCTGTCCTGCTGGCGGTCACGGGCGCACCTTGCTTGTCGCGCGCGGCGCAGCAAACCCTCGTGGCCCATAAGCGCCGCAGGACTTGACTCGTCTCGAGGACTCGATAAGGAGGGGATCATTTGAGTTGAGTACCGGTAGGCGGAGCTCCTGTTGCAGGAGCCGACTACATGTAACTTGCAGCAGTCGAACGGCAGGATCCTGCAGGATCTCGCTCGCTCGCTGCGGCAAAGCCCCCGCTTTACGGGCCCCACTGCTGCTTCACTGCTGCTGCTGCCGCCGCCGCCGCCACCGTCGCCTCAGGGATGACGCCCGCGGGGCGGTCAACTTCAACCAGAGCCTGTCATGGCGGCCTGAAAGCCATCCGAGTCAAATCTTCCGCGGCCTGCGGGCCCCGTCACCTGGCGACCGCCGGCCGCAACCAGCGGTTCCGCTGCTTGGTCGTACGTGGTCTCCCGTGACAGCGCGGCGCTGGCATTCGCGTTGGGCCGCCGCGCTGGCCGCGCTGTTCCAGCGCGAGTCGACGAGCCAACGAGCAGGCTTTCGTCCTACGCCTGCCTGGTGAGTAATGATCACCGTGGGACGCCCGGGGGCTGCTCGGCGCGCAAGAGAGCGGCGCGCGCGATCCAAGTTGAGCTGGGCCCTCGGACAGTGCAACGAGTTGCAGTCCGCTTTCGCCAGCGCGCGCGCCGAGAGATCAGATCGGGGCGTCGATTAGAAAATGGTCCAGCAGAGAAGGGCCCCGCCATCCAGCAGCTGGCCCGCGTGCCGCGTCTCGGGCGGACACTCCCGGCGGCGCTGGTCGTGTCATCTCGGTGATACGTACGACGGCGCGCCGCCAAGCGGCCAGCCCTCTGGTCAGCGCGCCGAGGCGTTAGTACGGGCTGAGTCGACCTCCACAGATGACATTACGCCCTCTGTTACTCATTTGAACTACCCCGCGACGCCGCGCCGGTAACGAGCACAACGCAGGCAGTCTCCGCAGACACGCTCTAGGAAAAAAAATTCGGAGCCGAGCGAGGCCGGGCGGAGCTGCGCGTGAACCAGCCGCGGGGGCGTTCTGCTCATTTCTGCTTTTCGCGAGAGCGCGCTCGCTCAGACTGGACTAGCCCCAAGCAAATCCCCGACCAGGCGACACGGCAACGCATGGAGGTGACGGTGCGGGTCGAGGTGCACTACTGCACCCCGCCAGATACGGTTCTCGGCGACGTGCTGCGCCTGCTGCGCTCGCGCACATGGGCGGCCTTCATGGCCAGGCACGTTGGGCCCCGGCTCGAGAAGGTCTCGCCCGTGGACGCGTCCGCGCTGGAGACAATGGACCACCAGTGGCAGGCAGCCGCCCACCGCGGTGCATGCAGCGGCAAGCCCGTGGACTGCGTGATCTGCATGGACGCCCAGTCGGACGATACCTGTAGTCAGCGCCCTACTAGGAACTACGGCGCGCAGCTCCCTTGCGGCCACAACTTCCACCGCCGCTGCATCCGCTCGTGGCTCGAGCTGCAGAGCACGTGCCCCATTTGCAGATGGCAGCTCCCCAAGGAGTTCGCCGGCAGGTTCGTCGTGCGCCGCTTGCATTCGACCGTGGTGCTCCCGCCGCACGTCCACTCGTGGCCCCGCTCGCAGATCGCACTCGCCCCCGTCGGGGGCCACTCCGTGCGCGTCGTGGTCATCCTCACGCTGGAGAAGGCGGCCGCGGCGGCGGTGCCGCACCACCTGCGCTGGCCCTGCGAGCTGACCGCCCTCCTCATGAACGAGGCCAGCGGCGAAACGTTTACTGAAGTGGACACAAGTGTCCTCAACCATCGGATCGCGTCCACTCGATTTGCCACGATGGAGAAGCCCAAGGTCAGCGACGGGGTTTCCTCGTCCTGCGTGGCGCCGGCGGAGACGGGTAGAAAGCGGCGCTGCATTCGTCGACAGCAGCGAGGCGAAGTCGAGGCGAGTAAACGGCAACGAGTCAGCAGTGAGTGAGCGCTCAAATGCGGTAATAAACTATTGAGTACACTTGACAACGGCACGCGGTGCCAGCGCCCGCACGGTCCGCTCGCTCTGAGCCGCGCGACACTGCTCGTGGGGGGATCCTTGTGGGCACGAGGAAAGACGGCGCGTCCCTGCCTTCCTTTTCGCTGCCCGATCGGCTCGATCCCCATTGTCGATTCCCTGAACCAGGGGAGCCAAAGCGTGGTGCTCCTGCACGGCGACCAGACAAAGGGATCCGACTGAAGCAGCTGGACGGCTTGCAGGCCCCGCACCGCCGCCGACAGAGCTAATCCGAGCTGGAAATGGATCACCTCCGCGGCGGTGCAGCCCCACTCAATCAAGCCGGCGCCCCGTTCCTGGTGTCGCATCGGATCCCGTACCTCGCGCCGAGCTGCTGCAAGGATACACCCGGCCTGGCACTGCTCGTCCGCGGAGCCCGCGCTATCCTACTCGATGGCGGCGTCGTCAGGTGAATCGTCCGTCGGACCAACGCGGGCCGAGCTTGACACACCGAAACTTCAGCAATCGCGGCGCGAATAAGACGCGGCGAACACCAGGATGTCAAGGCAGATTGCATGCGATAGCCTGCCCGCGCGCTCCCACCTTCCGCACCCGCAGCTTGCTTTAACTGGACGCACCGCGCCGTCTTCAACGCAGTATCCGCGCGAGATCGCAGCGCGGCCGTCGGAGCCCTTGGTTCGCACGCCCTCATTTCAGGATTCGCGGTGTGACAGGAGCAGCAGGCAGCGACCAGGAACAGGAATCGCGAAGCTACAGCTTCCAGGACACAGGAGAATACACAGCGCGCGATGGAGCTGCAGTTGAACGTGACCGCCCGCTACGCCACGCAGCGCTCCGAGTGCGTCGCCGACGTGCTGCGGCACTTCGAGAGCCCCGCCTGGGTGCGACTCGTATTGAGACAGGTGCTGCCGCAGCTCAAGCAGATCTCGCCCACCGACCCCAAAGCGCTCACCAAGATGGTGCGCGACGCCGAAAGAATTGGGCCCTCCGCTGCACAAGAGATCATCGCGTGCGCCATCTGCATGGCCCCCGCCGACAGGTCCACCGTCCCGATGCAATTGCCGTGCGGCCACCGCTTCCACTGCGGCTGCGCGCGGTCGTGGCTCACACGACGCAGCACTTGTCCACTCTGTCGCTTCCAGCTGCCGAAAGCGTACGCCGGCACATTCGCCATCGCGGCCGTGCAGTCGACGCTGGTGCTGCCGCCAGAGCACGACGGTCTCACGTCGGCGGAGCTGCCGACCCGCTCAATTGGTTGCGGGCTGCTGCGGGCCGCGGTGAAGATCACCATGGCCCGGGTATCGCCGTCGGCGAGGAGGCGACAACCGTGCCAGGTCAGAGTGGACATGATTCACGCCAACGGCTCAGCTGCCGATGTGCACTGCAACGGCAAACGCCGACGGGGAGAGACAACACCGGATGCCCCGGCAAATGTAAGTGGCGTCGTCAAGAGAGTGCGGACCACAGTCTAAACGCTGGTCTCGCGGATTCAATTCCCCTAGTCAAATGTATCAAGTGTATTCGTAAATGACATATTACCATTCTAATGAAAGCAACCCCCAACGATAGTCAGCAGAGAAGAACGGCGATAGCGATGAGGACCACCCACCTGGCCACGACCGAGTCCACCGCACTGCTTGCACTCTTCGCCGCAGCTTTTTCAGAATGCGCCTCGTTGTTTGTCGCTCGATTGCCAGCACTAAGCTCTGGCAGCACCGGAAAGGGAGCGGGGCCTCTCCCCGCCAAGGTGGGCTTGGAGTTCTTCGAGGTGCTGCATCCAAAGGATTCGCAAAAGGCTCGAACGGCTGCAGAGGTGACAGCGGAGCGATCGCTCGGAGGCTTGCCACCCCACCAGTAGTCGAGTGATCCGCTGCTGCTGGCCTGGCTGGCAGTTCCGACGTTAATTATCGTGATGGTGTTACCGATGTTGACACCGTCCAAGTTCGTGACGACACTCGACTGGATGGCCGCAGACTCGGTCTTGTTGCTGCTCGTGCTACCGCTCTGACTGCCGGTATCGTCTTCATCATCGTCATCGTCATTATGGTCCTTCGAGTCATCGTCGTCGTCGTTTCCATGATGGTGGTGGTCTCTGTGATCGTGATGGCCGTGGTGGCCATGGTGCTCCCATTCGTCTTTAGGAGGAGACCATGCATGGTTCTCTTGGTGTAATCGATCATCAGAAGAACCCTCGGGCATTGCGTAATGCGCATCTCGGAGGTTCCTCTCGCGTCTATCGAGCTCCGCTAACGCACGATGGGAGCTGTGGCTGCGTGCCCTGGAGATGGCCATTACCACCAACGCCACTCCAAGAGTAGTTCCTGCCCGTACCAGAAGTCGAAGGAGACAATGTCGTGTAGCTGAGATGTTGTTGGTCATGACTTGGCCAAGAAGGGAGGAATTGGCATCTGTGGGGGAGACCCTGAAAGCTTCTCGCTTGTCCATTGCCCATCAATCGCTATTCACTTTCTTCTCATATCCGCTACCATCGCTCAAAACTATCAAAACACACTAGTAACGACACTTCTGCCACTACTGCGTGGAGTCTTCGGACGTTTCTGAAGAGCTCGCCGAGTTTTCACGCGGACGCTTGAAGCGCGGACTCGTAGGTGGCTTAGGAACCGGTGGGGTGCCGTACTCTCCGATGGCATATGACTTTTTCATACCAGCCATGCATCGACGCATAGCGATTTTGTGGTCTACAATAGGGAACGGGTAGTCTTTGCCGATAAGGCAGCCGGCAGCGTGCTGCACCGTCATCGGCGCCTTCCAGGGCTCATAAATGTACTTGACTGGCATCTTGCTCAGTGCCGGCACATACTTCCGAATGAATAATCCCTCGGGGTCCCATTTCTTGCCGAACGTCGATGGGGAGTACACGCGGAAGTACGCAGAGAAAAAGTAGCTGCTACTGAGCCACAGCCAGTTACCGGCATTGATGCTCCAGTCATGGTCAATGAGCTGCTCCTGAAAGATCTCGAGGCCTCGAACCCATGAAATGTACAAATCGCCGCGAGTAAGGAAACATGCAACAGAATGGCGCGCCAAGTGATGCATCCATCCCTCCTCCTTCAATTGGATCATGATGGCGTCGATCCACGGGAATCCAGTTCGTCCATCTTTCCAAGCCTCAAACTGCGAGCGTGCGAGCTTGTCATCATCGGTTAGGTCTTCCTCCTTCTCTGGAATGGTATGCCATCGCCAGTCGATCTGTAGGCAGGTGGGGCTCTCCTCCATCTTGTCGAAGTACGGGTTGGCGCGACCGTGGCAATGGAAGAACTCACGCCAGAGCAACTGGCCATCCAAACTCACCGGGGTCGCGGACTGGGCCTTCGCGTGGTGCTCCTGAATGGCTCGCACATGGTGCAGAAACGTACGGGGGCTGATGCAACCGAAGTACAAGTACGGGCTCAAAGACGTCGTCGAGGCAGATGGAGTCGTCTGAGCTGGGGAAGTTTTCGGCTTCTCGAACTTTACCACACGTCCTTCGTTGCGGCAATAGTCGCGCAGAATGCTCAGTGCGATTTGCTCTCCACCGTAGATGAAAGGATGGCGCTCGGGAGCTTCGTAGCCGAAGTCGGTCACCTCAGGCAGCGTGAACTGCTGCTCTGGGCCGGCTATCTCCTCCAACTGTCGCTCCTTCTCCTTGGGGTCGTCTTCCTCTTCCTCCTGCCCCTGCCCCTGCTCTTCGTCCTCCGTCTTCTCCTCTTTCGCGTCCGATTGCGTCGTCACCTTCGTCCTGACTTTCCAGTAGTCCACAACCTGCTGATACAGCTCGCTCGGCATCCACGTGGGGGTCGGCAACTTCTCCGGCGTCGGAAGTGGCTTCGGCGGCTTCGGCTGCATGGCCAACGCGCGCAGGAAGGCAGTGTACGTCTTCGGTGGCTCTCCTTTGTTTCCCGCGATGATTGCGTCCAAATCGTAGAGCGTGTATCCGTGCGTCACATGGGTCTGGACGCCCAGACGCTTGGCCAGGTCCACCACTCGGTTGTCTCGGGCGATCGCGAAGGGCTCGCTGGCCGCGTCGAAGAACAGGTGTGTGATGCGCCACGCCGGCAGCAAGCGCCTGAGCACCTGCACCCCGTCTCCTCTGCCCACGACGAGCCGCGAGCCGCGCGCGGCCAAGGCGTCGGCCAGGTCGGACACGCTCTCCAGCATGAACTGGAAGCGGTTGACGCCGCAGAGCATGATCTTGGGGCGGTGCACGATGTACAGCGGGATGAACAGCACCTTGCGATCCGTAGTCTTCGCCAGCTTCTCCTCTTGCTGCTTGACCAGTTTCAGCGCCTCGACGAGCGCCAAGTTGTCGTGCAGCCGCAGGTCTCGGCGGAACCACATGAGCACTCGGACCTCCTCTTCCGAGCTGGTTCCTGGGTCGATTTCGCCCGGGACGGACTCTTTCTGCTCGCCGTCGTCCGGTGGTTGTTGTTGTTTTTGTTGTTGCTGCTGCTGCTGCTCTTGCGCCGGCGCATTCTGCTCCAGACCCGGCTCGGACTCGAGTTCCTGCGGCGCGTGGATGGCCGCGTGCACGGCGTCCAGCGTGGCGGCATCCAGCGTCGACTCCGGCAGCTCCGAGTCCGCGTCGGCGGCGTCCAGCAGTGAGGACGCGAAGCTGACGAGGTCGGCGTCGTCCTCGGGGCGCGCGGGCGGCGGGGACGAGTCCGTCATGAGAGATCCGATTTTGATCAGCTCAGGGGGAAGAGACCGTCGCGTGATTGGCTGAAATCCATGTTGAAGCCTTTCATAGAGATGGGTCCTTGTGTATTGTCCATCTAAATCGTGTAAATACATAGCGATTTGACTGCGTCTACAGGGGTCTACAACGACTCACTGGATGTCCTCGAACGTCTGGCCGGCGGGCGCGTGCAGCGCCTGCGGGTTGCCAGCGTGCGGCGAGAAGAGCGCGGCCTCTTCCAGGTGGTGGGTCTCGACCACGCTGCTCTGGGTCTTGAGGCGCGCGAACACGAACAGACCGACGAGCGCGAGCGGCACGCCCAGGTCCGTGACCAGCCACATGGTGCGCGCGCCGTAGTGCTGGTAGAAGAAGCCGCCGATGAGCGTGCCGATGCCGCGCGCGAGGCCGTTCTGCACGGCGTTCAGCACCCCCATGACAGTCCCCTCGCAGCCAGGAGGGGCGGCCAAGTAGATGTACTGAGTGCACGCCGCCCACGCCAAACCGTACGTGACTCCGTGCAGGAACTCAAACGGGATGGCGCTCCAAGCGTTGGTCATGACGGCGCAGTACGAGACGCGAAGCGCGTAGCCCATGATGGACAGCAGCAACACGTTCACGATGCCGAAGCTGTTGATGACCTTGTGCGAATAGAAGAACGCTGGCAGCTCCGATGCAGTCTCGCACATGATGGCGATCCCCACAATCTGCGCGTTTTCGCCCGAGAGGTTGTACAGGTTGAGCGTGAGGAAGCTCGAGAGCACGCCGTACATGAGCCCCATCAGGAACACGACCCCCAGCAGCACAAGCACGTCTACTCTCTCGCAGATCAGCCGAACGTTGTCCATGAACGATGGCTGTCTAACCGCGCCGCTCTCCAGTGTTGCGTCATGGTGCTCTCCGCTGTGCTTCATCGGTGGGATCGTGCGCAGCACCAGCAGCGACGTCAGGCCGAGCACCAAGCTGACGTTGAAGGACCACGAGATGCCGGCCACGGCCACGATAAGCCCCGTGATGTAGGCTCCCGCACCGTAGCCGAGCGCGCCGAACAGCCGCTGTTTGCCGTACTCGCCACCGACCTTGTCCAGTAGACTGAGCACTGCGTGATCTAACAGCGAGCCGGTCGGGGCCACCTGGAAGTTGGACACGACCACGACGAGCACCGTCCAGCTGAACGACCAGTAGAAGAAGCGCACGGCGAACGTGAGCACGGCGCCCGTGACGATGCAGAAGACGTGGATGAGTCGTTGGTCGCGGATGCGGTCGGCCACGGCGCCCCAGAACGGCGGCGCCAGCATGGTGCACACGCAGGGCAGCGTCTGCAGCACGCCGATCTGCACCTTGGAGAAGCGCGCGGTCTGCTGGAAGAAGACCGGCAGGAAGTTCAACTGCGCCGACGTCCACGCGTTGCTGACGAAGTACATGAGCTTGGGCTGCCACAGCGACTGCGCACGACATTTCGCGGCCGCCACCAGCGGCGTCTTGTTCGTCGCCTGGGCCTGGCACATGGCGGTGACTGCAGTCGGTAAGTCTCCACGCCTCGCTCTGGAAGTTGGCTAATGCCCGCTGGCCCAGCAAAGCTCGATGTCCGGTGCAGTTGGTGCAGTGCAAGCACCGTCTCAATTATAGTTCTCACCCCTCCCTCAGTAACGTCTATTGACTTAATATTTGTATAGAAGAAAGGACGGATGTCGGGAGTTTGAGGGTTTTGCTTGTCATTGTGTCACGGTGGACCAGCATTTCCACCAATCGTAATCAGGTTCAGCTTTGGGCCACCGGTTCCGTCACACGTCAACTGTACCAGTACATCTCCAGCCCCCTGCGCAAACCATGAGCCCCCCTGCCTCCGTGTTGACTGGCCTGCAGCAGCTTCTGGCCGACAAGAGCCGCGTCGTGGTGCTGGACGGCGGCTTCGCCACGGAGCTGGAGAAGGACCCGCGCGTGGACCTGAGCACCAGCAGCCTCTGGTCGGCCTCGCTGCTGCTGGACAAGAACGCGCACCTGCAGTCCGTGGTGGTGGACGCGCACAAGACGTACTTCCTGGCGGGCGCCGACGTGGCCACCACCGCCAGCTACCAGGCGTCGGTCGACGGCTTCAAGCGCGAGCGCGTCACGGCCCTCGAGGACGTCGAGAAGCTCTTCGCCAAGAGCATCGACCTCGGCGTGCAGGCGCGCGACGCCGCGTGGAGCGAGCTGGACCAGAGCAAGCGTATCAAGCCGCTGGTGGGCGCCAGCATCGGCTGCTACGGCGCTGCGCTCGCCGATGGATCGGTGAGTCGCGACAAAGATTTGGATAACGGAGACTATGATAATTACGTGGTCTGACTCGTTGGTGTTGGTTGTTACAGGAGTACCGCGGTGACTACGGCAAGACCAAGGAGGAGCTCGTGCTCTGGCACAAGCACCGCTTCGCCTACTTTACCAACTACGCGCCCGCCGACTTCCTCATCTGCGAGACGATTCCGTGCCTCGTTGAGGTTGAGGCGTTCGTCGACCTGCTGAACGAGTTCCCCGCCGCCCATGCGATCGTGGCGGTGGCCTGCCACAATGGCACGGAGCTCAACAGCGGCGAGCCCATCGCGCGCATCCCTGAAATTCTGGCCAGACTCAAGAACCCCTCGCAATTGCTGGCCATTGGTATCAACTGCACGCCCCCGCAGCACGTTGAGAGTCTGCTGCGCGAGTTGGAGGCTGCCGCTTGGCCCAAGGCTGTGTACCCGAACAGCGGCGAGGGTTGGGATGGAGTGAACAAGAAGTGGCTCCCTGCCGACAGCACGGGTGGCCCCAGCTCGTGGGAGGAGTTCTTGCCCAAGTGGTATGACGCTGGCGCGCGCTTTTTCGGTGGTTGCTGCCGAACCTCGCCCGACGACATCCGCGCAATCCGCGAGTACTTCGATTGCCGCCAGTAAACTGCCGGAATGACGCTCGATACCCACCGCTTGCTATCCAACTGGTGTCAGGGCTCTTTTGGGTCGGTGGACACTGGGGTAAGTGCTGGTGAGACCGCCGGATTCAAGCCTTCGCTGTACAAATTCTGCCGCTCATGGTTGCGAAGATAGCGCAATGCGATGCGAATATTGATACAGCATCGCTTGAATGCTTCATCAGCAGTTAGCTGCAGCTGTACGTCCGGGAGGTTGTGCTGGTTGGCAATGAAACTCTCCACGTGACGTCGCAATTCCTTCAAATGTTTCTTCTCGTGCTTGCTGCAGCGTCGTGAGTGCCGTCGGTTGATAGAGCTATCGCTCCGCAGTAACTCGTGCTCTTCTGTTTCGATCAACTGCCCGATAGGAACTTTAATGCGGAAATGAGCTGGTTCCTTCACGCCCAGGTCGTCCAGGTGAAGGATCTCGTCGCATGACAAGCACAGCGCGATATGGCATGACAAACATCGTTTCTCCCATGTCTTCGCGATATCCGCCAACGCGTAGCACATAAAGCAATGTCGTCGATGTAACAGACCATTGTTGCATGTTTCGACGTCGACCAAACTCAATCTCTCCTCTTCTTTTGCGCTATCAGCGCCGTCTGGGTTAGATGAACCCGAGGTTGACTCTAGAGGCGCTACTTTGTTGGCGAATGGGACAACTTTCGACTGGGTTTCTGCACTTTGCACGTGCTTCATCGATTCATAAAGGAGTTGTCGGGCTGTTTGCTCCCTCTTCAAGGCCTCATCCCGCTCCTGCAAAGCTGCCAAGTACTGCTTTGCCAGGACCTGGTTGAATTTGGAAGAGTTCAGGTCTGCACTGCCTCGGTTCACCTCATTTAGCACTTCTTTGTTTGACTCTGTTTCAGATCGTGCGGTTGGCGGGTTCGATTCCGTCGCGATACCGAGCATCCTCTTCTTTTCCTCTTCGTCACTTTGGTCTTCATCTAACCGAACCCAAGCCGCTGAGTCGTCTATGACGAGTGACAGGAGCGCCTTTGCACCAAGCACGACATGTTCAATTATGAGTAGAATCCATAACTCTTTCACATAGACCTTCGTGTGATCGATCGGAACACTCAGTTGGGTTTCCCAACCAGGAATGACAAGCTGCATTAGGCTTTCAAAGTCAGATCGAGTCGTGAAGAAGAGCACTGCACAATTGACTGCAACAGCAGCGAAGCTCATAAATTCGAGGATGTTCATGAAAGTTGACACCTCGGTTTCACTCTCAAACGGAGGGCGTTGCTTAGCTTGCGTGCAGCTCAGAACGTCTAGACGCATAGCTACAACGTTACTCAGCAGAGCAAATAATGGTGCCACCGGCAGCACCGAGACGAACATAGTGATATATCCAAACTGCAAAACTACCTCCATCTGCTTTCCCATCAAAAAGTCGTGCGGATACATGAGTTCTTGAACGAGGACAACGGGCGGAGGGGGCTGTCGCTCCTCTTCACGAGCTGGTGGTCGAATAAATGGGTGGGAAAGCTCTGCGTCGTACCATTCGTGACTTGATAGCGACCAGCAGTGATTCGCTCGCGGCGCACTCGAGGTCGAGTGAAAGTGAAACCTAGCGCTCTTCCACTTGTACCGCACATGAAAAATGGGCAAAATATCTCGCATAACTGAGTTCCAAAGCTGACGAACACCCATGATGATCAAGAGCTGCTTTCGAAGGGCAGCAGCATTCTGGTCCATAAATGCGATCCAGAAAAGCGAGATGAATGCATTAAGAAACTTAAACCAGAACAGTTTACCGGCCAGCATTGACTCGAATTCCCAAACGGTGCGGTGATTCTCCCAGTTCGTTAGCGCTTGAGCAAGACGGGTGTACCAATTATCGAGTAGAAGCATTGATATCGCGTTCATTAAGGGTACGACGTACGGAACCAAAAGAGTTGGTAGCCATGGCATCGCATTGTGTACAATGCTCGACGACGCGGTGTTTGTCTTCACAGCCACAAAAATTACCACGGCTGCAACGCCCATCGTCGTCAGCAAAGGCACACCAGTGTAAATCCGAGCAAGTTGCAATGCTCTTGGGAAGCTCACATCCACAGCCGTGTTTGCTCGCACTAATGTAGTTTCAACCTGAAAGTCTCCGTAAAACCCCGGCATTTCCTCGCTGCGGTTGCGCCGGAAGTGACCAAACTTCCTCTGAATTTCGCTTCGCTTGCGCTTCCAGCGCTCAACCATGAGAGTCGCCCAAATGGACACCACGATCGCGAAAAGGGGAGGGACAAAGCTCACACCGTCAACTAACCAAAGCAACTGGCACGTAACACCAACTAATGCCATCGGAAGAAGCCACACCGTGTAGAACGTCACAAAAGCGTAGTAAAATGCGTGCTTTTCACCGAAGTACGTGAGTAGGGGCCACAGCATCTCGTATTGGTGTCTTTTTCGCTCAAACATAAACTGTTCAAGACTGTTGCCAGCAAACGGCTGAAAAATGCGTTGGTAAGAGTCGGTGTACCCCCAGTGACGGATGATGTTGCGGCAGCCCATGGCATCGTGCAGTGGGAAGATTGATCTGATGTTGCCGTTCTCGAGGTGTTTCTGTAGATTAATTTTCCTCTGGATCACGCTGAGAATCACTTGTTGGCGCTGCAGTGATCGAAAGCTTTCAAACAATTCAGGCGAAGTAGCGTCGTATTTCGACCGTGTCGAAGATCCACGATGCTTCACCTTTAACTGCAACACCTGCGCTTGATGGATGAGCACCTCGTCTGTTGCGCCTACCACAAGGTAATTTGTTTCACCATTTCCCCAGCAAGTGCCAGAAGCTATCTCCCGCATACCCGCTCGTGTAACAACAAGCGAGGGTGCAATGGAGCTTGATTCCTGCATTGTCTCGATAACAGTCCCCTCGAACTGCTTATTCTTCACACCATCGAAGAGTAAAACGTACTCAGGTCGTGCAACATGATGCTCAATTTTCAACACTTTCCGTGAATCCTCGCTTGCAACGTGATGCAGTGAGGAACCCTCAACGTTCACGTTTTGCAGCTCCCAAACAAGACTTCTTGGACTAAGCATGTTTGCAAATAAACGCACTGATCGTTCCTGCAAATAAAGAACCGCGTGAAAGAGCGGGGTCTCGTTCCGGTAGTTTCTCCAACCGGCACTCACCAGCTCTGCGATCTCGAGACGATCCTGCTTTTCACTCTCAGCCCCCGATTCAGTCGGCGTAGATAGTTCCGCATCGTTTGCGATAGGAACAACGATGTTCTTCTTGGGCTTGCCTCCCTTCAACAAGGAACTTGTCATGCTGCTACCCACGAGTGTAGCGGCATCAGAAGGGTTCTGTTGATCGAGGAGCATTTGGTCTAATAGCAACTTGAGCATTTCTGGTTGACCATGAGCTGCAACAGCATGGAGTACCGATTGCCTTTTGTCAGCCTCACACGAGCACGTATACAACATCCTTAGAGAGATTTTGATGTCTTTGTCTCCAGTAGTAGGGGGCGTCGCTGTCTCAGTACCGGCGCTTCCACTTAAAAACGCCATTTGCAATTCTAGTCGAAGTAGCGAACGCACTTCATCGACAAGGCCAAAACAGCCCGCCCAGTACAGAAGATGTTGGCCATATCGGACAGCATTCTGGACCGTCGTCACGTTGGCTTTCTTGCGTCTATTCTGCTGTGGATACTGCGGGTTGCGAGCATTCATTTCGCCCACGTAGCGTGTAAGGTTCGTCCCGTTTACTAAAAATTCGTGGATAAACAACCGTACGGCTTCAATGTGATCCAACCGCAAGCGCCAGTGAACATATTCACTATTAACATCGTTGTCTCCGCGGGATATTTGCCTCAGCAACGAACTTCTTTCATCTTTCAGTGCTAGTCCACGGCGCCCAGCAATGTCTACTGCGAAAAGATCATCCGTATCCGTCAGCAAGGGGATAGCATATTGCGTCTTTGCAAACCTCTGGGTGCCATCACCGACATGAACCACTGGGTCGAGCAACATAGCTATCTGCTCATGATTCCCGTTGTACGCCCCCCAATGCAGTGGCGTCCACTTGTTGCTTTTCTTGGGTAAGTTTGGTTGGTCTCCATGAAGCAGCAGCTGCTTGGTGATCTCCAAGCCGTCATCCACGTGCTTCACACTGGAACCACAACCGTAGCAACTCACACACTGCAGCGGGGTATTGCCAAAATCGTCTACGTGCTGTTTACCTTCCAGTAGTTCGCTCGGTGGGACGGCCCAGTTAGGGGGAAGCTGCACCTCGGCCAACGGTACAACGTTCGAGCCGCTGTCTTTCGTCCCCATGGTCACCCGAAAGAGCGTACCGATCGCATCCGTGCCTAACGTTTGTTGGAATGCATGCACGAGCGGCTTCAACAGCTCAATTGCCTGATCTTCGGACCGACTTGTGAAGTACACGGTGCATTTCTCGCCTAGCAGCAGTCGAACAACGCTGGTCTGTCCACCCATGCATGCAGTTAGAAGAGCTGTTCTGCCAGCGATTCCTCGAGCCCGAAGTTGAAGCCACGGGGATGGAGTGAGCCCCATGTCGTGTCGGATCACTAGCAGCTCCACCACGCGCTCCTCGTTGCCATTCTCACAGGCTTCATACAGATCCATGCAGCGTGGTTATCCGCAGCGACGGAGCGGTTGTCTAGGGATTTGAGCAGTCGAGTCGAGCATTGCAAAAGAAACTGTCGAGCTAAAGCTAGGCAGCACTCGAAGCGATAATTTATTTTGCTGTGGGAACAGGAGAGCCCTACGTCAGTCGCTGCCTCGTCTCATGATGTTGAAGCGGGTGTTCCTCATGGGTGTAATGACATCGGTGCAGCGCCTCGGTAGCTGTAGCACATGTCGTCAGCGCCCCAGGACGAGGAACCGCCGGTCTCCGCGTCATCTGCCTGTGTGCGTGTGCTTGTAGCTGAAGACGTGGTCGATTCCGTGTCCGAGTCGAAGGCGTGGCTCATTCCAACTACGCACCGAGCCATCGCAGTCTTGCTGTCCACGATGGGAAACGGGTAGTCTTTGCCCACAAGACACCCAGCGTCGCGCTGCACCCTGAGCGGTGCCTTCCAGGGCTCGAGCACAAACTTGTCGGGCATGTTGCGGAGAGCTGGGATGTACTTGCGAATAAACGCGCCATGCTGGTCCCAGCGCTGCGGGAATGTGGTTGGTGATGCCATCCACCGGTAGTTCGTGAAGAAGCAGCTCGCACTCACCCAGAGCCAATTTCCGACGTTGATCGGCCAGTCCATGTCGATGAGTTTCTCCTGGAAGTAAGCTGCGCCTCGCAACCACGAGATGTAGAGGACGCCGCGCGTAAGAAAGCAAGCAACGGCATGGCGTCCGGCGTGATGCGCCCAGCCTTCTTGGTTGATCTGCCTCATGACCGCGTCAATCCACGGGAAACCTGTACGCCCGTCCTTCCAGCATTGCAACTGGTGCATCGCAAGCTTTTCGTCCGCGTCTTTCAGAACAGCGGCGCCATGATTGTCCTGTTCAGGGTGAGAGACGTACTCTTCATCTCGCAAGCGCCAGTCGATCTGCTTACACCCCGGGTTTTTCTTTTGGGAGTCGAAGTTCGGCGTGCCGCAGGCGTAGCAGTAGAAGAACTCGCGCCACATGAGCTGTCCTTCCAGCGTGACCTGTGTGGGGCCCGGCCGAAGCGGAAACTTGAGCTGGATGAACATGATGCGATAGAAGAACTCGCGGGCGCTCAGGCAGCCAAAGGTTAAGTACGCGCTGAGCGTGGTAGTGGATGGCGAGTCGACACCAACCGGAGAGGTCTTCGGCTTCTCGAACAAGCCCACACGACGCTCATCCTTGCAGAAGGCATCCAGCTTCTTCATCGCCTCGCTCTCGCCTCCATAGAACGCGACGTGCGGGCTTGGCGGGGTCAGTCCTAGAGCGGCGAGAGGCGGCACAACGAACAACTCGGGCGTAGCGCTTTCCTTGTCCGCATCAACACCAGCGATAACTTTCGCTGCATTCAGATCGTAGCGGTAGAAATCTTTCAACCACGTGAACAATTGCTGGGGCGTGACCGCTGCAGCGTTTGAGAGCTTCGTCGGCGCCGGAATGGGCTGCGCTGGCTGCGGCATGTTGTCGGTGATCTGCAGTAGCCGCTCGTAGTCCGTGGGGGGTTGGCCGCCGTTCAGGCGGATGATTTCGTGCGGGTCGTAGAGTGTGACCCCGCGGCACGACGTCACCTGGACGTTCAGCAACTCGGCCGCAGCGCGGACTCGCTCGTCGCGCGCAACCGAGTAGGGCATGACTCCAGCCTCGAAGAAGAGGTCGGTGACGCCCCAGGCGGAAACGACAGCGCGCAGCACTTCCTCCGCGTCGCCGCGCAGCACCAGCAGCCGCCCCTGCAAAGCTGCAATGGAATTGGCCAGGTCCTGCACCGCCTCGAGCAGGAACTGAAAGCGCACGGGCCCGCAACGCTGGCGCGTTGGACGGTGCAAAATGTACACGGGCAGCAGCGCCATCTCCTCATTCTCTGTTCTCTGTAGCTGCTGCTGCGCGCGGACGGCCGCGTCCAGCGCCAAGTTGTCGTGCAGCCGCAGGTCGCGCTTGAACCAGACGATGGCGCGGCGCGTAGGCCGCACGTCCAGCTCGTGTCCAAGTTCTGCTTTGCTGTCCACCACCTGTACCTTCTCCTCCGCCTTGGATGTCGACTGTGCGTCCTCCAGCGTCGACGACGTCACCGTGGGCGACCACGTACCTGAATCCGTGACGCCCAGGGGATTTCTATTGCCCCCACGAACATCGACCTGCTGTTGGGCCCAGTTGGTCGCGGCCGCGATCTCCGCCTCCGAGTCCAATAATGGCGACGTTGGGTCGATCGCCAGCCCGTGGCTCTGTATCGCCGGGTCTCGGAGGTGGCGCTCGCTGGGCCGCGGGTCCTGCGGGATGCCCGACGTGCTGCGCTGTCGCTTCCTGTTCATTGACTCGAAGGCTCGAGCGATTGCTGCGTCTCGGTCACCTGCCTGGCTTTGATTATATGCGGCGGTGGTGATACCGTAATGGGAGCAGTGAACTACGGGCGCGAGGCGACGGAGCGCTTCGAGCCAGGCAATGCCAGGAATTCGGCAGTGTTCAATCAATCGCGCAACTTCGCTGACGTCGGCGGCATAACGGTCGTGCCCAGACCCTATAGCTTGGAATAAGATAGGGGGTACCTGTTTTCACGGCACGAATTGTATGGTTGTGTTCGCAGACATGAACGGCAACGTGCATAAGAATCACTCGGTTAACGAGGATCCACGGTAGCCGCGTATCTGACTCAGCAGGGCGCGCGTGGCTATTTTCGTGCAACGGATACCGTCCACCGAATGTCGACAACTCTGATCCGGCAACGAGACACCCCAAACAGCTGTCGATTGCTGAGATGGCTACATGAACTTCAACTTGCCTGTCCCTACGAACTAGCTGTACCTCTACCGTCCGCCGCCGCGAAGCAGTCGCGCAGCACCAGCTGCAGCAGCTCGTCGCTGCCCAGCGCGGCGCGCAGGTTCACGCAGTATGCCTCGAAGTGCGCGAAGGCCACGGTGCCGTCGCCCGAGCCGCCCGCCACCTCGAAGTTGACCGCGAAGTCCTGGAACACTTGGGCCGCGCTGGCGCGACCGAGCACAACGTCCGGGTGTCGCGCGGCCTGGAAGCTGGACGCGAGCGCCGCAGGGAACACGCGGCCCTTGCCCGCCGCCTGCAATGCCGAAAACACCTGTGTCGCGCTGGCCAGACACGGCGGGCTGAGCCGCTCCAGCAGACAACCGAGTACCAGTTGCAGCGGCAGGCGGTTGCCCGCTCCGCCGTCGTAGCTGTTGACGCGGTGCTGGTGTTGGAGGAAGCGCCCGCCGGCGTTGCTGCTACTGTCATCACCGTTGCCCTGGTAGAAGTGCGACAGGTGCTCGAACAGCACGCGTCCTTGAGCCTCGCCGAGCGCGAGCCCCAGAGCGCTGTTCAATGCGTCGCAGCAGCGGAGATATGTGACGGTCCCCGTTCGAGGATCGGCAGCCTGGTGCAACCGCGTACGGAGCTGCACCACGTCTGCTAGCGAGTTACTCTGTCGAACGCGGTATCGGATAGCGTGGAGAACCGTGTCACCCGTGTACGTTGGCACAGCTTCGACACCGAGTGGTTGGCCCCTCAACGACGCCGACCGACTGGGATCGGTCATCCCAGTGCCACTCGCTACGTCTTTCAATGATAAAATCTTCCTCTCCCTGACCAATTGTACCGGCATCTCGGGCAGTGCAGCGGTAGATCGGACCCCTGCAGCTATTGGAGTGGTCGACAGATGTGAACCTCCGAAGGAAGAAGCACTGCCGTTGCCCATACTTCGCTGGTTATCTTGCTGTTGCTGTGGTTGCGCCGCTGCATCCGCGTCAGCGTCAGACTTGTATGAAGACTTGCTGTTGCTACTGTCGAGATGCCACACGTTGCATACCATCTCTTCGAAGAGCTTGTCCGATGCGATACTGGCACTGACGTTGTGGTAGTACCCGCGCCACTGCTCCCAAGTAACCTTCCCATCCTGAGCCCCGCCATCGATATCAAACGTCTCAAGAAATTCTCGACATACATGATCGACTCCTCTGCGACCGGCCATTACGTCCGGGTGAGCGCTTGCATCAAACTCCTCGACAACATCGCTGGGCTCCAGCAGGGCTTTCTCCGCTTCACGAGTATTTCTCATCTTGGCCAATTTTGCGAACGCCTCGCGGACGCACTCCAGCCGGCGCCCGATAAGTGCAGGTCGCACGATGTTGATCAGCTCGTCGGGTGAAACACGGCCGTCGCCATCGCTGTCGAGATACTGGAAAAGTAGCCGAAGATCCCCATCGGTAAGACCTCCCGGGAGTGTCAATTCGCAATCCACAGCCGTACTCCGGAGGTCCTGCAAGTTCATGGCATTGGTTCGAGCCGATTGGAGGCGCCGGTTAAGAGTGCAGAAGCCCGGCGTGCCTTGAGATTGCAGCACTTGCTTGAGCCTGGTCAAGATAGCTTGGATTCCGGCTGGGTGTAGGTGGAATTCACGTTTCCCAGGAGAAGTTAAGCCCGTTGAGATCTCGGTGGACGTTCGTTGCTGCTGCGATGACGGGGCGTTGCCGAGACAAGCAGCAATGGAATTGCTCACGTTGTTTCTTGCTCGTCGAAGTGTCATGCTTGGGCTGGGTCCAGCGCTGGAGGAAGTTGGACTACTCGAGTACGACGACGTGTGGTCCAGTATTTCGTGCAAACTGGAGCGGCCAGGGTCTTGCCGTTGAATCCCACGAACTGCTTCAGCTGACACTGGCCTGCCACTTGCAGCCGGCACGCGTCCACCTGAACTAGGCCCAACGTGCCATGCGTTGCGCACCATTTGCTCAAACTGGTCATCTTCATCGATTGCAGCGCTCACATTAGCGTAGAAGCGTTCCCACACGTCAAAGTTGATGCGCCGCTGGCGTTGTCGCTCAGTCACTAGGCCGAAGATGTCGAGGAATTCTGCGTGCGCCTCGCAGTCAGTCTTCCGACCAGTCATTACCTCAGGCAGTCTTCTTGCGTCGAATGCCGCTGCAATTGTGCCAGCATCAAGCTCTCCACTTCCTGATCGATCGAGGGTGTCGAATGCCATACGCACTACAAGTTGCCGCCGCGCGTTCATAGGTTCTCGCACACCGGTGAGGAATTCCGTGACACTCATCGTGCCGTCGTGGTTGCTATCGAAATGGTAAAACAGAGCTTGAGCGTCACGACCGGTGACATGCACGCCACTGCTTTTGAGCGCACGAACAAATTCATGGAAGCCGACATTCCCGTCATTGAGTTCGTCCACAAAGTCCTCATCCGATCTCCCAGCCGCTCGACGAAGTTGCTGCTGCAGCATGATAAACCCTCCCAGCCCACGCTCTTTCAACTCGCATCGGAGAGAATGAACCATGCGGCGAAGGTCTTTAGACTGCTTGCCAGGGGACCGGGGCGGTGCCAAGTTCATCGCACTCGAAGGGCTAATAACTCCTGATGGAGGTACATGATCTACCAAGTCAGGTTGGAGGATCGAAAAAGCCTGCTGGCTAGCCATGCCTGGACCAGCGCTGCGTCTTCCGCGCCACGTAATTTCACCACTGGTTGGTGTGGGCTGACGCACTCCATTCCCAGCAGGAATGGTTCCTCGCGGACTATCCGTCAGAATTGGTGGAGGTGCATGCCTTTTACTAGCCGGTTGCGCCGGACTTCGCGTCGACGGGAGCTGCCAGGTATTGCGCACGACGAGTTCAAATAAGTCGTCGTCTGCAACGAGAAAACTAACATTGTGGTAATAGCCTTCCCATTGACGGGGTAGAATTTTCCCTGGGGCACCACTAGTTCCCTCGCCACCACTTTCATCCATGTCGAAGTTCTCGACAAATTCGCGAAAACATTGTTCCTCGCTCTTGCGCTGAGCGATCACATCTGGATGGCGACTGGCGTCGTATCGCTGAACAACATCGCAGGCATCTAGCATAGCAGCTCCAGTTTCTCGAGCCAACGTCTGGTACGCAGAATGAACGAGACGCAGTCGGCGAGAGCTCATGGTTCCACGCACTAGGTCGAGGGCTGAATCGACAGGGACAGTTCCCGTTCGATCACAGTCCAAATGACGAAAAAGGCCACGGAGATCGGCGTCGCTGAGTGGCGTGTAGTTTTGCGTTGTTGCGCTTGTGGCCTCGTATGACTTCTGAAGAGCACGCCGGAACTCGCCAAGACTTAGCATCGAGTCACCATCTGCATCACCCAGACGCAGACATCGTCCTAGTTCTACGAGGGCTTGGATTCCACGTCCACGAAGGCCACTCTGCAGCTTTCGCAGCACTGACGCTGCTCCAGGATCAAGAGTTTCAACCGAAGGGCCAACCCCGGAGTGAACACTTGACACGGGCGAGACTGGCGACGTAACTTCAGTAAGACAAGCAGCGAACTGAGACCCTTTGAGGAACTCGTTGGTCGTATGTACCGCTGTTCCGCGCGGCGAAGCATCAGGGTCCATCGGCGAGAAGTTGAAACTATTCGAGCGATTTTGCCCTAGTGGCGGTGCTGTTGTAGAAATGGATAGCACCACTTTAGCTTTGTTGCTGGTGCTTTGGTTCTGCTGCAGAGCTTGGAGCAGCGACACTGACGCCACAGTTGCTGGAGCAGGAGGTGGGACGGAATCCATTCGGTAGTTAAGGTCAGCACCACCAGCAGCTTCTTGAAGTGAGCAACGCGTATCCGCGTGCCACACACGCTTCATCAATAGCTCGAAGTACTCGTCGCTGGGAGCTTGCGCAGCTACGCACTGGAAATACGTCAACCATTGAGCCCAGCTGACGAATGCTGTTCCAGTCCGGCGAGCTGCAGTCATGAACGCTGTCTGAAATTCTCGTGCAGCTTGCTCAGCAGTCTGCTCGCCAAACATGACGGCAGGGTGACGCGCGGCGTCATGCGCCGCTAAGATGTCTTGAAGTGCCAGATACCCGACACCCTTGCGATCCAGTGTATCAAAACCCGACTGCACGAACTCTAGTTTCCGGCCGGACAGCGCTCCCTGTAGCACGAAGGCGCTAGATTAGTACTCGCATAACAATAACTCGACGCGCAGCTCCGAGGTAGACGTACGAAGATGAGATTCTTGATCGCGTCCGTTGAAACTCGTCCATCCTCAGCGGCGCCTTGACTGAGTCGCTGAACTAAAGCCCTTGCATCCTGTACGAACGGCAGCAGATAACTCATCAGGTTAGCTCGAAGTTCCACAATTCAATCGCAACATCGGACGGCCATACCACGTCCGAGATTGGCACTCGACAGTCATTGAGCAAGCGCTTGAGCGCGCCGTTGGTCAATCCGCCATTTTCACTCTGCGCTTTTTCCAGCGCAAGGCTCAAGTGCACCCACGCACTGTTCACACCAAAGTTTAACAAATCGATTAGCTTAGAGTGAGAAGAACAAGCCTCCGTTTGGTTTCAGTCGCTGACTCACACTAAGCCCTGGGTCCGCAGTGAAGCACGGACATTGTTCAGCAAGGCATGCAGGTCCACCTGGTCCGCACACTGCTGCTGCCTCTCCTTCCACTGCGTGAGCGACGACATGGCTTTTCCGCCGTCGCCCGCGTGCGTCGAGAGCGCCATCACCCAGCTCCGCTTCTCCTGCCGCTCGCTGGAAGTCGAAATGCGCCTCTGTAGAGCTCTGTCGCCTATTCCTGCGCTGCGAAACAGCCCGCGGCACTCACTGCACCACACGAGCCGTTGTCCGCCAAAAATACC
This sequence comes from Phytophthora cinnamomi, assembly GCF_018691715.1. NCBI lineage: Eukaryota > Oomycota > Peronosporomycetes > Peronosporales > Peronosporaceae > Phytophthora > Phytophthora cinnamomi. The sequence continues at coordinate 228,803 of NW_027151056.1, read as the reverse complement.
GACCCCACGGCCATCAACCACCCCTGACGCAGTCTCAAACTCCGATAGAGAACTTCGCAAAGGCAAGTTCAGACTTGAGCATCTCTAAATTCGTCTACAGCTTCAGCTTCGTGACGGAGGGCGACGTCACCCACCCAAATGCAAAAAAGTTTACCAGGCACCAACCTACTAGACAACAGGCAACCCCGCCTTGACCAGGGCTCATATATTAATGCATACGCCGCCTCGAGCGTGTATCTTGCGCCCACTAGAGACAGTGTTTAATTCTCCTCTTCTTTTTCTTCTCTTTCTCCTTCTTCTTCCACGACTCAGTTGTTCTCCTTGTCCTTGCTGGTGTGCGCCAACAGTGTGTGCACCACCGGTGCGGTGGCGCAGTCGTTGCAGTTCTTGTTCTCGACGACGGCGCCGCCCATGAAGCGGCGATCGTCGACCGCCTCGGCCCCGAGGCCCAGCCAGCCGTTCAGCAGCAGCAGCGCGAGCGTGAAGATTCCCTGCATTGTCGGAGGTTGCGATGGGCTTCCTGATGCTTCAGTAGTGCGCTACTTGTGATGAATTGTAGACTGATCTCGGAGGTTCGACGTGGGCAAGAGCTGGTCGAAAATGTGCTGGCCGTCAGACATTGGTCGAGCCAGGATTCGGCGGGAGCTCCCGTGATTTGCGACTGGCTTTCTGTATGAATGTAGCCATGTGGACCGGCCGTCAAGATGTTGCCTTTTTTTCGAGAGGCCACACCACGCGCGACTTGGACCACGACTCCATGATCGTCCGCTTGCACGCGCGCTGCATGAACGCGGGGCTGCTGGCCGCGGACCTGCTGGCGGGAACGGCAGAGACCTGGCAAGATATTCCTGTTGTGCTGGTTGTGACCTGCACGCACTGCACTATCCAAAGTATCAACTGGCGCTGTTCGTCACCTTTACCTTTTTGTGGCCAACACTACGTTCGAGTACTATGTATGATGTTGTCGTGGGCCAAAGTGGAGGTGTGAAGCGATAGGTGACAGTCCGGTTCGGGTCGATGTTGCACTGCGTGATCTCCGGGACGCCGTCCATCTCCTGGGTGCCTAGCTGTCGGAGGCCGTGCCAGTGCAAGCAGGTTGGCTCATCGAGCTCATTGGTGACGCGCACCTCGACTTCCTGGCCGAGTTGCACATCGATGGCGGCCTCGTGAGCAGGCCGGTTACTGATGCCAAGGGAGTTGGCCGGGACTCCGTCGAAAACTGTTGCAACCGGTGTCACTCGCCAGTCGTACGAGACGACATCGGCATCGACGCCGGTAGCTTGGAAAGCCATACCAGTGAAAGCGATGCAGGTGGCGCTGGTAAGTCGTGAAAAGGTCATTTTTGAAGTGGACGCTAGAGGGACGTGATACTGCTTGCGAGTCGTGGCGTCCGCAGTTGGTGGGTTGGTCCGCTCGTTGTCCGTGCAGGTAAATTTGTGAATGAGACCGCTCCAGCCGGTATCTTTGTCGTGACGACTAGCAAGTGCTGGTAGCGGTGTTGGGTGTGCGTAACATGATGTCCTGGATTAACTGCGGCAAGCGGTGCTGGTGTGGTGCTCACTGGTTTTCAACCTTCATTTGATACTCAGCTGTGGAGCTCTTCGCTACGTCCTTTGCGCGTTGGCGGAAAGATACTACGCGCTGGTGACGCTAATGGATCAAGTTATTGCCGACTACTTGCAAATAAACGGTGTCGGTCCACCCGCCAAGTGTAGCTATGTACCGAGAGGTTCGTTGAAATCTACCGATATGGCCCGTTCACGTTAGAGAATCCGGCCGAGGCAAGACGCACCACTTAACACTTAGCTGAACCTCTCGGTGTCAAGCAACGCCGTGAAGCGCAGGTTCTACCCGTTTGGATGCCATTGTGTGTATAGCTGCTTCACAGAGGAACCAGCCGAGCGCCTCGGCTCACCCTACCGAGATATGAGCCTTTGATTTTCGTTTCCACAATAATTGTTGTATACACGTATACTGATGTGTAAGTAATATATTCGTAATATATCAGAAATTTACCATCCGAGTGATCGAATTTCATCTTTGTATTTCTTGTGGCACCGCATCTATATTATATACATTATGGCACCGATCGGGAGGCTACAAACAAACTTTCCAGCAACCAGTGAAAGTCCAAGATACCAAAACGAATGCCAAAGCCTCATAATATGAGATATTATCTCAGTAGGGTGAGTTCAGGCGCTCGGCTGGTTCCTCTGTGAAGCAGCGATACGCACAATGGCATCCACACGAATAGAACCTGCGCTTCACGGCGTTGCTTGACACCGAGAGGTTCAGCTAAGTGTTAAGTGGTGCGTCTTGCCTCGGCCGGATTCTCTAACGTGAACGGGCCATATCGGTAGATTTCAACGAACCTCTCGGTACATAGCTACACTTGGCGGGTGGACCGACACCGTTTATTTGCAAGTAGTCGGCAATAACTTGATCCATTAGCGTCACCAGCGCGTAGTATCTTTCCGCCAACGCGCAAAGGACGTAGCGAAGAGCTCCACAGCTGAGTATCAAATGAAGGTTGAAAACCAGTGAGCACCACACCAGCACCGCTTGCCGCAGTTAATCCAGGACATCATGTTACGCACACCCAACACCGCTACCAGCACTTGCTAGTCGTCACGACAAAGATACCGGCTGGAGCGGTCTCATTCACAAATTTACCTGCACGGACAACGAGCGGACCAACCCACCAACTGCGGACGCCACGACTCGCAAGCAGTATCACGTCCCTCTAGCGTCCACTTCAAAAATGACCTTTTCACGACTTACCAGCGCCACCTGCATCGCTTTCACTGGTATGGCTTTCCAAGCTACCGGCGTCGATGCCGATGTCGTCTCGTACGACTGGCGAGTGACACCGGTTGCAGCAGTTTTCGACGGAGTCCCGGCCAACTCCCTTGGCATCAGTAACCGGCCTGCTCACGAGGCCGCCATCGATGTGCAACTCGGCCAGGAAGTCGAGGCGCGCGTCACCAATGAGCTCGATGAGCCAACCTGCTTGCACTGGCACGGCCTCCGACAGCTAGGCACCCAGGAGATAGACGGCGTCCCGGAGATCACGCAGTGCAACATCGACCCGAACCGGACTGTCACCTATCGCTTCACACCTGACAAAGCAGGTAGCTTTTGGTGGCACAGCCACCGCGGCACGCAGTACGCTTTCGGTCTTCGTGGCCCTATCATCGTTCACGCGCCGGAGAGTGAACTCGAGTCGTGGGAGCAGGATATCGACGAAGAGTACACGATCCAGCTGGACGACATTTATCACGAACCCCCTCGAGGAGCCCCTATCTAGGACACCGTCTCCATCAACAGCCTCGCCCGCTACAACTGCACAGTTGCGGCACTCAACAACATCACCGATTGCAACCCGAACCAGCCGCTGGAGCACTTCCGCTTCTTGGATGGCCGCAAGTACCGCCTGCGCCTCATGAACATGGCGGCGCTGGCGCCGTTCGAGTTCAGCATCAACGACCACGACTTCCGAGTCATTGCCGCGGACAGCGAGCCGCTGCAGCCGTCGGACCCGATCAACACGCTCCTCATCAACGCTGGTCAGCGCTACATCATCGTGCAGGCCAAGAACGCGGGTGACTACAGCAGCAGCCCCACGGACTCCTTCTGGATGCGAGCCAGGGCGCTGAGCGGTCTTCCGTGGACTGCGGGTAGTGTCGCCACGGCCGAACTGGGTTTCAACGACGAAGCGCTGGCGATTGTCCACTACAAGGACGAAGAGGGCCCGGAGCCCACGACCACGGTGTGCGAGGACAAGACGACCGTCGGCGAGTTCGACTTCATGCCCCTCGCGCCCGCCGGACTACCGGCTGTGACCACCGATCGAGCGGTTCTCGAATTCAACTTGAGCTCTCCGGGTCCGGGACAACCTCCGCTCGGCTACTTCTCCATTGACGGCAGCAACTACAGCCACTTCAGGAGCCCACGGAGCCGCCCCTTTTCACGATCGCCAGCGGCTTGTCCACTGCGGACCTACCGGCATCAGCGAACGCCCGCGCTATCGAGTACGGCAAGCACATCGAGGTGGTGCTCGTGAACGACACGAACGAGCAGCACCCGTTCCACATGCACACGCACGCGCCCTGGGTCGTGGGCAGCGGCACGGCGTCCATCAAGGACGTCCGCAGTGGCAACCTACCCCCGCTCAAGCTGCAGGGCGCCATGATGCGCGACGTCTACACCGTGCCGCCGTGCACCACGGACGCCAACGATGACCACAAGTGCGTGGACATCGGCTACCTGGTGCTGCGCTTCACGGCAGACAACCCGGGCGCCTGGATCATGCACTGCCACATCGACTGGCAGGCCTAGCCATGATCTTCGTGGAGGGCGAGGACCAGCTCCAGCAGGCTGGCGTCCAGGCCTTCTCCAACAGCGTCCTGAGCGTCTGCGATGGCCACGCTGACAAGCACTAGACAATTGATGGACTGTTGTAAAATACGCAATGCCCCCCCCCCCAAGTCGCACGAGTTCACCGTTGGCTGTGTGCCATGGCATCACCGCCCCAACCGTCTGCAAGTGCTATACACGTCCTCGCCGCTGAAGCCAAGGTGGCCGCGTTGAAAGCTCTACTGGAAGCATCAAGCCTTCCAGTCAGCGCACCGCGAGCAAGCTTAGCAGAGCCACGGGTTGCTGCTCTAGAAGCCGAACAATCAGCTCGGCTGAATCCTACGACCAAGTCGGCTATACGGGTCGCTGGACTACAAGCACTACTCAACAATACGCCTGACAGTAATTCGACCAAACAAGCAGTCGCAGAACCGAAAGTTTCTATTCTCCAGGCTGTTGAAAGCGTTAAAGACCCCATCCCCCCACCTTTCCCATTTCTTCAGATAGAATCGAGGTGGCAGGAGTTTGTTAAATTACGCGTTTACAAACGCTTATCCAAAGATACAATCTCCTCTTCGGATGTGCTGTTACTCGTCGTGACTGTATCCGCGATTTCCTGGCCTTCTGTAGGCTTTGTGCCTTTGCATTTCAAATTTGCGCTCCACTGTACCAAACGATATCTCTTGAATACTTCGACTGTTTTCAACAGCCACTATGCGTTTTACCGGGGCCCTGCTAGCTGTTGCCGTCGTTCTGCTCGCTAGCGGCGACAGCCTGATAGTGACAGCTTCCAGGGTCACCACTAAGCAAGACGGATCTACGCTGATTTCTGCCGTGTTGAAGACGGCGCTGCCACGGATAAGATGCGCGTGCCTCTCGGCGACGTGAATCAGTATCAAACCTCCGATTTCAAGCAGTAAAGGGGAAAACTCGGGCGGACGGCGAAGAGAGAGCTGCGGTCCGTCTTCCTGGAGGAGTAAATTCTCTTATCAAGGGCATTGAGCGTGTTGTGGGCTTCTTTAAGAAGTTTAAGAGGAGCAAGCGCCTACTTTGGACATTTCTTTTGACTGCTAACCCAGGAGTATAAGAGCGAACAGCTTCGACAACTGTTCCAAAGCTCGATTGATAGCCGAATGCAATATGACCGGCACTTGGCCAAATACGACTTCATCCTGGAAACGCTTGATCGATCGACCATTGCCCTCTACGTCTTCTACAGTCTAACCTTTCCATCCCCATCGCACCTAGTACCCGTTGGCCCAGTCGACCGGGTACAGCATGGGCTCGTCGTTCAGCCGCAGCTCCAGGTTCCTGACGAACACGTCGGCCACTTCTTCGGGCAGACTCAGCGCCGACACGTGCGGGGTGAGCAGCACGGCCGGGTGGGTCCACAGCGGACTGTCCTTGGGCAGCGGCTCCGTCTCGAACACGTCCAGCACGGCCCTGGAGAGCAATCCGTCGTCCAGGGCCTGCACCAACTCCGTCTCCTTGATGACGTCCCCACGTCCAACGTTGATGAACACGGGCTGCTTGTGCTTGCACACCCGCAACTTGTCTAGCGTCAACAGCCCGCGCGTGGCGGCAGTGCTAGGGAGAACGTTCACAACGAAGTCGGCCACGCCCAGAACGTCGTCCAGGTCGGACGTCACTCTGTCCGCGCAGTCGCCAAAAGTGTGGCCATCTTGCTCACCGGTGCGGCGCTTGAAGCCCACGACCCGGAAGCCCGCGGCCTTCATGAGCCGGCCGATGCCCTGGCCAATCTCCCCCAGACCGAGGATACCGACGGTCAACTGGCGGAAGGACCGGTACTGGAGCTCTTCCCGAGCGTACTTGTGCTGCTGCTGGTAGCTCTGCACCTCTAGGAACTTGCGCTCCAGCGCGACGACCCACCCGAAGACGTACTGGGCCATGGCGTTCGGCATGATGCCGCCTGCGCGGGTCAAGGTGAATTGGGGCGTCGCTGGCTGCTTCGAGAGCGCCAACTGCTGGAAGAAGGGCTCCACGCCCGCGTAGGTGGACTGGACCCATTTCACCCGCGTCAAAAGGGCCTCTCGGGGCGGGAATGGGTCCTTGGCCAGCAGCAACTGGGCGCCCAGCGCCGCGTCCGCCAGCACGAACTCGGCGTCTTCCAGCGCTCGGCGCTGCACCGCGTCCAGCGCCCACGAGGCCTGAGCCGGGACGGGCACGTCCACGATCTCCACCTGCCGCTGCTCACCGAGGAGCGCGGCGGCGGCAGAGGACGCAGCGAGACGCTGGCGCACGGCGGCGCCCAGGCCCTCGATGGACGAGATCACGGGGATACGCAGGGCCATGGCGAGGAGCTCAATGTGACGTGGCCGAGGTGCAGTTTAACTAACGGGTTCTACGCGCATAGACGTGTAAAAACCGCTTGGAACGCTGGGTTTTCTATGTGCAGTATTCATAACCCATTGTTTGGAGAGGGTTAAACGAGGTTGAAACGGTTTCACCCACGGGCAGGCTGGGTGAAACATCGAGCGCACATGCCGTGCACACCAACTTCTCTCAGCTGGTCAGGCCATAGGCTGGCTGCGGCAGCCGACATCGATGCAGCACTGCCCGCGCCGCCGCACATTCTCCTGGCAGAGATCGGTCTTATGCTTCTAACAGTTCTGTCAGATCATGTTCCAATTTGGAACTTCCAAAAGCGTCGAAATGGAACTCATTGCCTCGGCATATAAGTTCCGCTACACTCATTTAGCTACAAATTTACCGGTTTGGTACTAGTATAGTGACTGATCGCCAGTCATTCGACCCCGGAGGTTCGCACGGACACACACTCATCGCAGCGCTCCACCTTCTCGCGCCCGATGAGCGGCCAGATGCGCATGGCCACGCGCACGGAGGAGCCGTCGTCGTCCGCCATGGCGCGGCGCTAGGGAGCGAGAGACGCACGGGGTATAGAGTGAAAGTCAGACGGAAGGAGCGCTCGCCTCGCCGCAAGAAGCGACGCACGTCCTTCTCGGCAAGCGAGAAGCTTACTGTTGCCCGAGCTGTAGAGGAGTGCAAAAACATTTGCAAGGTTATTCGTGAGTACTATCCTGACCTTACCGAGTTTGCTTAGGAGTTTAGATGTATACTAGTGCCGAAGTGGGTACGGATCAAGAGCACACTGCACAAACGGTGTGCTACCAAGAATAGCAGCAGTAAGAAGAAAGCGCGTTCGGCACGAAACTATGTACGTCTGGTGGCAGAGCTGGAGCTCGTAAAGTGGGTCAACGACCTCCGACCCATTTCGAGTCTACCTAATTCCAACGCTAGAGGCCAAGACAGTACATGTAGTAGCAGGGGAGTATGGCGTAGAGGGTTTTGGAGGGCCGTGGTGCTGGTTGCACGCCTTCAAAGCCCGACACAAAGTGGCCATGAGAGCTAGAACCCGTGCTAGATCGACTCGGACGACGACATCGGAGACGTCGAGAAGGCTAGATACTAATAATATTTCAAACCGAACCTCTATCGGTATGCATACCGGTAACCAAAAAAGGCTACAGCTTTTTTTGCGTGGTACACTGTGCCGGTAAGCGCCTGGCACTGTTCTTCGTGCTGAGTACTGTACCAGTGCGTGGCAGAGTCATTGCAAGATTTGCCTGCTTAGGGAATCAGAGCTCGACCGACGATGCCGCTGGAGCTGGCGGCCGAGCAGCAGGAGGAGCAGCAGCGCTGGGCGGGCGCCGAGCTGCTGGTGTGCGCCGTGATCCAGCTGCTGCTGGTGAACGTGGCCTACCGCATCGACCGCATGCGCGAGGCGCCGCTGCTGTCCACGTCGTCCTGGGCCATCTTCTGCGGGCTGCTGAGCGGCGGGCTGCTCGCGCTCGTGTCCGAAGTGGTGAGTCGCTTTTGCAGCTGCAGTTGCGTTGCCAGCACTGCACTATTGCCGCCTGACTGACAGCTCCTCTGTCGCCGTCGCAGCGCGTGCAGGGCGCCGGGCTGGACCCGCAGATCCTGTTCCTGGGGCTGCTGCCGCCGATCATCCTGGAGGCGGGCTTCAACACGCAGCGCAAGGGCTTCTTCAGCAACTTCTTCGCCATCCTGCTGCTGGCCATCGTGGGCACGCTGCTGGCCACGTTCGCCACGGGCGGCATCCTGCTCTGGCTGGGCAGCCTGGGGCTCATCACGCCGCTCACGTCGGCCGAGGCCTTCCTCTACGGGTCCCTCATCTCGGCCATCGACCCGGTGGCCACACTGCTGGTCTTCAAGAAGTGCAGGGCCCCGTCGCTGCTCTTCAACCTCGTCTTCGGGGAGAGCGTCCTGAACGACGCCGTGGCCATCGTCATCTTCACGCTCTTCCAGAGGCTCGTGGAGAGCGGCAATTCGGACGTGAACGTGCAGGTGGCCGCCTTCATGGTCTTCCGGCTGCTCAGCATCGGCGTGGGCTCCGTGGCGCTGGCCGGCGCCATCTGCTACTCGTCCGCCTACTTCCTGCGCCACTCGGACCCGGCGCTGCGGCAGCACCCCATCTACGAGATGTCCATCATCCTGCTGAGCTGCTACGCGAGCTACCTGGCCGCCGACCTGTTCGAGCTCAGCGGACTGCTGGCCGTGTTCTTCAGCGGCGTCTTCATCCGGCACTACCACATGTACAACATCTCCAAGGCCAGCGCCTTCGCCTTCAAGCAGCTGCTCTCGACCATGGCGTTCCTGGCCGAGAACTTCATCTACCTGTATCTGGGGCTCAGCGTCTTCGCCTACCGCGACTCGTTCGTCTGGGACTGGGGGTTCATCTTCGCCAACTTCGGCGCGTGCTTGCTGGCCAGAGCGCTCAACACGTTCCCGCTGTGCTCGCTGGCAAACTTGGGGCGCTCGGAACAGCAGAAGATCCCGTTCTCGTACATGATCGTCATCTGGTTCTCCGGCCTGCGAGGCGCCATTGCGTTTGCGTTGGTGTTGAATGTGGTGACGGGGGACCCTGTTCACGCGGCCATTCTCAAGAGTTCGACGCTCTTCCTGGTGCTGTTCACCACGGTTTTCTTCGGCATGGCGACGGGGCCGCTGCTGCGTGTGCTGGGGCTTACTGGGGACCCGCAGCCCGAGCAGGAAATCTCGACTGGTGAGGACGCCTTCACTGGCGAGGCCGACGAGCAGCAACCGCTGCTGCCTTCGAATGTGTCCCCTCCTGGCTCGCAGAGCGTTCACAGCAGGTGGGTCGAGCTCGATGAGAAATACCTCAAGCCGGTCTTCGGTGGCAACCCGCGTCCGAAGAGCGAGATCAACCTCGCGAGGTATAACGAAATCGAGGATGGAGACCAAGACGTGTGACGCAACTTTCCTCTGGGGAGGAAACGAAACTCGGCTGCCACGATCTCCATGAGATCGTGCAGCTAGGCAAGCCGTTCACAGATTTTGCCCGGAGCTAGCAAAAGTACGATAGAAAAGCTGGGATAAGAGCTCCACACTTGTGCGGAATCTGCTAACTATTAACGAAATCGTAGTTGTGACACTGTGGGCTGCGTTGTCTTCGTTCGAGTTTGTCGCGCTGCTGTCTACTGGAACACTGAGGAGTAGAAGTACTCCATGTTGCCGATCTGAACCTGCTGGATGTCTTGGTACAGTTTGCGCCGTAGATGCCGGCGGACGACGTTGATGGGGTCTTGGCGCATTTGTGTCCACTGCGCCTCATCCTCCAGGAACCGATCGCGGTGCATCGCAAGCGCCTTCACGTGTTTGTCTTTGTTCTGTCGGATTTCCGAGCAGCGCACGAGGAGGTTGTGGGAGTTCACTTCAACTAACGGGTCCAGTGCCGCTTTCTCCACAGTCTCGATCGTACGGAATTTCGCCATCACATGCGGAGCGTCCGCAGCATCCTTCGATGTCTTCACACTGTTTGAAGACGTTGAGAAATGTGTCGACTTCAACTGCGGCTTGGACCGTGTTGGGAGTATCCTCTTTGCTCGGCGAGACGATGTTGCAGGTGGCTCGCCGTCTTCCTGCATGCGTTCGAGAAGCTTCATCTTCGCCTTCCAGTTGCGTTCCTGCCAAGGCGATTCCTGAAGATGGCAAGGACAACGAAGGTTAGAGATACCTAACACAGCTTTAGAGACACAAGAGTCATGCTTCGTACTTCGTGCAAACTTGCAAGCTTCTTCGCGAGCTCGACGTCACGTCTTGCCGGAGGTTTTACCACTTGGCGAGCATTGATCCGCCGAAGTCGCTGTCGATGGGACTTGTGCTCCTCCATCACGCGCTCTTCCTCAATCACCTTCGCGTCGGCGTCGATCAGCGCCTGGATATGGCGCTTCTGCTCCTTGCCTCCATCGAGTGTATTGGCAAGGTCTACTGCATTACGCAGCTTCACCTTGCTCAGCGATTCCTCCAAGCTTGCTTCGATGCCGTGCGCGTTGTCGCGCCAACGAATCTCGTTCGCAGCCTGACCGCTCAGTTGATGGTTCGTCTTCTGCCTCAGCGCGATATGCTCCCCAAACAAGTAATCACCAACCTCTGCGAACAAGACACCAAGAGTTACGAGTCGCTACGAATTTGAGCAACCATGGACTCACGACGAACCTGCTTCAATGCGATGACCACCGATTGTCACTTGTTTCCGCTGAAAGTCCGTAACGCGCTGGGAAAGCAAGTGCACAGCGTCAATAGTGGATTCACAGTATCAGAGAGTGCATGAATGGTACCTGGAAACTCTCTCGTGCATGTTGTTTGGTAAAATTTGAGGTGAGGTTGTCTGTCAGCGTGGCTGCTGCTTCTGACAAAGGCAGGTAGGGTGTCGATCGAGACGGGAACAGTTCACTAGAGATCTCTGTTGTCGAGTGCGGTTGTGTTAGTAAATCCACTGCTCGAATCGTCAGTCGACGAGAGCGCTCGCACTGCGCCACGCAGTCGAGAAATGTCGTCGACTCGAAAAAGTGATCGTCGCGCTCCAGCGTGCCCCCAACGTGTTTGCTCTTGTAGCGGACGTATTGCCGTTCCTCACTTTGCAAGTCGTCAAAAGTGCTGATCGGATAGTTCCATGGCTCCGTCTCGCTGCTTCCACTTGGGCGTTTAACATCGGGCTCTGCTTCACCTTTTGTCTCATCTGTATCTGCTGACAGTGGCTGCGACTGCCAAGTCGTAGGCCGAAAAAGCTGCTGCATCAACGCGTGTTCATCGTCTACCTCATCACTGCGTTCCATATTTTGTAAAGTTATCGTAGTTGCTGTGAACTCGGGCAAATCGTCTGATGCTTCGTGAACCTCTTCACAACTCTCTGTGTCGATTTGATAATGCTTTAGAACTTGCGGCAGCGGGATCGCAGTACTTCGTGCTTCGTTCCGGAGCTGAAAGCAACACGTGAGTAAAGTTAGACAAGGAAAGCGGGAAAAAAAATGAGACGTTGACGACTTCTTACCATTTGCTCGACGGTCATCCGACTTCCGTCGAAGCGCCTTTCGTTCACTTTGATACCGTTCTCTCTCGCTGTGTTGTTGGCTTTTCGGCTAGCACCAAGTTTCCCTTTCTTGCTGCCACGGGTTTGCGATCGAAAGTATTCAAGAGGCCTGCCTCGCTCAATCTCCGCTTGTCGAGACTCCACGTCGGAGATCCAGTCGGCATTCAGCATTTGCAGCATCGGAAATGCATGTCGACGAGGAAGGCGCGGTCGGTAGAGTAGCTTCTTCGGGAACTGCGAGTCGCTGTCGAAGGCTTTGAGGTTTTCGTCTCGGTGCAACTCGCGTAGAACATCCTCATCAATATTTGTCTCGTGGAAGAGCAATGTCTCAAGCAGATACAGTCGGTTGTGGCTCAATCTAAGCGGGTTGTCCCGCACGTCCAACTCACACAGTCGAGGCGCCGTCGCCAACGCCATAATATCTTCCAGCACATGCAGCAAGTTATCGCTCAGCAGCAGCACCTCCAAGCTTGGCAGCTGCATACTCACACGCGCTCCAGGGAAGCGCGTTAGGCCATTCAGAGACAAATCCAGACGCCGAACATTTTCCAGCGTGAAGATTTCTGTGGGGACGACAGTGAGCTCAAGACCCCGAAAGCTCGCGCTCTCCTGGCCAATCTCGACCGATTCTACAGCTACTTGTTGGTTTGACATTGTACCCGAAGCTCGAATAGCATCAAAAGCGGAGCGTGTCGAGCTCTCAAACCGATAAAAATACTGACTTCGAGCTTGACCGTCTCTTTGATCGTGTGTGTCCCTCGACAAGAAAAATATGGTATCGACTCTGCTGGATGAACTGCCGTGCCTCATCGATGAAGCAGACGAGCTCATGGCTCGGCTAAGCTGCCACATGACACTATTCAAGACCCAATGCAAGGGCACTTCAACTGTTTCGACCCCTTCAGAGGAAGATGCATCAACGAACCAGGACGAGGTCTTCCACTACACGAGAGAAGATCTCAAGCAACCGCCGAGTCCTCGACACTCGTCGGCATCCACTCAGTCATTGGTCAAGGGCAAAAGCATGGCAGAAGTTCGACAATCTCTGGAGAGTATCGACTTGGAGGCCATCGTCAAGTTCTTCGGTCGCCAATTCCTGACGATGCAGGCCATGTCGCTCGAGAAAATGAACGCCAACTTGCCAGCGGGCGATGCTGAACGCAGTGCACTGCACTCGGTCGCCGTCAGCATTTACCATCTCGTGAAGCGTCTGCACCACTGGCAACATGCCGCGTGGGAGTCCCTCGCCAGGTTTTTCGCGGACAACAGCAACAGCGAATCGAGTTTGCTGACCCTTGACAGTCACCCGCAACTCACGCGGCTGGTACTCGCCACCGTTGCCAAGTACGTCAAGGTGAATCTGCTATGGACTTCGTTCAGCGTGATCCCAGGACTCCTGGCGCTCTACAGCTTCCTTCACCACATTCAGACGAATGGGGACACAGGTGCTACGCATTATTCGCCACTGGAGCACACGGACCACGGCGTGCGTGAGTTCGTGCTTCACTTCGGAACGGCACCGTTGTTGGCGATCCAGCACGACTTTCAAGCGCAAGTTGCGGATAAAGGGGCATCGCTGGCTGCACTTGCGCTGTCGTGTTTCGAGCGGTACGAAGGTTGTCACGACCTCGCCAAGCTCCGGCACCAGGGCGTTTTCGACCTAGAGGCACTGGTTAGTGGCACCTATGCAGCCCACTCGAGTCTCCCTGATCTGCTCAATGCCGCTGACGTGGCTGACTGGGTCATCTGCGTGGTGCTCTGCGTCCCTCACCAGCTGCAAAATGGTGACGGAAACTCTGCACTGTCCCCTCGATCCATGCCGTCTTCGCCAACATCGCCATCGTCTCCAACGTCACCTACCAACTCTCCGTCGTTTCTACAGTTGTGGGACTTCATGGAGATTATCGCACGAGACCGACTGGTGCTGACACTGCACCGCAACCACGTTGTCAACCTCCACAACCTGCTTTATCAACAAGTTACATCTTCACTCTCAGCCTCGGCGCTCGCACCAGCAAATACTTCAACATCCATGCCATCATTTGGAAGCAGTCGATCATCTGTGTCGTTGAAAAAGATGATGACTGCGCTTAGCAAGCACGCGTTGAGGAACTGTGGTGTGAATCATCGACAACGGCGGGAAGTGGCGACGTGGCTTCTACTGAACTGCGTGCAGCTCATGCAGCATAATCCCGGACTCGTCGCACCATCATTTCCTCTGCTTTTGGCAGCGCTAGCGGTCGCTCGAGACGAGATTGAATGGGCCATGGGCCACGGGGTTCACCATACAGGTTACAAGGCTCCACTTCTACCAGCTCACGTTAAGGCCAAGCATCTGCACCGGGTTCTTCCGAGTTTTAACGGAGCTGAACGGGAGCTGGCAGAATTGTTGGCACTTTCTCATCGACTGCGCGGGCTTGTTGACGAGCACTCGCATTTTCTTGCCGAGTATTACCAAGCGTTTCTTGTGAATGGAGACGCTGAAGGGATCGCGTACACGATTGAAAAACTATTCGCAGCAATCGAGTCGACACCGTCAGAGACTGCAATAAAGCCGCTTCTTGAAGGATTCTTGGACAGGAAACGGTATCGAGTGGATAATTCACCTTCAACACGGATCACGTGGGTGCGAGAATGGCGTCAGGCCAACGCTCATTTGGTCACTGGAACGCAGCTTCCGCTGCTTGACGTACTCCGAGCTCGGATGGAGTGTGCCGTGAGGCATACACAGTACATCTGTGCCCACGCCCAACTAGTTGAGCACGCCACCAGCTTTTCCAAGTGCTGGTGGTTCCGCGATGTCGTGTTCGAGCAGTGCTTCGAGCAGACACTGGCCACCTCGCCGTCATCTTCGATAGGTCTTCTTGAGCTCTTGTCGAGTCTCGCTGCAGGAACCTACATCCTTGATGAACTCGTGGATACTGAAGAAGCAGCACAGCACTCGGAGCGAATGCTGCAGCGCATCGATCGAATGCGTGCGAGTCTCGTGAAGCAAGTCGAACTCGGACTCGAGGTGGTGGTCAAGCGGGACGTAAATTTCCAGCGCGATGAAATAGTGCTATCTCAAGAGGAAAACCCCGAGCAAATGGAGACAAAGATCACAGCGAGCAGCAGGAAACTATCGAGCTTCTCGCGCGTGCAGTCCAGCCGAGTGGCACGTCCAAGTAACGCGGAGCTACGCTTAGCATCTCCCACATCGGTGACGACTTCGACTTTGACTCGCAACAGCGAAAGTCGCCTCGTCAACAGCAACAACAACAACAACGCTTCCGACGGTCGCAAACCGGAGACCATCGGCAATGAGGAGCATTATCTCGAGCTGGTCCACGCTCTGTTAGAGCACATCGTGCAGCATCCACAAGGTCGAATCGTGAAGAGCGCCATTGTGCATCAAGTCCTGGCGGTTTTCACCCGCTTCCTACAAGACTTCGTCATGTTCACGACAGGGTCCATCGATGCGCCCGCCCTGCGTTGTTCACTAAAAGATGCGTGCGAGCAGGTTCGTTGTTTCCTTCGTGTCTCACAAAGACTCTTTGGTGGCTGCGAGCTTGAAGGTGGTGATAACGTTTTGCTAGGCGAAGCTGTTCAAGTGGTGCTAACCAAGGCGCTAGTAACTGAGTTCGACTCGTTGGCGTCGGTGCTGCCCCAGGACAAGAGACTGCTGGAGTGGACGACGGACACGCCACGCGTAGCCCAGACGGAGCTGCAAGCGTGGTCTCTGGTCGATCGGGTTGCCTGGCTGTTTGTCTCACTCGTCACGAGGAGGTGCCATCCATCGTCGTCTTCATCTTCAGCGATAGCAGCTCCTCCAGTGTTGGCATCGGTGCGCAAGAACTGCTTCATGCTAGCCCCCACGATCTCCGGAGAAATAGACCCACGTGACTACACGGACAACGCAGCTCTGCACCACCTCGTCGGTTTGGTCGGAGCTACTGGAGTTGAATCAATCTGTTCAACCATCTCGAATCTGTTAGTGGCGCAGGTGCTGACGCTCCGATCATCAATCGAAGCCGAGCACGCCGTGTTGGCCTTCATGGACATGGCTCTGAGCGGTGACACCAGCGCGGACGTGGTGCTCGCCTCAGCCCAAGCCCGAGCGCTGGACGACATCGCGGCCCAGCTCATCCAAATCGGAACGGCAGCCCTCCTTCTGCAGCTCTTGCATGACCACAGCTCAAACGCCACGAAAGACGCGTGGGAGGCTCGCATAGCTCCTCGAATTCTCCGCGAACTGCAGCAGGACCCCGATCGACGAGCGACATGGACGCGGTTGCTGCCGGTGGCGTGCAGCTCGGCCTTCCATGCAAACGTGTGGAAGCGGACTACGTACTTGTCGCGCGTAGCGGCTACGGACACCAACGCGCACATGATGGGGCTGGCCATGGCTCGGTTGCTACCGGCGCCGCATAGCAGTCCATCCGTGCATCGTTGCGCTGTGGCCGCTTTGAAGAGAGCTTCAACGTGCGCGATGCCAACCAGCGGCGGTGCCAGCCGATCCAAGCTGCCACTTCAACTTGACCCGTCGAGCTCGGAGTCGCCGGCTCAACCTCTGCTGGAAGCGCTAGATCTGCTGGTGTCGACCGCGGCGTCGGGCGTTGGCGAAGTATCAAGTCCGCATGGCTCGACGCTGGGGGAACTGGAGCTGGTAGTCGAGCGCCTGCTGCCGCGCGTGCTGTTGACGCTGCACTCGGCGGCCTAACACGCGGTTAGTACAGCACTGCACATTAGCTCTCGTCAATCACATGCATGTGCACATGCATCTTCACATAGTTGAAGTTGCGGTTCATGATGTCAGCGTGGCAGGTCAGTGGCACGGATCTCCGCGAAGGGGTGCGACGCCTTGGCAGTGCTCCAAGTCTCCAGTAACGCAGCCAAGCACCACTCGAGCCGCTAGCCATGACGGGTTTCTTGATGACGATGCCCATGCTCATCGTGAACATGGGCGCCGAGATGATCTACGTGCTGGACCAGCGTCTGAAAGCCCAAAACATCCCGCGCGACAAGAGCTCCAAAGGTTTGAGACTTCGCTTCTGCCCTGGAACGAGTCGCCGCTAAACCGTTAGTGATCTGTTAGTGCTCGAGGACATCGTCAAGACCATGCACAACGAGACCTTCATGGCTGAGCTCTTCAAGCCGCACCGAATGTACTCGAACGTGTCCACGCGCCAGATCTTCGACCGCCTCGCGCACTCGTCCATCATGCGGCTCAACGCCAACAGCATGGACAAGGTAGAGCGGTTCCGTGCAATGTGAGACTTGGTCCGCTCTAACTCTTGACATCGTGCTGCTGCAGCTCTACGACCTCATGCGCATGGGCTTCAAGTACCAGGTGCTGTCTTGCTCCTCGGCTGACGAGCTGCTGCAGGTGACCATGAACCACCTCTCCAACACCAAAAACCTCGTCGAGTCCCCGGAGGTGAAGCGCCTCGTGGGCGAGACCATCCAGCTCACGTCGCAGAACTTCGGCAGCATGAGCCCCGCGCACTTCTACATGCTCAAGCAGTACCTGTGCCGCTTCTTCCAGGACACGCGCATCAAGGTGTCGCTCTTCCTGCAGAACGGCATCCAGGGCATGGACGGCACCTTGGCCATCCACTACGAGGGTTTCACGGCCACAGGCGGCAAGGTCCCCGGCGTCACGCAATACTTCGACGATTCCGGTCGCGTGGAGGAGGAGGACACCTTCGCCATCGCCAGCGCCGAGGGGTCCGTCGAGGCACCCGAAGGCTCCGTGCTCAACCGTGGCCAACTCAACGCGCACCTGGGCTTCAACATGTACGAGGCCGACTCCAAGGACGGTGGCGGCGGCTTCTCGCGCTCCACGCGCCAGCTCTTCGCCGACAACAAGTTGCGCGGCGCCGGCGCGAGCGCGAGCGCGAAGGGCCTGGACACACGCAAACACCAGAAGACGTTCAAAGCTACAGCCGCGGATGGCCTGAACCTGCTCGCAGACCTCGTGGGCGTGTCCGCGTCCGCGAAGGACGTCGAAGGGGACAACAAGCTGCGCATCAACCTGTTCCCAGACGACCCGACCAAGGAGGGGCCCGGCGGCGACGACGAGGAAGACAAGGAGATCCCCACCATCTGGATCGACGCAGCCAGCGACCGCAAAACCTCCACAGATGCCATCCTGCGCGATTTCAAGCTGGACGACGATGGCGCCAAACGGGAGTGCAAAGCGGGCGACGACCTGCTGGACCTCATGGACTCGACTGGGTAAGCGGTGATGGGGGACACATGAACCAACAGCCACAGCCGCAGCATACGCATGACCAGGCTTCTTACTCATTAATCCCAGCTCTGCATTTGTCTATCGTCGGAATGCCTGGCTCCCTTCAACACTACACAACACTACACAACCCGGGGTGAGGTTCACAAGCCCCACTTTATGCGGTCGTTCTCACCCCCTCCACTCGCTACGATAGCCGCGTGGTCTGCAGGCATTTCATACACTTGTACGCCCTGGCACCGGCGGGCAGGCTCAACAGCGTGTTGCAGTTCTTGCAACGCATCATCTCTTGGGCTGCACACACACACACAACAATACGCAGACCAGGTTAGAAAGAGAATGCACAAGCACAGCAATCCTCAACGGCTTACTCGTCGTGGTGGACAGCTTCGACACTCCGTGACACGACGGACACTTGACCGCCGACGCGCCATTCTTCACGATCAGGTGCTTCGCGCAGTGGCCGCAGCTCACCACCTTCGTGTCCCGCACGTCGATGCCAGACAGTGACGGGTCCTTCGGCAGACTCGCTCCCGACTCAACTGAGCGCGCCGACGACGTCGACGATCTCTTCTTCTCGCTGCTAAACGCTGGCATCACTGCCTGACTTGTCTTTCTCACCGCAGCAAGCTGTAGGCAGTGGGGGCAGACAATCTCCGTGGGACTCAGACCATCCGGGAGTTCAATCGCTTTGCTACAGTTCACACAAACGAAGTCTGGCTCCCCAACAGAGGAGCCCTTCGAGCCATTGCTGAAGCTATTGTCCTCCACGACGGCTGGAAGCGTGTCAATTGCCGCCGAGGAATTATCAGACGCAACAGCGATCGACTTCTGGCAGTATGGGCACGGCATCACGCACAAATTGGCTTGCATGGGCGCGTGCACCACTTGGCGGCAGTGAAAGCAGCGGGTCGCGCATGCAGGCATCTCACTGCTTCTGAATGAACTGGCAGCTGACGCCTGAAGAATCGGCACGTGTCCTCCTCCTTCGTTCTGTGCATGATCCAGGGCATCATCCTCGCCGAGTAACATCAGCATGCTCAAGGCGTACTTGCGCCAACGCCGCCATTTGCCAGCTTGCGCGAATTCCACCAAAATTTCCACCATCTTTTCGTAGTCGACGTGTTCGTACAGGGAGTTGCGGATTTTCGAAGACGAACAGAATCGCCGCATCAACGTGAACAACACCGACACGTCGAGATCGTCTCCAAAAAACTCCCAGTTGAAGAGTACGTGCAGCACTCCAGCCACCAGCCACGAACTCCGAGCAGGCTCTTCTTCCACAGGCTTGCCTTCTTGTTTGCTCGCCTGGGCAGGAACCACAGCAACGGCGATTTCCAGCAGAGCCATCACACACTCCATCGAGTACATCGTCGCCTTCAGTGAGCGGAAAACCTGCTCCTTAAGCAAAGTCTCAAACTCCTTCTGTCCGCCATCGCCCAGTACTGCCACCGCACTGTCGGTATCGAACAAACTCTTCAGTCCTTCACATGCGGCGAGGAAGAGGTCCGATGACCCGTGGCCACTCACAAAGCTCGTAAGCGTCTTAGTGTACACGGCCATCGTGTTCGTAAAGAACAGCTCTTCGTCCTCGGCTTCCATCAAGGTCCCGTCTGCAGACACAAGCGCAGCTTCCAGGAAGGGAAGACCAGAAGCGAAGATCAAACAGAACTTGCCCTTCAGCTCTGGGGTAACGATCTCTTCGCTGGACGAGAAGATCGACGGGAACCAAGCCATCATTGCTACGATGTGCTTCACGAGCATAGTCTCTTGGAATACCCGTTCACGGTAAGAGCCGCTGTGTGCGATTGAGAAAACCAAAAGGCAGAGACCACAAGCGACCTCCAAGTTCGTATTCCGACCGTCGGAATCAGTATCAAGTAGCTTTGCCGCCAATGCCTCTTGACCCTCACTCAAGTCGCCGCCGCACAAGGTTTTGAATCCACTAGTCAGGCTCGAAAGGAAGTCATTCGTCGCCATCAGCGCGGCTTTGCCTGTGGGACCGCACTCCATAACCGAATTGAACGTCTCCAGCATCTCAGCTACACGCTCTGAATCGTCTTCATCCTCACGGTACATCACGGTTTCCAGCAAAATCTCCACGCCATTGCAAGCCACAAGTCGAGGGACTTCGTGCACACACAGGTGCCTCAGCAGACTGCTCGATTCATCAACGACCTCGACAGACGGCTGTGCTGCCTTCTTCTGCTCGTTGAGGACGTATACCAACTTCTCGATTGCGTCTTGACGCACAAGCGTCGGGTGAAACGTGCCCGATGGAATCAAAACCGCGATGAAGCGGATGATGACAAGCAAAAACTTCTCCCTGAGCTTCTTATCATCCGCTTCCTCACCTGCGTGTTCCGCCTCGCTACCTTGCTCTTCCGATAGCTCCAACAGATATGCTGTCACTTCTTCAATGATGTCCATGCAATCAGCCGGCAAGGCATCGATGTCAGTCATCTCAAGGAGTCCTTGCAAGAGCTTGCAGCGCTTGAATAGTCCCTCTGGGTTCGACTTGATGTCGACATCAAGGAGCTGCTGTCCCAACTCAAGCAAGAACGCGGTCTCGCGCTGAACTGAAGGGGCTTCTAGCTGCTCATAAAACTTCTTTAGGATAGCTGGGTCTGTCACACCGTCGTGGAGGATCTTCACTGCATTTTCTTGGTGACGTTCGGTGCCCTTTTGCATCCAGTAGACTAACGACACAGCGCCGTCTACAGCAATCTTTTCCATTTGCTCCTCATCGAGAGCTTGACCATTTTTAAGCAGCAACGTAAGAGCGAGGACGCCCACCACGGATGTACGCGGGTCGAAGTCTACGAAGAAACCAATCAGCATTGACACCAGTGTACTCTTCTCCTCCGCGGACAGGCCTGCTTCTTCATCATCAAGAATTTCCGGGTGAGAGTACACAATATCAATCAACTTGCGGGCGGCTGTGACCTTCACCGATGGCCGGCTTGCTCCCACCACCACACGGAACACCAACCTCACGTTAACCGTCTCGATCAGATCAAGCCACAGCGGACAAGTAGCGAAATCCGACTCCACAAGGTTAAGCGCAATCTCTTCTGCCGTCTCAGCGACCTCTTCGACGGGAGAAAGAATGTTGCTCAGAATCGCACCAGGCAAAACCGCTCGGTGGTCATACAATGTCTTTCGGAACTCCAACGGATCACTAGACAGGTGAATGAGAATCCGCCCGATGTCCTGAGCTATAAGTTGCCGCGCAGCGGAACTGTCTTCGTAGTCATCGGTTGTCGCTTCATAAGCGTTCACCAATGCGTCCAACGCATCTCCGGCCTCCAAGATAAGTAACCGAATGCGACGCGAACGTGCCAATAAATCCAGAAGCTCAAGTGCGCGGGTGACGACGTACTCATGGCTTTCCTCGGTTTTCTCTTCAGCCTCCGACAGAGATCCTTCAGTCTTCCTTATACTATCGCGCACAGCATTACCATGAAGCAGCTCAAGCAGCGAAATGTGAACTCCAGCGCTAATAATCAGGTTGACAATTGCGTCATTCGCCATCGCAACGCCGCCTTGCTCATCGTCTTGGTCATAATCTTGCGGGTCCTTAATGAGCTCTTTCAGAACAGCGACTGAATCATCGAACACTGAGTTTTCGCTGTCCTCCTTCGCCGTAATGCTTGATTGTTCGATGCCGTTCATGAGCGCTTGCAAGAACTTTAAGCCAGTTGAGGTCGATTCCACAGCGTACAGCGCCACAAAAGAGTCCTTCCAGGCCGAATGGGCGATCAACAGACGGATAATGCGAATACCCATGACTAGGCGGCTGGGCTGCGATACGATGAACTCAGTCACGACAGTCACGAGGTTCGTTACTTGGTCTTCGCCCATGGAAGCAATTCGCGACGACGCCATCTTCAACACCAAGTACAAGAGCTGCAACAACGCCTTGTTCAGCTGCATTTCCACAGGGGTGAGGTCATCAGCAGGTACGTCCATCCATCGGCGCAAACCCGTCCAGAACGCGCGCAACATCTCCTGGTCAAGCATTCGTGCAACGTACTCATCGCCGCCGCCGACAGCACAACTGAGACACTTGATAGCGTTGCTGCGCAGATCACTGTCCCCTGACGAGCATGCGATCGTCATCAACACGGGGAAATAGGCCACACCAACAACACGATCCTGCAGCTTCTGCACCATCTCGCCGATCTCTGGGGTCGGAGGTTCTTCCAGAGGCTCCAAAACAGAGCCAATGGACTTGACACCACTCAGGCGGGCAAGTACATCCAAACTACCAGCCTTAAGCACCTCATCTCGTCCAGAAGCCATGAGAAAGAGTGTGTCAAGAACGCCAACCGAGAACGGGCGTTTGTTGTCCACAAGTGCCCGGAAGTAACGGAGAGCTGACAACCGGTTCTCATCGGGCGGCGTCTGCAGCAGTCGGTGGAAAAAGTCCGACACGTTTCGGTCATAGAGTTCATCGAAAATGCTGGGGTTGAACTCGCACAGGTTCATCAAAGTCTGCGCGCATAACGGGATGAGACGCTCCTTGCGGGAAAGCAAGAAGGCCGACAAGGTGGGCACACAGTTGCGGGAGCAAATGTAGTCCACGTACGCCGCAGACTCGGCGCTATAACTCATTGTGATTCCAAGCAGGTTTCTTTGGAACGTGATTTCACCCACAAGCTGCTTGTCGCCAACGACACAGGCGTTCAGCTTTTTCAGCACGAGATCAAACACCTCCAGGTCGTAAATGACTTTCAGCACCTCTTCATGGGCGTCATCG
Source organism: Phytophthora cinnamomi (assembly GCF_018691715.1). NCBI lineage: Eukaryota > Oomycota > Peronosporomycetes > Peronosporales > Peronosporaceae > Phytophthora > Phytophthora cinnamomi. Next base: position 206,063 of record NW_027151056.1, on the reverse strand, counting down.
GTGCTTCCGCCAGGGACAGTATCGCTTAACGACTGCTTGGGCATTGTTGAGCACAGCCCGCACAAGATCTCGGAGGCGATGGTGTAGTCTTCGTCACTGTCCAGCATCCACATTATTTCCTTGATAAACTCCTTCTCCTTTGCCAGAATGGCGATCAGAGACGGCTCCTTCGAAACCTGGATCAACACCTGCGACGCAAGCATGCGGTTCACGCGGTCGCCCTTTTGCAGAACAGTTACAAACGAGTGAATACTGTCCGCAGGAATCTGTTGAACGCCGCGTTGCACTTGAGAAGCACCACTGTCAGCGAAGTGAATACACTCGCAGATTGTGCTGAGGATCGCCTCAATCGCAACTTCATGCGACTCGTCACGAGGAAACTCGACACCACTACCTTCGAGGGTGCTGTCCGAGCGCAGCTCGATGAAATCTCCCAGCAAAGTGCAGAGCAACGCCACACCCTTGTTCTGGGTCATCTCGGTGATGTTTTCAACGTTTTTCTGCACAAAACGCTTCAAGCAGCGCGCGGCCTCGACGCGCATTTCCAGAGACGACGGCGAGTCCACAGACAAAAACTCCAGCAAGCGCGTACCACCACCTGCCTTGCGCAGAGCGGTTTGGCACGTCATCGATTGGCAGATGTGATAGAAAAGTCGAAGCGCCATGCGTTCCACTTCCGGGCGAACGCTGCGGCCTAGCTGCTGCTCCATCACCCGGTTTCCCATTACCTTCACCAGTTGTGCACATGCGCCTGACTGCGCGAAGGCCTCGCCCGCCGGTAGCTCGTTGCCAGCACTATTCTCGAGTTCAATTAGATTTGCCAGCATCTCGAGGGCGGCCTGTTGCAGTGGCTCCAAGTCGGTGTTGAGCAACTGGCAGAAGGAAGCCACGCCTCCGGCTGCCTCAACGTCGTTGAGCTGCGCGACACGGTGCAGTCCCATGTTCCCGTCCGTCTCCGGTCGCCCAGCCGATAGCGTCATCGCCAGCTGCATGGCCTGCTCCACCTTGTCATCGACCGACGACGCAGGGTCGTCCAACTTACGTCGCAAGCCCACAATGCTGAAGAAGTCGCCGGCTTGCACGTTGCGGAAGCAGCGCGTGCAAACGGGCTGCTCCTTCTCGTACGAGGGCGCGTCAATCGGCAGCTTTACCTTGTTGGCCGTGCAGTCTGCACAGTACACATTGCCACAGAGCCGGCAGTGGTGTCGGCGACGGAAGGTGCCGAAGCGCATGCCGCACTGCCTGCAGGCCGGCGAGTCGTCGTCGCGCACGAAGATCGGGGCGAAGTAGCGGCGCAGCACCATCTGGACGTCGCCCGTGTTGAAGCTGCTCTTGCGCGCGTCCGAGATGGCCGACATGCCGAACTTGCTCTGTAGGCCGCTCCTCCCCAGCTCCGGCTCCGCGTCCACCACTGACGGGGTGGCCGGTTCCTCCTTCGGCGTGGCCGCCGCGGGCGGCGCCTCGTGTTTGGAGTCCGTCTCCGCGACCTGCTCCAGCTGCGCGGCCTGGTCGTGGTCGTGGTCGTGCTTCCCCTCCAACTCGTCCAGCCGGGCGTCGTTGGCGTGCTTGGTCATGTCCTCGGAGTGGGCCGTGAACCACTCCTCCGCGTCGGCCGGCAGGGCCGTGGACGCGGTGGTCTGCATCACCGCCGTGTCCTCCAGGCTCGTGTCGTCGCGGTAGCGCTCCAGCAGCGCCGACGCGTTCATGCGGATGGTCAGGTCGGTGCCGTCAGCGTCGGCGCCGCCGGCCGGCGCGCCCGACGACGACAGCGAGCCGGCCGACAGGTTGCCGACGCTGCTCTTGCCGCTCACGCGCGAGTGGCCGTTGCTCTGCGCGTCGGAGCGCGAGTCGACGCTGCCTCGGGACGCGCGCCGCGGCTCGTCGTACGTGGGGGAGCGGCCTCTGTCGGCCGTGGCCGGGATGTTCCTGCTGCTCGCCGGCCGCGCCGCCGACATGACCGACTGGCCCCGGGTGCGGCGGCGCGAGGCGGCCACGCGCGGGTCCATCCACGTCGTCGTGCGCGCGTTGTGGTCCACGAAGTACACGCGGCCCTGGCCGTCGATGAGCTCCTCCCATCCAGGCGGCAGCGGCTCGGCCGTCGGCAGGTGCCATGACGTCTACAGACACAGATACACACACAGACGGCCCGTCAGTCGGAATGGGTCGATTCCGTCGCGCGCGCGGCCCGGAGGCTGCAGACCGGGCCCGCAGACGCGAACGGCACGGGGAGAAGCGCCGCGACGCGGCGCACGCACCTCTCGGGTCGCGTGGTTCACGTAGAAGTAGCGGCCCTGCGCGTCCTGCACGCGCTGCCACTCGCCTTGGCGGCTGCTCATTGAGCCCTCGTTCGATTCTGACGCTGGAAGCGCTAAAAGATGCCCGCGTCCTTCTCTGTAACCCATTGTCGGCCGACGACACTGCAACACTCGGAGCCAATCAGAGGCCGCGCACAGGACCCCTTAACCCTTTCACTACCAGAGATTTCTTACGGGTCTCCTTGGACCTATGGCACTAGCAAATCAATTCAACGCACAGGGAAAAAAACGACCAATCAAAAACACCAATTTTTACACGTGGCGACGCTGGTTTACTTCACGGTACTTCCAATCAAAGTTTGAGAGGTCATACATGCCGTCGCGCCCTGGTCAGTGTCGCTACAACGGCAATGGTCTACGGAAGTAGGAGCCGTTTGGGGTGGACATCACGGCAAGCCCACTGAGGATGCTGACCTCCGAGCGGCGGTGTCGCAGCCCGCGCGCTCTCAGCTCAGCGTCATTTCGTTATAGCATTACCTCAAGTATGCGTGCTTAGCCGAGCACCCCATGTAGTATCAGTTTCAATCTACATCCGCCAACCGCTCGCACTCCTGCACATGAAATCCTGTGTAATATTCACATTGGCTTGCTATGACGCTATCACTGTAAGCTCATCTAGTTTGGTTAGGATTCTGTAGCGTTGCCTGATGTATGAATTTGAATATTAGCTGGTATACATTCGAACCTGCTCCGCACCCTTCCAGGCCAGGGTCCGTGTCGGTCTCCCAGTCTCACGTGTCGTCGTCGGCTACATTGAACAACGCATCTAAGTCCTTTTGTCCACGAAGTGGAGGCGGGGCTGCTAGCTAGACGAGAAAACAACTATGGCAGGTCACACGAACTGTTTGTGGCTCCTGCGGTAATGCATTTTACAGGTCCATGGAGACCTGTTAGGTTGTACAGTGCTTTGCCGTCGTCTCGTAGCTTTTAGTTTTGTCCAATCGCATCTTGCGATTAGACCTCTCATGGGTCCCTATGGACCTATAAATCACTCCATCTGGCTGGTAGTCAAAGGGTTAACAAATTGTACACTGTATCCGACAACTAAGGTATTTAGCTCGGTGTAAAGGCAACTTGCCCTGCATGTCCACGGGCTGAGGACATGCACATCCGACTGCGATCCGGTCGACTACACGACGGCAAGGCGGACGATCGAGCTGCGGTTGTCGATTTTTCGGCGCGTTACTCATCGGTTGGTGGCCCTCAAAGTACGAAAAGCTGGAGGACGCTGGGCTGGCGCACGCGCTTGAGCTGCTCGCCCTCGCCGAACTCGAACTGGTGGTCGGTGAGCGGCAGCTCCGCTGCCAACTCCCATTGCGTAGCAGCACTGTCGCCGTCGTCGTCATCGTCGCTGCTGAGCCGGCTGCGGAGATGCTGCAGCGTGGTCTCGACGAACGGGTGGCGGGAGCACCTCTCCGGCACGATGAACGCGATGACCCGAGCTCGCCACTCTCTGGCTGCGTGTCGGAAGAAGTGGTGCACGAGGTCGCTCCCGTCGCCGCCTTTGGCGCCGAATGGGGGGTTGCCAACGGCGACCACGAACTCGTCGGCTGGAGGCGAGCTCTTAGACGTCAAGAAGTCGCCCAAGATGACCTGCGCTCGACGAACCCCTTCCGTCTCCTTGGCCGCTTGTTGCACGTTCCTCTGAGCTACTCGGTGCACCCTCTCGTCAATCTCGTAGCCGACGACGTGCTTGGCCCCTGCTCGAAGCAGCGCCGTCAGGAACCGCCCGTCGCCGCAGGACGGCTCGAGCCACACGACGTCTCCAGGCTGCTGCTGCTGCGACTGCACCTGGGCCAGCACTCGCTCAACCACCAGGTCCACGAGCTCTGCACTCGTAAAGTACTGCTGCAGGTCCCTCGCGTGCTTGCTGTCCGCGAGCGCGGCCATCCGCTTGTGCTTGGCCGCCGCGTACAGCTCGTCGTCCAGGAACTCCTGCTGCTGTGCCGCCGGCAGCCGCGCGAACGCCGCGTTCACCCAGTCCTCGCACGCGCTCACGTTCTTCTGCAGCTCGACGCGCCAGCCCGCGGCGCGGTCGCCCCGCACCCAGCTGGCCGCCATCAGCTTGCGCAGGCGCTTGGAGGGCAGTCGCTGGCCGGTTGAGGACGTCGACGAGGCGCGATGCAGCGAGCGATCCCAGCTCTGCAGGTCCACGAAGTCGCGCTCCAGTATGCGCGCGCTGGCCGTCGGCGACGGGCGTTGGCTGTCCTCATCGCTGCGCGTGGTGGTGAGCAGGAAGCGGCCGCGGTCGGCGCTGAAGCCGCGCAGCTCCAAGAGCTTTGGCGCCATTTTCCACCGTTGGCGCGGAACCAGTGAGCGAACAGATGGACCCAACAGCTGAAGTTGAAGTGGTCCATCTGGCCAGCCTGCCAGACGGACGTCAACGCACGCACAAGTTCGTCGCTAAATAACCAAGCTCTGCAGTCTCCGGCCCAGCTGGCCGTCAACACCAAGGTCCACACCGCCAAGGCGTCCGCGGCTGCAGCATTCATCTCTACTTGTTGCATCAGGCCGCTTGGTTGTCGGTATCCGTCCAGGCTGAAGCCGTTACACGGGCCGTTTCGCTGGCTCGGTATCCGCCAGTACTTGACGACCCCTCATCCTCACTCCGCCACCTGCTCGCTCGCCGGCCATGGTCTCCGCGCGTCGCGAACTGCGCTGCCTGCTGGAGCTGGCGGTGCCCAGCGCGCTGTCCACCTACTGCTTCTTCGCCATCTCCATCACGGAGCTCAGCGTCGTGGGCCACCTGGGCGTGGACGAGCTGGCCGCAGTCGCCTACGCGCAAATGTGCCTGGATCTGTCTATGCTGGTGTGCATGCAGGGCTTCAACGCCGGCATGAACGCGCTGTGCTCGCAAGCCTTCGGGGCCAAGAACTACCACCTGCTCGGCGAGTACGCGCTGCTCACGAGTCTGCTGCTGACGGTGGCCTGCGTGCCACTCGCCGTGCTCTGGTGGAACCTCGGCGCCGTCCTGCTGGCCGCGGGCGTCTCCGACCGCGTGGCGGCCCTGGCAGGCGTCTACTGCCGCTTGTCGCTGCTGTGGCTGTGGCCGCGCAGCATGTTCCAAGTGCTCTCGTGCTTCTACCAGGCGCAGCACATCGTGCAGCCCACCGCGGTCTTCAACGTGCTGGCCGTCGCGCTCAACAGCTTCCTGGTGGTCGGCCTCACGCACGGTCGCTTCGGGTTGCCCGAGCTCGGCTTCGTCGGCTGCCCACTGGGCACGGCGGCGGCGCTGCTCGTGCGGCTGGTCGCCTACGTCGCGTACATGAACCTCTATCGCAAGTTCCACCGCCGCTGTGCCTGGCGCTGCGACGGCAGCTTCTTGGACGCGAGCATCCTGCGCAACCTCCTGTCGGTGGGGCTGCCCCTCGCGGGCGGCACGCTGTTCGAGAACGCGCAGCTCATTACCATGACGCTCTTCGCGGCCACGATCGGCGAGGTGCAGCTCGGCACGCACAACGCGATGATGGAGCTCTTCTTCTTCGCCACGAGCCCGCTGTACGCCGTCGTGAGCGCCGCCGTCACGCGCATGGGGACGCACCTCGGCGCAGGCAAGCCGTCCGAGGCGCTGCTCGCGGCGCAGGTGAGCGGGGTCTGCATCGCGCTGCTCACGACCGTCAACGGCGTGATCGTTGTGAGCGCGCGGCGGCAGCTCGGGCGGCTCTTCTCGGACAGCGCGCAGGTCATCGACACGTTCAGCCAGATCTGCGCGCTGGCGGCGCTCGCGTACTTCGTGCTGGCCTTCTTCTACTACGCGTTTGTGAGTCTGCGCTGCCTACCCTGCTCGATGCTCCTCTTCACATCCACTGCAGTGTCCTAACGTCATGGTGTGTGTTATCGTTATTGCTGTCGCTGTCACAGGCGGTGCTGAAGGCGCAGGCGAGGCCGATGCCCATTATGGCGGGCTTCGCCATCGGCGCGTGGCTCGTGGGCGTGCCGACGGCCTACGTGCTGGGCGTGCACCAGGCGCAGCCGAACCTGCTCGGCGTCTGGCACGGCATGATCGCCGGCTACGCCGTGACGTCGGCCATCGGCTTCGCGGTGGCGTTCGGGCGCCCCAACTGGCAGCTCGAGGCGGACAAGGCCGTCGCGCGCTCGCACCTCAAGGAGAAGGAGCTGTCGTCGCCGCAGGAGTCCGACGTGCTGCTCGCGTAGCTGCACGCCAGGAAGGGGAACAAGCACGTACACTACGTAGTAAACTAATTGGCAATCATGTATCTGCTGCCATGGCCGCCCGCTACCTTCACTTCCGCTGCTCGACGCGTCCGTCGCCGCCGCCTTCGCAGCCAGAGCCCGCCACGCCAGACTCGCGCTGAGGCGGCGGCTCCCACTGCAGCCGTTCCGTGCTGGTCCAGCACGGCGGTCTCCACCGAGAACGCCCGCTTCCGCTTCAACGTGGGCCTTATTCGAACGCGTCGACCGGCCGTCGCCGGGCCGTGATGACTCGGCATCTCTGCGCGCGCGTCGTGATCGCCACGCTGGGACAGCCAGCCACGCGAGGGAGGGTGGATTCTCGCGCTGGCGGTGTACTACATCTGCTGGCGGTGTACTACATCTGCTCGGGCCCCGCCGCCTGGGCTCTGTTGCGCTGCATGACAAACGCGTCCGACGCCGAGACTGGGCGCCATGAAATAAAACGCGGAGCTGTTGACTGGGGCAGCTCGCCGGTCAAGCAGCGGCCACGTGAGTCATGTCGGCGAGCAGAGGCCATCGCCGCTTGCTCTGCTCTGCTTCCCAGCCAGCCAGCGTCTGCTTCCCTGCACTCCCGCGCAGCAGATCCGCAACTGGCGTGGACCGCGTCCAGAAGCTGGGGAGGTCCCGCCATCTACAGTACACGGCTCGGCCGCTTCGGCGACGCTTCTCCGGCGGAAGGGCGTCTACAGGTGCATCCGTGCGGTCCAGACCCTCGTCGACCTCGCCGGCAGCAGCCCGCCAAAGCAGGCCTCGTCGCCTTCGATGCGAGCGTACAGGGCGGCCAAGGCCACCAAGACCGCGCGGCGGGCGCGCGCTGGAGGCATCATGTCGTTTCGTCAGCCTGACACGAGGCCGCTGGCGGCTGTAGGGCGGCAGCGGAGGGGATACCTGCGGCAGCAGGCCGGCGGCGAGGTCCCTGCCCTCGCGACATGAGGCCAGCCTTGAAGGAGCCAGCCGCTAGCGCGGCCAATTCAACGTGCACCTCGGCCTCGAGGTGCCACGGCGGTGGACGCGAATCCCACCGTGGACACACCGCTCGGTCCGCCCCCGCCTTGCCGCAATACGCAGACTCATCGCCGTATTTCACATCGCCCGTCGCCGTCGCCGTCACCTCAGCAAGCGCCGCAACCTGGTAGCGAGCGCATTGCAAGTGCCTGCCGGCCGCATCCATCCCGGGCCAGCCATCAGCGCCAGCGGTGGCAAACCCTGTTCGCGAAGTGCAGCGGACGAAGACCGACCCGAAAGCCGCCCTATGCGCGCGGGCCGAGACCGTCCTCTGCGCTGCGCTGCAGCAGCGAGCCGACGGTCTGCTTCGCGGCGGCGGCGCACCGTCATTCTTATCCTGTGTTGACCGCTGGTTCCGACGACACAACCGCCGCGATTGCGTCGCGGCGCGCGCTTGTCAAACGCGCCGCTTGCATTCACCAGCTCCACGTACGCAGCGCTGGATCAGCCGGCCAGCATCGCATATCACGAGCGCGGCTTCCTTCCATCATAGCCCTGGGCAGCGGAGACTCGGGCGCTCCGGCGCGACGCGCGCCAGCCATTCCGCGGGCCTCGATCCTGGCGATCGGAGATCGTAGTGATGGGCGCGCGCGGGCCGCGCTCGCTGCTGTCTCATATACTGCAAGGCTTTCTGGTCTTGAAGCGCTGGCCTCGCCTCTCTCCGGCAATTGAGGCCGCTCGCCGACTACAGAGTCAAGCCGGACGCAGGCCGCGTTGCACACCGCTCTCGCCCGAGCTGGCGCCGGCCTCACCTCGCCCGGGCGTCAGGCGCCCGCGATTTTATCGTCCGGCCGCCCTGTTACAGCCCCGGCCAAAAGTTTTGGTGCGGCGCGCTGCTCCGCTGCCGGCGGCGGCGGCGACGGCGTCGTCAGCCCGAGCCGGTCTCCGCAGAGACTCATCGAGGTGTTTAACGGTCCGCAGTGCAGTGACGGGGGGAGATTCACTTCTGCGTTGCAGCGCGACCGACACCCTGCAGCAGGCAGGCTGGCACGAGGGAGGCAGTTAGGATACGCAGCGATGCCGGCGCGCCCGCGGCGATTTGCTGTGTTTGGCCAATTGGCCCCGCTCGCTATGGTAGCGCTGCTCGGACTCGCTTTCGCTGGCGCCGCCGCGCAGACTACTGTAGCTCGGCAAATGGCGAGCGGCCCGCAATGCGGACGCGTCCAACGGAGCGAAACGGCCCGAGGATTCAAATCCCGCGGGAAAAGGTGGGCGGCGCCGATTCGACGTGTCAAGCGCGACTTGGGGGCGTAATGGCGTTGCTGCTGGCCGCCGCCGCTGGCCAGCGGAGCTCCATGCTCGCCATGGAGACGCCTCTGCTGCGCTGCAACAGCCCGGCTCTGGGCCGTGGACCGCCGCCTTTCGCGGGGTTGCCGGGCGGTTGTGGCGCGCGGGTCTCTGGCCGTCAGGTGGTGTGGTGGGTGCTCCGCCTGGAGGTCCAGAGACTGTGGCAGGATTCGCCGCTGGCCTTTTCTTTTCTTTTCGAACGGGCCGCCGCTCTGCCGCTGCTCACTCTTCCGCCTCATTCGATCATTTGCCGTGGCGCCGACACTGCCCCGAGCCCCAGCGCAGCCATTTCCCCCTCGTTCTCTCTCGACGACAGCAGCAGCAGCAGCATGGACATCACCGTTCGCGTCGAGGTGCAGTACGTGGCCCCCGAGCACGCGCTGATCCGCGACGTGCTGCAGATGTTCCGCACGCCCGCCTGGGTGCGCTTCATGGTGCGCTACATCTCGCCGCACCTCAAGAACGCCGCGCCCGCCGACAAGTCCGTCATGGACAGCCTGTCCGCCTGGACGGTCGGCCAGACGCGCCCGGGGGCCAAGCGCACGTGCCAGTCCGGCGCCAAGCGCCCCATTTCCAGCGTCTCTTCCGCCTCTTCGGCCTGCGCCGACGACTGCGTCATCTGCCTGAGCGAGCTGCAGAGCGGCGGCGACGAGTTCGTGGCGCTGCCCTGCGGCCATCAGTTCCACCTGCCGTGCATCCGCTCGTGGCTCAAGCTGCGCAGCACGTGCCCGAGCTGCCGCTTCCAGTTCCGCAAGGCCTTCTCGGGCAGCTACGCCGTGCGCACGCTCAACTCGGCGCTGCTGCTCAAGCAGGAGCACCGGCCGCTGCCCAAGGAGGAGATCCTCAACACGTGCGTGGGCCGCGAGACCGTGCGCGCCGTCGTGAACGTCACGCTCAGCCAGATCGCCGCACACGCCAAGCAGAGCCAGTACCCGTGCGTGCTTAACGCGCTCATGATGCACTCGAACGGCGACAGCTTCTCGGAACCCGCCGTGGCTGACGCGGCGCTGGCCAAGAGCAGCGGCGACCAGGAGCGCGGCGGCGGCGGCGACGACGGCAGCAGCGAGCCGCGCGCCAAGCGACTGCGCGTGGCCTAGACGCGGGTACCGCAGACAGCAGCCCAGCATTGTAACTTGACTAGGAGACGTATGTAAATTATTCCGCTAACATCGACATCATTCGCACAGCCGAGATAGAGGCGTGCCCCCCACCTACTCCCATACACAGTCGGCTACAGTGCAATTAATCTTTCGACGTCATGGAGGGATTCCGCGCGGTCACCGCGCCCTGCCATGGAGCTCCCATAGAGGTCGCGCCAAGTTGACGTTCGGATATGTGACGTGCGCCGACTTGAAGTTTGTATTTCCATCGGAAAAAAGAACCTGGCACCAAATTTTAGCTCGGATTCCGGAAAGTGTCCGAATCGTTTACGAGTCGGCCGCGCTATGCTCGTATCAGTTAAAAATTGTATGGAGAGGAGGTTTACAGTAGCCCGGCCCTCACACGTCTCATGTCGTCGCGCTCAACGCGACGACCGCGTTTTGATATGATGCCTGGCGGCGATTACGCGTGTTGGAGGCCAGGGATTACAGCCTGGCGGCAACTGCAAGGTGCTAGCGATGGCCCGCAGGCGATTTGCCGGCCGATGGCGGACGTCGGCGGCGGCGGCACGACCAAACTTGGCTACACTGTTGGTTCGTCTGAAGGCAAGGGGCGGGGCGCGCGAATTCGAATTCGAACGCGGCGGTCCCCACTGCCACCGAGTCGCACCATATCGGGCCATTCGAGTCCAATGGCCGGCCGGCAGCCTGGATGCGACACCGGGCGCGCGCGCTCGCTTGCTTGTGGACTGAGCCGGATCCGTCTCCGCCGGCAAAGTCCCTCGGATGTGCGGGCCGCCTCGGGTTCCCTCCCTCCGCGCCTGATTTTCAGCCACCAGGGACACGCTGCCGGCTGGCGCTGGCGCCGTGTCGGTCGCGGCCGGCGGCGTGTTGTCCGTGTCCGCGTTGACTGCGCGCGCGCAGCGCTGCCCGGAGGGCTTGTCTCTATGCGCGGTCGTTCCCACCCCGACGCCGCCCCACCGGCCCACCGGCGGTCCAGAATCCGCAAGAGGGGGCGGGCCGTCGGAGACCGTGCCGTCGTCGCCACTGGATCAGTCCGTTCACGTTCACGGCACCCGCGGCGACGATGGTCACGGCCACTTAGTCGAGGCCAGCGCGGCGCAGGCGCGTCTGCTGGCGCGCAGGTCCCAAGAATGCAACCCGCGGCTACGGGGCAGGACACCTCGGCCTCGGCCGACCAACAGAGCAGAGCCCACCATCCGCTGCCAGTGCAGGCACTTGAAGCAAGCGCGCCCCGTCTCGGTGAGCCGCAGTCATCGCCGCGCCCGTTTCTCGCCCTGAGCTCGTCAATACGCGCTGAACACGCAAATCGGCGTCGCCGGCTCCGGGCCGGAGCTCAAGCTCTGGCGGCTGCGCGGCGCACTCGACACCGCTGACGAACGCACGAAAGCTCCGGCGGGCGCGCGGCAGCCAAGTGCTCGATGCGGCTGGATGGTCTTTGGGCCCAGCAGGCGCCGCCCGTCACCGGCAGCTGGAGGGTCAGGCTGCCTGACAGGCGCTCGAGGATCGAGCGCCATCGCGAGCGCCGCCGAGCCCACCTGTGCGACTCGCACAACGGCAGCAGTTCCTGCCTGCGCTTCCAGCAGTGTTAGACGTGTCAAGCGGACAAGTTGAAGTGACCGCCTGTGTGCGCTACTGTAGATGGCTGCACTCATCAGTTGGTATCCGTGGCGGTCACGTCCGGCAAGTACTGGCCAACAGCTTCGAGGTGAGGTTGCCACGCACGACATGGTATGTCCCCACCTTGTCCCTTTCCAAACAATGTGAGCACCTCGTCAATACGGTCTTTGCAAGTCCAACACTTGTCAGGTGGTAAGTTTTCCGCTGTACATGTACATGAAGACGCAAGCAGAATGTTCTCAATTACTGTAGCAACGTCATTATCCTCCGACGATACCAGCTAGGGGATTGGCTCGGAGTACATAACTTGTTGGAAAAACGACGTGAACAAAAGCGTCCACGCTGGTAAGTTACTTGTAAACACGCGGTTCCTTGTTGACTTGCCACAACATGAACGACTTGATGTTGTCGTTGAGCTCGTCCAGCGCCAGATTGGCCGGGAAGTCCTTCTCGGTCGTGAACCAGGCCTTGACGATGCCTGTGCAAGATCGCTCCGAGTAGAAGGCGATCTTGGACTTCCCCTCGAACCGCCCAGTCGTGGGCAGGTTCTTCCACGTGATGGACAACGGCTTCCCCACGTTATCGCTGTAGCAGGTCTGCCCCATGAACAACCGACGAATCTGCACCACATCGCCGGGAAGTTGGCGCCGTCCCAGAATGTCAGAATGCTGTCTTCTACGTCTGCGTCGATGCAGCGCCAACTCAGCATTGCTGCGAGCAAGACAACCACCGTGGCAAAGGAAATCCGCGGCGGCATCTCCACCTGAAGAACCGAGAAAAGTGAAAGTGACGAATTCATCGAGTGAACTTGCTGCTGGTGTCACGAGAGGATGATGATTCATAACAAGAAATTACCATTCATAGAACCTGGGTAGAAGCGTCATTTCCCCAACAAACGATGTTCTGCTGCGTGGTCACTTCAATTCTTTTGTGGGATCTTCGAACGAGGCGAAATCGATGCCGCCGGCCGTTTAGACGACGTCGCGGACGATGACGTCGGGCTCCAAGCTTGTTTGCACCAGCATGAAGGACTTGATGCTGTTGTCGATTCCGTCCGCCGTGAGGTCCCTCGGGAAGTCCTTCTCCGTCGTGAACCAGGTGACCACGGCGCCATGGCAGTCGTGATCCGTGAAGACCGCGATCTTCGCTTTGCCGTCGAAGCTTCCGGTCTGGATCTGGTTCTTCCACGTGATAGACGAAGGCTTGCCCACGTTATCGTTGTAGCAGTACTGCGGCTCCAGCGTCCGATGGAACTGGTATTTGTCGCCCTTGAAGTTCTTATCGCCGTAGAACGTGATGATCCCGTCGTACTGCGCGTGCGAGAACATGCTGGCAAAGACGGCGATGAGCGCAAAGATGATCAACATTGGGGGTAAGAACCTGGCGGTGCACATCGGCACACTAATTCTGCAAACGGCAAAGTCTCGTCGCGGTAAGTTTAAGAATGAGGACCAGGTCGCCAAGCCCGTTGGTATTTAGTTTGCTGGTGCGAACCACCCCGAACAATCATGCTAGTGCCAGTCTAGACCAAGCAAATCGCAATACAGCCAGCACAGGATCGCCTTCACCACCCCCATCTAGCGGTTAAAAATCGTAGATCTCTGTGTTCTTGCCAGTTTGCCTCATAGTGTACGACTTGATCTTGCTTGTTTTCGTTGATATGCCTTACAGCGACTTTTCATCCATCGAGTAGTTTTTTTTTCTCCTAGGGAACCAGTTGTAGTTGTGCTTTGGAATTCTTCGGAACTTCCGAATTAGAAGACAAGATTCTCTCAACGAATAGGCCTAAGTTGCCCCCAATGCGCGACGCGCATCACTACATGTACAGTCGAGTCGATAATACCGAAATTGATTGATATGTGCATTCCAAAGATCCACCATAACGAGTATTTTGTGATCGAAAGTTAGAGGGGTGCTACATGTAAAAGCAAAAGCTTGGGCATCGAAAATAATCGAGGAAGACAGACAGAAGTGCATTAAACCTGCATGTGAAACGCACGAACCCGCCTGAAAACCAAAGCTGAAGTTGCCTTCAGCTCCCACGATATCCAGACGGCAATTTTTACATTTGTTGGAGATCTACGATTTTTAACCGCTAGATGGGGGTGGTGAAGGCGATCCTGTGCTGGCTGTATTGCGATTTGCTTGGTCTAGACTGGCACTAGCATGATTGTTCGGGGTGGTTCGCACCAGCAAACTAAATACCAACGGGCTTGGCGACCTGGTCCTCATTCTTAAACTTACCGCGACGAGACTTTGCCGTTTGCAGAATTAGTGTGCCGATGTGCACCGCCAGGTTCTTACCCCCAATGTTGATCATCTTTGCGCTCATCGCCGTCTTTGCCAGCATGTTCTCGCACGCGCAGTACGACGGGATCATCACGTTCTACGGCGATAAGAACTTCAAGGGCGACAAATACCAGTTCCATCGGACGCTGGAGCCGCAGTACTGCTACAACGATAACGTGGGCAAGCCTTCGTCTATCACGTGGAAGAACCAGATCCAGACCGGAAGCTTCGACGGCAAAGCGAAGATCGCGGTCTTCACGGATCACGACTGCCATGGCGCCGTGGTCACCTGGTTCACGACGGAGAAGGACTTCCCGAGGGACCTCACGGCGGACGGAATCGACAACAGCATCAAGTCCTTCATGCTGGTGCAAACAAGCTTGGAGCCCGACGTCATCGTCCGCGACGTCGTCTAAACGGCCGGCGGCATCGATTTCGCCTCGTTCGAAGATCCCACAAAAGAATTGAAGTGACCACGCAGCAGAACATCGTTTGTTGGGGAAATGACGCTTCTACCCAGGTTCTATGAATGGTAATTTCTTGTTATGAATCATCATCCTCTCGTGACACCAGCAGCAAGTTCACTCGATGAATTCGTCACTTTCACTTTTCTCGGTTCTTCAGGTGGAGATGCCGCCGCGGATTTCCTTTGCCACGGTGGTTGTCTTGCTCGCAGCAATGCTGAGTTGGCGCTGCATCGACGCAGACGTAGAAGACAGCATTCTGACATTCTGGGACGGCGCCAACTTCCCGGCGATGTGGTGCAGATTCGTCGGTTGTTCATGGGGCAGACCTGCTACAGCGATAACGTGGGGAAGCCGTTGTCCATCACGTGGAAGAACCTGCCCACGATTGGGCGGTTCGAGGGGAAGTCCAAGATCGCCTTCTACTCGGAGCGATCTTGCACAGGCATCGTCAAGGCCTGGTTCACGACCGAGAAGGACTTCCCGGCCAATCTGGCGCTGGACGAGCTCAACGACAACATCAAGTCGTTCATGTTGTGGCAAGTCAACAAGGAACCGCGTGTTTACAAGTAACTTACCAGCGTGGACGCTTTTGTTCACGTCGTTTTTCCAACAAGTTATGTACTCCGAGTCAATCCCCTAGCTGGTTTCGTCGGTGGATAATGATGCAGCTAATTGAAAACAATCGATTATGGTGATCACAGGTGGCTGTCTATCTGTATTTAACATTAGTTTACCGATTCCTGAAAGTTTTTAAAGCCACTGGACAATCGACGGTTTCTGCCTGCTCTTGCCTCGTGTATTCCTTCAATCAGTTCCATATATTCGAAGCAATCGAGTTCTTGACGTAGTCGCAAACCGAACATCCGTTTTGCTATGTTACGGTTGCCTCGGTGAGCCACTGCTCGGAGCTGACGCATTACAGCCCCCCATATTTCTGCCGCTCCCTGATGCACAGGTATCTGCTCCTGCCAATGGTCAACTCTGTTGCGTATCATCTAGAGTGAAGTATTGACTCACCGTCTCCTGCTTTCAATTGAAAGCAATCTACAGCGCTACTAGTACTCTGTATCTTCATTGTCGGTACTTTTAAGTACTTTAGTGAAACACCTTGCTACCACACAAGCGATTTCGTGTGGAGTGATCGCATTGACGACATTGCTGTCGCAGTGAAGAGCGAAACTATACCTTCCGATGGCGCACTATTAGCTTATTTAAGAATTATCTAGGTAAAAGTCAGCACCCGTGGCAGCATTGAACACTATTCTTGTGAGGCACATGAATGTTTTTCGTTTTTGTCATTGAGGTGCATTGATGTCACTTAACGTCTTGGCTAACGACAAGAGGCACATGAATGGCCCTGAACGTGAAAATCGTGAGATTGTCTTAATTAAGCTCCCTCGATACGCAGACGCTTGCTCTTCTTGTACTGTATCTTCGTGCATGTTTCTTGACCACAATGTTCAACACGTTCAGCACTGCGGTGGCTACGAAATATGACGGCCATTGAACCGTAAACTAAAACGAACTGAATGCTGTAATACCGAGCTATGTAGATATGTAGTGCATATAAGAAAGGGCCAGTTGGAGATGACTTCGAGGGGAGGATTTCAGTGCCGGAGGAGACGTTGCTTTTCACTCGCAAGCTTCGCGAGAGCTTGCGTAGCATACCCTTGCGAGTCGTTGGTAGGTGAGACACACGTCGGCCAGCAACCACAAGTCACGCAAAAGTCCTGCTTCGGATGCGATAGCTCAAATCCACACCCGGGACAGAATACGTTCGGACTATCCGTTGATTCCTCCTGTCCGTGCGCTTCCACCTCCTTCTTGGCCTCGTTATATCTTCTACGGGGTACATTGGCCAGATCTCCATTGAATGCGCCCAAGAACGCCTGGAAGAAGTACAGGTGCTCTCGGCCGCGGATGTACACACCATGGTCTTGGAAGACAGCACGCTGCTGCTCGGCGAACTCTTCATCTGTCCAATGTGAATCAAAGTACCCGAGGCGCAGTCGCGTCGTGCCGGATCCGGTCTCGATGGGCTCCTTGGCACGCCACTGGGAAAAACTCTCAGGGAATGCCTGACGCAGAATGAGTTTTCCATGCACTCCTTGCTCGCCATCACGTGGAACTGGGGTACGTTCGCCGATCATATCGCTTTTGTTGAGCGTTTTGGAGAAGGCCACCACACGGGGGTCGAGGTATGGGCTGATGACGTCTATCCCAAGCTCTTTCGCCAATTTAGCCGTAGTGAACTGCATGGTGTCGGTGATTCGCTCGCGGTACTTGCTTAGAGCCTCCTCAGTCATGCCGTGATAGAAAGAGTAGCCGCAGAATACCTCGTCCGCAGCGTCACCAGTCACGAGATGCTTGACACCGCGCTCGGATGCCTCTCGCAGCGCTTCGTAGATGACCAACGAGTTGCGAAGTTCCATCGGGTCACACGTGCACAACAGACGCGCCACCTCAGAGGAATTATCCAGTAGAGCATCCAGAGTTACGCGGAACACATGATGCTGCTCAATTGACACGTTTTCAAGGCGCTTAAAGATGTTGGCGGCGAACACGGCGTCTTGGGCAGCGGGATCGGCCTGGACGGTCAGCGCGTGGCGGAAACGTAGGATTGGGCGTGCCTTCGCGCTTTTGTCGAGCGAGATGGTCATGTACTCGTCGTCGTTGCTTGCAGCGAAGTCTTGGTCACTCGCCTCGGATAGTACGGAGGTATCTAGCCCTGCGCTGAGCAAAATCGCATCGATACCTTCGGGGAAGCGATCGCGGGTCTCACACAGCACCTGCTGGAGCAAGCGGCGACACTCGACAATCTTCGCAGACGGCGGAGAGCGAACGTAATCCAGGCAGAGGTTCTCTCGACGAGCTCGCACAGTGCGCTGGAGAATGCGCACGTCCTTCGTGTAGTGATACAATGTCTGCTCGGACGAATACATTTCCGGGTGATTCGGAGATAGCGACAAGCGTGGCAATGCCCACGCCCGCCAAGCTTCTGGTGGAATGCGCCCATTTCTCGGCGTAGCTGCGCTTTGAGCAAATGCCTTTTCCATCTGAGCAGCAAGCAGGTTATGCAGCTTTTCGTCGTGCGAGCACTCGTCAGGTTGAGGCACGTGGCTCTCTTCTCCTCGAACCAACGGACCAACTTGGCCCTCCTTTGGTGCCTCTTCTCCATCTACGCCTTCAGCACCCAGCACCACTGCACATCGGAACGCCATCCACGGCCCCAACACCGGATGGAGACAGAGTTGCGACGGCTACCAGTAAAGTCGATCAGCCAGCACGAAAACAGGATCAGAACCGAATTACCGACCCGAACACAAAATCTCCAGAGGATGCGTACAGGGCAATGTGAGACAGCTCGAGCCGCCAGTGCCATCTTCTGCGCCAAGACCATCTTGCCCGGCTCCGTGTCCGCCACCCAGTACACCTATCCAACACACACACGAACTTCAGAGATGTCACCTCGCCAGATTTCTCGACTTTTTTTCCACAAAAACCTTTGCTTCTTCAAAAGCTTTGCAACTGACAGCCAGCTCCGCCAGGGACGAATTGACTGTCTGTTTCACGTATCGGTCCACTGGGTCGTCCAGTATTCGACCCTCGTTTTGCTGCATCTCCAGCTGCACAAAGTCTAGGAAAGGGCCCCACAGAGCTCTGGAGTTGCCCACCAGCACCAGCAAATGGGACGACTTGGGCCCATTTTGGTCACCGGGGATCGGCAGCTCGAACCGAGTCAGCGGGGACGCCGCCTCCGCGGAATGGGCTTCCAGGTAGCGGTTGTAGCTCTCCACGGACAAGGGGATCAACACGTCCAGGCCCCTGGCAATCGCAGCAACATGAGGACAATTGGGCTCTTGGGCGGCAAACCACACCGCAAACAAACGCACTTGGCCGCGAGCGCCGAGTGCAGCAGCGCACACACGCGCCTCTGCTCGAGCATGATCTTGAGGTGGCGCTGGAATCGGAAATAGACGGACGCGGTATCTTGTCGAGCGTTGCACGGTTGCAGATAAGAGAGCTTCGGGTGAATTGTGCGAGAAAGAAAGTTGCTTTAGGTGACCCCTTTACAGTTTGTAAGAAGTTGTCAGTACTGGCCAACCCAGCGGCACCACAGAGACAAGTCCTCGGATGCCTTAGACACAGCGTCGGAAGAAGTTGCCCACGTCTTCGTCACGATTGTTCGAGCAACGCAGGGCTCAGTATGCAATGGAGCCTTCGAAGGTGAGCTTTGTTTGGCTCAAGGCCCTTGAGGCCCGCCGAAGAGATGTGCGACGAAAAAATGGAGTCCATTACCGTATGTAGACGAGAAATACAATGTTCCTAAATCGGTGGCGAGCGAGCGCCACGCCATGCAAAGCAAATGCCGACAAGCAGAAACGCAGCGTGACAAAGCGAGCTGCGATGCCTCACGCGTCCTTCACGCGTGATTGCCACGAGCTCTGCCCCGCTTTGCCGCCGCGCTGGCGCACCGCGCCGCCAGCGAGCGAGCTCCGTTCCAAAGTGACACCGCCGACGTAGTTTCTGAAGTTTTGACTCGCTGCGTCGCATCGGTTTGATTGGTCGCGACGTGCCCCTTCTCGGACACCGCGACAAGGGCGATGTGAACTATATATCCTTCGAAAACAGATCGCATCGACATTCGACGGAATTCATTCTACAGCGAATATATATTCCGATGTGAATTACAGTTAACTTTATAAATTCAATATTGTGTATAAATAGTACTTAAAATTTCCCACAAATTGATCATCGCGCCAGTAAAACTACAACTTCAGATTTGAAGTGGATCCGCTTCGATACGTCACGACTTTCACGTGATAGATGATGCGTAGCGATCGAGGCGACATGGGAGTGCTCCCCAGCGTCTCATTCCACAATTCACTGCGTCTCGCCCAAGATGACCAGCAGCAAGCTCCAGATCCCCGTCGTCTCCATCATCCCCGGCATCGGCGACGCCGTGCGCCAGCAGCTCTCGGCGCCAACGGCCGCGTCGACCCCCGCGGGGAAGCTCTTCCAGTCGTCCCAGCTGGAGATCGTCGACCTACCCGTGCCCGTGGTGCGCCCTCCCAACGCCAGCAATAACCACCAGCCCAAGGGCGCGGTGGGTGCGCCCGCCCCGACCACGCCTGAGTGGAAGCTCGACCCCAAGCAGCAGCTGATCCTCGAGGACGCCGAGGTGCTCTTCATGGACGCCCACACGGCCGCACCGCTGCTGCTGGCGCCCAAGACAAACCTGCCCTTCGATCTGCAGCACCTGCTCAAGAAGGTGCAGTGGGTGCAGGGCACCTACGCTGGCGTGGACTCGTATCATCAATTCCCGGAGGCCCCGGCCGACCCGGGCTTCACCGTCTCACGTGCGGGCGGGATCATGCCCACGGCGTTGGCGCAGTTCGTGTTCGGCTACGTCATTGCCATCGAGCGCAAGCTGTTCGAGGCGAAGGAGTACCAGGAGAAGCGCGAGTTCGCTCGCTGGGAGTTGAAGTACCGCTCGTTCCGGCAGTTGACGGTCGGCATCCTCGGGCTCGGCGACGTTGGCCAGGAGATCGGGCGCACGTTTAAGGCTTCTGGGTTCCAGGTAATCGGGTTCAAGCGTCGTGTTAGTGATGAGGACAGGAAGGCCTTGGCCTCGAGTGCTGATCGCGTGTCGAATGACCTGAGTGAAGTGCTGGAGCAAAGCGACTACGTGGTGAATGTACTGCCCAGCACTGACGCGACTCGCTACCTGCTGACCGAGAACACGCTCGAGGTGTGCCGCAAGAAGCAACCTGTTTTCATCAACGTTGGTCGCGGCGATGTGATCTCGGAGGAGACTATCGTAAACGCGCTGGAAAAGGGGCTGCTGTCGAAGGCCGTGCTGGACGTGTTCGAGAAGGAGCCCCTGCCGAAGGACAGCGCGCTGTGGACCCACCCGAAGGTGATCGTGACGCCGCACATCGCTGGCACTGTATTCCCGGAGGACGTCGCGGACGTATTCGTCAAGAACCTCAATCGCCGCCTTGAGGGGAAGCCCGTGCTGTATCAAATGAACTGGTCGAGCGGCTACTAGGCTTCAAGCTCGGCATTGTGAGCGCACATGTCTTCTTTAGCTAATCTATATGAACTCTTTACACACAGCAAGCAACCGTACTAACTTTTGAGGAACATTGCATTTGAAATTACATGGATGCACAAAGCTGAATCGATGATCTGCTAAAGTGATCATCTCTCGCGAGTCAGGAGACCGAGCCGTGCTCGTCTTAAGCTTCTTCGAAACGCAGGCGACGGTTGCTCCTCCTAAAGAAACCAACAAAACGCTCAAAGTTCCTGAGAAGAGAATCAAACCCTACGGGAAGACGGACCGCTGCTCTCTCCTCCTCGCTCGTCCCGAGTTTTTTCTTCAGCTGCTTGAAATCGGACTTTTGGTACTGGTCGACGTCGCCGAGAGGAACCCGCATCTTGTCCGTGACTGCGCCATCTTGAACACGGTAGAGATCGGCGTAGAGTCCGTCTTTCTTAGTTGTGGTCTTGGACGCGGTCACAGCCAGGTTGTCACTGCTAGCGATCAGAACAACGGCGGCAGCCAGCAGGGTCCCCATCAAACGCATCTTGGAAAGTGTCCGGTAGGTATTATCCGTGCTGTGGAGTTCGAATTCGAAAGTGAAAACCGTGCGGAAGTACTACTGAAGGGTCTGTCCAGGAAACCGCGATATACAATCATCGATGTGCAAATTGCACTTGTCAGGAAAACGTCGTGTAAAACTTGTGGTTTCTATGCATTTCTTCGTGCACTGTGCACGAAGATTTCACCGAATGCAGTTATTTCAGGCATACAAAATGCTAGTGGTTTCACGAGAATGCAATCATTCACTAGAATTCATCGTGCAATTTGCACGATGGGACTCGATGCGTGATCAGCTCGAAAAAAGAAAGAAAATATACATTTTTCAGCGTAAGTTTTGGGTGCTCATCTCTCTAGCTAGTGTTTTCCACGACAAGTGATCTAATCTTCGTTCTCTGCCCCTACTAGACACAGACGAAAACGGAAGACGAGATTTGATCTGCTCATACAGAAGGCCAGCACAGTCGGTAGAGCTTTTAGCTCGGCGCAGCTCGGTGTTTGATAGTAAGCCTTCTATAACATGCATCAGTCGCTGGAGCTCAGCCAGTCGAACCTTTCCAACTCGGGTAGCCATGTCATGCTTTGACAGCATCCGTAGAGCAGGTGATCCAACACACCAATGCTGCCATATTAGCCGGAGGGTCCCGTTAGGAAGTACAAAATCTTCTGCAACTCGGTGAAAGCCACCACCCCATTGCTGTAGCTCGAGATCGTCGTGGAAACGACATCAACAGTCCTTCTATCCGGTTGTTCGCCAGCTAAATGGGTACAACTAAGTTGTGAACGAGCAAGAACCGCAGCAAAAGCTGATTCCAACGCCTCGATCGTCATTACTGAACCATGGACGTGCCGTTTAAGCGTATTCTCGAAGGAATTAGTCAGACCTTGTTTTAACGAATCAATTTCCGCTTTGTACTGTGCCAAGTTGACCATTATTCCCACATGTGGAGGAATTCCACTTGGAGTGATGGGATCATCGACTTGAAAATTGCGACAAACAACTCGTTGGCGAAGCCACTCAAAATGCGATCGATTGCATGGTGTAAATAAAGAGGTAGTGAACAGCAGGTGATTATGTGGCAAGTGTTCGCGTAAGAACACAAAGTGATACAGAATTGAAGCAAGACCGAACTGACACACCATTCGCCGATCTTCTTCAGAGCTGGTTACTGGGCTAAAAATGGGGTAATGTAGCAAAGTTTGGTGAATCAAAGGGCAGACCAGACACATAGCGCCCAACAATCATATCACCAGCAGCCTCAAATCTCACATACTTGTCCTGGACCCCAGGAAGAGTCCAGCCAGCGCGAAGGCATATTGACGCAGCGGACGGACCTGATGTTGAGCAACTGCTAGCGTATGTAGAAGCTCCTTTCCTCGCCGAATGAGTGCCAAAATCCTTCACTGTCATCCCTAACTTTGATAACACATTTTGCAATACGTCTTCACTTAGCACGCGTTTCAGTACCTTGAGAAATCGACTATATTGATTTCCACCCTTGAATAATTTTCCATCGCTGGCGAAGCCCAGAACAGCAAAATAAATCCCCAAGCCCAAAATCGGACAAATCTCTGGCATCGTCGGGTTGGCGTAAATATGGCGAGGATCCCGAGGACGACTACCGTCTTGGTCGTTCTTCATGTGTGCAAATTTTATGGTAACGGCATCTTCTTGCCACGAAACATGTGCATGTCGAATGGTTGCTGCATTCTTAGCGCGGCACATTAAATCCCAACAAATAAGTAAAAAAGAGTGACCAAAAACATCTTTCTTCTTGCTTGAGCGCAGCATAGCTTTGGCAATCTCTTTGTACATCGAATGAGAACGGCTCCTTACCCTCAGTAAGTCGCTCGTTGTTTCGCTGTGCAGTGCGGGCAACAGTGTGATGAAGTCCCTTGAAAAATCTTTTCATTTGGCGGTCAAAATCATGAGGACGTGAGTGCTCAGTCGTAGCGTACAGATACACTAAAGCCGAACGAACATTGCCAAACGTGGACTTCCTCCTATACCGCGCTGCTCCATCGAGGTTAAATAGCGCATGCAATCCTTAGTCGTTAGCACCTGCAGGTCGGGCTCAAAGGTTCACGTGTGAACCATTGAGATATGCTGTCATCATTGACGGACTCCAGTGCGAGAAATTGCCTTGTAAACAGGACTTCACGGTGATCACGATCTGTATTGGCATATAACCACCCCACAAGCTGTATCAATGCACGACAATACACGTATTTGGTGGACGCTGCGGTGGTGTTGCCGAGTACTTCATCAACTCGAGCGTCCAGGGCCTCCATGATGCTGTTGTGCGACTGTTCACTAGATTTGAAGTCTCAAAATATTTTCTAAAATAGACTGGGTGCACTTTGCACGACGAAATCCATTTATCTATACATCCGAAGGCACATAAGCTTACGGATGAAAGAATGTCTGGTAGTATTACAACACAACACTGCGCTTGAATGAAGTTTCTCTCAAGGGGTATTAATAACTGTAATAGCTAGACGGTTAAATGAGCATCCCGAAAGTTGCGTTGCAAAACAACGAAGTCCGTCTGCTAAGAAAGTGAACAGCTAAATATCGGGCTTATCTATTACAGTACATCCGCCTGCACTCAGACTATTCCTAGTCTTCGCCCTCTGGACAGCTGAACGAGCTGTCGTCGCGGGAACACCGGCAGGATGGGATCAGCTCACGGTTGATGCTACAACGATACACTCAAGCGTTCGGTACTGTACATTACATGTATCACGCTTAGCCTTTTCATCATTCCGGTTGGCGCAGACAACGTTGGACTCTGCGAGGATTTTATGATTAAGCTGGATGTAGGGTTATTGAACCTGTTGGGCTGTGGAATCTTTATTTGCGTAATCTCACATGCATCGTCGATTAATATGTGTAAACATGAGAGAGCATTTGGCCGCCTTCTGTATTTCACGACTTGCGCTGGTAAATTCGCAATCGCGGCTGGCGTTCAGATTTTGAGATCGCGATCGCCGATCTCTGCCTCGTGCTGCAGAGGAAGATCGAATCGTGGATTGCGTGGGATCCTCGTGGCCGCTGTAACACACCACATCATCGAAGCCCCCCCCCCAAGCTTGCACGCTTGTAAGCATTCGTATCGATGAAAATCAACAGTACACACAGCACATGTACTCAAGTCTTACTGGATTTCCAATGCCTGAGCACCACGTTGAAATAAACTTGCAGCCCCCCGAACGCTAGGTGCAGTATAGTAGAGTTCTCCAGTAGGATTGACAATCGCACCGCTATCCGGAAATATACACTTAAGCGCTGCACACGTTTGGCACGTTCACGATTATTAACCAAAATACAGCACTGCACCGTGCATTCAACATCATCTGTCGGCGTCTTCCGTCTCCAGGAACCCGTCGTTCATGAGTCTGTGGTGCCGCGCTTCCAAAATGCCCTCGAGCTGTACCAGTGCTTCGTACGAGTGCGACCGAACGAGCTCCGTCACACCGGCACCACCACTACTCGCCGAGTCGAGCTGAAGTCGAGCAACTTCCGACGCAGGCGCGGCCTGAACCTAAAAGCAGAAAGCAAATTACAATGCCTCAGCACCAACGGCAGCAAATACTGGCGGCATATCAACGAACAGCCTGCGACCTCTTCTCCCTGGCCCTCTGTCCCTCCGGCACCGGCGTAGCTCGCCCTCACCCGGACCTCCCTGTCCTCGCCGCTGACCAGCAGCTCCTGCTTTCTCTGCACACCACCACGCAGCCGTATCAGCCTCACCATTGCACGCCACAGCCGCCTGCCAGCAGACGCGCACATCTTCCAGCACGCGGATCAAGAAGTCCACCGTCTCCGCCGTCATGTCCCCCACCGCTCCGAACGCGCCGAGGTGGATGACCTCGCCGCCCTCCCCCTCCGCCTCCGTCTGCGTGGACTGCGTGGTCCGCGACTGCACCGCCGGCCTGGAAAGTCTCTGCACGGGCGTGCGCAGCGGCGTCGCAGCCGAAGCGCCAGGCGGTCGCTGGCTCAGAGCGAAGGACGGACTGGCGCGCACCGCTGACTGCAGGTTGCTGGGGCGCGAGCGCACGCGTGCGGCGCTGGGCGACGCCCACGTGGCGGCGGGCGCCTCCGGGCCGGGCGCGTAGCTGAGTGCGAGCTCTGCGCGGCTGCGCTGCGGCGACGGCGACGGCGACGGCGACGGCCGCAGCAGCGAACGCGCCGTCTCCATCCTACAGGCAACGCGGAAGGTAAGTAAGTAGCTATTGGCGACAGAGGAGAGAGAGAGCGACGCACCGCCCGTGGCGCTCGCGCGTCCAGGCCGGCGTCGCCATCGAGGAGGACCAAGTCAAGTTGCAGTGGTCTAGCGTTGTTAATTGAGGATGCCTCACGTTGCAATTTGAGGGTATTTGGAATCCGCACACCAATGTTGTGTACAAACACCAATGTTTTGTGTAAATACCAATTGGTGTATTGAACACCAATAGCGCACTATTGAGGCGGCTCAGCGGCGCAGCCAGTCAAAGTCTCATCTACGACGCGACTTGGGGCGTTCTCAGCCTCTCGTGCGGTCACTAGGTCTTGCGCAGCTTCTCGCCGCGGCCGGAGCTCTTTGCCCGCGTGATCGTCTCCGCCGCCGTCGCGCGCGTCGTTTGCAGCAGGTTGCACCCTCCAACTCCCTCTGTGGGCCTCGCAACCCCGTCGTGATGCTTCGTGCCCGCCGCCTCGTGACGCTCTGGAAGCACGCGCAGCCGCCCGCGGACGCCAGCCTGCAGCGCCTGAGCCTGCGCTTGGCCCGTGTGAACGCCGTGCCCCGCACCGGCACCGCCGCGTTCGCGCAGCAGCCCCAGCGCCGCTGGCTGGCCACTGAGAAGGAGCCGTTCGAGACGGACGAGGCCATGGCCCAGCTGCTGCAGGAGCTGGACGCCTTCCGCGAGACCGGCAAGTGGCGCCAGGCGCTCAAGCTGCTGGACCGTGTGGACAAGGACGCCGCGCTGCCGGCGCTGGACCCCGCCATGTACGAGCGCGCCATCGCCGCCTGCGCGCGCATGGGCAAGGTGGAGGTGCTGCCCGGCCTGCTCAACAACATGCTGGTGGACGACCTCACGCCCACGAGCGCCACCATGGACTTCATCATCCAGGCCTACCTGGCCAAGGAACACTGGGGGCTCATCGTGCAGC
The DNA here is from genome assembly GCF_018691715.1 of Phytophthora cinnamomi. NCBI lineage: Eukaryota > Oomycota > Peronosporomycetes > Peronosporales > Peronosporaceae > Phytophthora > Phytophthora cinnamomi. The sequence continues at coordinate 180,009 of NW_027151056.1, read as the reverse complement.
TGGCCTCCGAGGCCACCGCCCTGGGCGTGCAGCTGTCGCCCGCCGCCTTCCACGCCATCATGGAGGCCTGCGGACAGGTCAAGGACGCCGACAGCGCGCTCAACATCATGAAGCAGCTCGGCGCCGCCGGCATGCACATGACCACCGACTACTACGCAGCGGCCATTCGCGCGGCTGGCATGGCGCGCCGGCCGGACACGGCCATGGCACTGTTCGTGCAGATGGAGGAAAAGGACCAATTGCCGGACGACGGCCAGGCCTTCAGCCAGCTCATTCGGGCCCAAGTTCTCAACGGCCAGCTGGAGCAGGCGCTGCAGAGCTTCGCCACAGTCACGCAGCGCGGCCTGTCGCTGGATGAGCCCATCTACACGTGCACGATCGACTCCCTCGTCTCGAACGGCAAGCACTGGCAGGCGACGCGCCTCTTTGAGCAGATGCTGGAGGGCGGCGAGAAGCACCCCAGCGTCTTTTGTCTGGGTCGCGCCATGCTGGCCTACACAGGCGCGAACCGCAGCCAGCACGCCTGGGCGTGCTGGAACAAGATCGTTGCGATGAACGAGGCCAATCCGATCCCAACCAAGTACAACAAGATGCTGCAGGGCCTGACGCACGCCAAGGATACCCAGCTTGCGGTGGAGGTTTTCGACCACATCCAGAAGCTGTTTGAGCCTAGCCAGATTCACCAGGGAGCGTACACGACTGCCATTCGCGCGCACGGACGACTGGGCAACACCCAGAGAGCTGTCGATTTGTTTGATGAGTATGTGGAGAGCTGCAAGGACACCCGTAGGGAGTCTCAGTACGTCGGTATCTACCTCGCGCTCTTCAACGCACTCTCGCGAGACACCGTGCGCGATCCGGCGCTGAATACGCGTGACGCCAAGCGCGCGTGGCAAATCATGTCCACCAATGTGCCTGTTGTCCTGCCTCCTGCTTACGCTAGTCTTGCGGGCGTATTTGCTAGCACTGGTGAAATGGATACGCTTGAAGAACTGATTCAGCACGCTGAGAGAAGCTGGGGCGTCTCGGCTGAGGAGGTGCAACAGCAGCAACTGGAGATCGATGAAGACGGTGACGAACTGGAGGCGGTTGCTATTTACGAGGGCGATGAGGTGGAACTTGGCAGCAGCAATGATGTACTGCTGTTCAATGGCGTGATTAGCGGCCTGTGCAAGGCTCGTGATGACCAAACGGAAAATATCGAGGAGTACTTGGCGATGATGCGTTCTCGGGGACTTCCGATCACAGACTCGATCGTGCGCGCGACGACGGATGCGTGCGTCCGCTTTGAAAAATGGGCTCTGATGCGCAAGTTGATGAAGATGGTGGATATCGACGCGCTAAAGAATGCCGAGTTGTGTACTGGCGACACGGTGTCGAAACTACTTGAGGCAGGCCAGTGGGCTTTGGGCCGCGAATGGCTGATGTTCTCCCATCGCCATGGTTTGCACCCCCCTGTGCGCCGCAAAATGGAGCTTCTGCAAGAAATGTCCGAAAAGAAGAGCAAGGAATGGAGGATCGCGTATACACTGGCGACCGAGACGATGTCATTCCGTCGCCTAGTACAGAACAACGTGAACAGCGTCGCCAATGCTCAGGATGTGTGCATGAGTGCTGATCGAATGGACTTGGCCATTAAGTTGTTTGATTCGGTAGCGGGCCATTCATCACTACGGTACTTCCGCAACCACCAACGCCAATTAAACGTTGATCAAGACGCCACGCAGATCTTGCGGTCGAGCGTGAACCCGCTGGTGATTCCGCTTCGTATGTACAAGAATACTATTCTTTCGCTGTTGCGGCAGCCCAAACCTGGAAACGAAGATGTGGACGACAGCTGGCGTATGGCCAAGGCGGAACGAATCTGCAGACAAATGCTGCAAGTGCACGGAAAGAACCTGGATGGCGAGGCTCTGTCTATGGCTATCTCGATTAAGGCTACTGCGGGTGACCACGATGATGTTGGAGCACTTTACGAGTCCATGCGTGCTCTGGGACTGAAGCCCAACTCGTACGCACAAAATGCAGCAATCGTTGCGTTTTCGCGCCAGCGTCGCACGGAAGAAGTTCTCGCCATCCGTGACGAGCTGAAGGCCACCCTTGACGAGAACGGAGAGATCGTGCGTGTAGAGCCGAACGTGGCTAGATCCTTGATGTTGTCGCTTGCGTTAGCACACGAAAACGATGCTCTTCGCGATGCCGCGATGAATCTGCCCGGGTGCACCATGGACATGGCGTTGGACGCGTTGATGAGCACGAACCGGGCCACGGACGCCGTGGAACTTTTCAACGAAAACACGCCTGCTGACGTGTTCGAGTCGCTGCTCCACGAGCTCTGCCAATCGGGCAATCCTGTGCACGCTGCGGCGCTTTTGCTCAAGTATGGCCGGCTCCACGGCCTGAGCGAAGTGCGTCCCAACCGGGTTATCCGCGTCACCAACGCGCTCGTCGAGAAGGGAGACCTCATCGAGGCTGAGAAGTTGTTGCAGATGTACTTGGACGGGACCCACGGCGTGTCCCTGAAGCAGATGCCGTCGTACTTCCAGCAACACACGATGGAGATGCTGCTTTTCATCTACGGTGAATTTGGCCATTTCGAGGCGATGCGTGCACTTTTTGAGAAGGAGTTGCTGGCGTTCCCGCTTGAGGTCGCTCATTATGAGGCGGCTATGGAGTACTGCGCGCAGTCGCGTGAGGAGCTCACCGGCTCCGTGGCCAGCCTGAAGCTGTTCGAAATGCTTCGCACGCATGGATTCATTCGACCTAGCGGCTACACGTACCTGCTGACTCTGCAGAGCTGTCTGCGTCTGGAGAGGCTTGAGCCTGCGAACGCCACTGCGGTGAAGTCTACCGGCCAGATCATCCTCGGTGACGTGCAGGAGCATGGATTCCAGGCTGCTGTTGCCGAAGAGCTGGCGAAGCAAGTCGCGTCTGCACTAAAGCAAGTGGAGGGCAAGAACAAGAAGGTGATCCGTCGCATCGGCAAATCGGGCGACTTGGAGAGATCAGATGAGGCCGGCGTCATTAGCCCCGTGGAGCTAGCTCGTATTGCTCTCTTCTGCCACCGCCGCGGAATGCCGATCACAGCCGACCTAGCTGGCAAGCTGCTGAAGCTGCACCAGCACCTGCCAGTCATGATCTCGAACGAGCTGGCTTTCGTGAAGCGCTCGCTCGAGGAGGGATTGGGTGTCGTCTCCGCCCCGGGCTCGCGTGTCGGCAGCATTCCAACGCGCGTGACCAAGACGAAGAAGACTGCACCCAAGCCGAAGCGCGCCGCCCCTGCATTCGCTCTGAAGCCCTCATCGAGACGCCCGCGTAGCAAGAGCTACGAGGCAGCTGTACGCGCCGCCACTGACGCGCGGTGGGGTGCGGTGCTCGAGCCGCTCGCGACGGACAAGGAGTAGAGCACTAGAAGAACCCAGGTAGTCACTGCCTATATGTATTTACGCACCTAGACAGCTAGAAGGCCTAAGCAGCCTAATAAACCACTCGAACAAACTAAAACCCTAAAACTTCAACGTACGTGTACCAGTTGAAGTTGTTGTAGCCATCTCGCTCCCGTACTTAAGCGGACGCATGCAAAGCAGATGCATGTAAAGTATGAGGAAGTTCATTCAACAGCTCCCCACCGCACAATCGGAACACTGCAGTATCGGAGACCATGCCAGCACTTCGAGTCCCAATTGTGTCGTTCATCCGCGGGGTGGGCGACACCGTTCGAAAGGAGTTTGCGTCGTCCTCCTCACCCGCCGGAAAACTTTTCCGCTCCGGCGGACTGCAATTCGTGGATGTTCCGCTTCCGCAACTCCCAGGCAACAAGCAGAGCGCCGGGTACAATGAACACGCGAGCGAAGGCCCCCTTGAGTCTCGGTGGGACTTGACGGCCGAGCAGCACAAGATCGTGGAACAAGCCGAAGTCGTGGTCATGGATTCGCACAGCGGGGGCCCGGTATTTCTCGACCCGGAAACGAACTTGCCTGCTGACATGCGCCACATCCTGGGCAATGTGAAATGGGTGCAGGGCACCTACGCGGGCGTCGAAATGTACCTCAATTTGCTGCCGAAGGGGGAGAGCGGGCAGAATCCTGACCTGCTGCCCAAGTTCCAGTTGACGAGAGGTGGTGGAGTCATGCCGACCATCATGGCTCAGTACGTCTTCGGATACGTGACGCTGATCGAGCGCATGCTGCTGGAGGCCAAGGAGTTCCAGAGCAAGCGCGAGTTTGCACGCATGGAGCTGGTAAACTACCGTTCGGCCTCGTCGGTGACGGTGGGAATTCTCGGTTTGGGGGATATTGGCCAAGGTGTGGGCAAGATGCTGCGGGGTGCCGGGTACAACGTGCTGGGCTTCAAGCGCCACACGAACCCGACAGAAGCGGCCAATCTCGCGTTCTGCGCCGACCGTATTACCACGGACTTGGACGACGTTCTTGCCAAGAGCGACTATATCGTGAGCGTTCTCCCGAGCACGAAAGCTACTCGGTACTTGCTGAACGAGAAGAATTTGCAGCAGTGTCGAGAGCGTAACCCCGTGTTCATCAACATTGGCCGAGGCGATGTCATCTCGGAGAAAACGCTGGTTGATGCATTAGATGCTGGAATCTTGTCCCGCGCTGTGCTGGATGTGTTTGAACAAGAGCCGCTCCCGCGCGTCAGCGCTCTGTGGTCGCACCCGTCGGTGCATCTTACTCCACACGTGTCAGGCAAGGTGTTCCCGGAAAACGTCGGGCCGGTTTTGCTGACCAACTTTAACCACTACCTACGGGGCGAACCCTTGGAATTCGCGGTTGACTGGATGAAAGGATACTAGGCTTCTGTCTTGCGATTATGTTGCCTTAACTAACAAGATGCAGTAGGTCTTGGAACCCACGTGGGAGATCAGCGAAATACAGAGTTTGTTCTACATGTAGTGGGAACACAATTTTTTTCTTCGCGAGCAGCGATGCGTCTCGAATTAATATCCCGCAGTCCAATCGACCTTGTACAGCACGGGGTCTCCACGCAAATAGCGGTTGAAGTTGTCCACGAACATACTCGCCACGTCTTCCACGAACACATACCCAGACACGTGCGGGGTGAGGAGCACCGACGGATGCCCCCACAGAGCGCTTTCTTTCGGGAGCGGCTCCTCCTCGAACACGTCCAGCACAGCACGAGACCACACGCCGCTGTCGAGAGCATCGATGATAGTCTTTTCAGCGACCACATCTCCACGCCCAATGTTGATGAAAACTGGTTTGCGCTCTCGGCACAGCTCGAGATTCTTTTCGTTCAGCAAATAGCGCGTCGTGTTTGTGCTCGGCAGCACGTTCACCAGGTAGTCGCTCATGGACAGCACCTCTTCCAGATCGGGCGTCACGCGGTCGGCACAAGTTGCCAGCTCCATCTCCAGCTCAGGACCCACGTGGCGCTTAAAGCCCAGCACCTTATACCCGGCGCCACGCAGCATCTTGCCGACCCCCTGGCCGATATCCCCCAGTCCAAGAATCCCCACCGTCACCGTCTGCGCCGGTCGGAATTGGATCATCCGCTCCCGCGCGTACACGCGGTTGCTCTGGAAGTCGCGGGCCTCCAGCAGCATCCGCTCCAGCATGGTGACGTACCCGAAGACGTACTGCGCCATGATGCGGGGCAGGAACCCGCCGGCGCGCGTCAACATGAACTTGGGCAGCTGGTCCACGGGCAGCGCGTTCTGTCCATGCGGCAGGCGGTTTAGGTACTGCTCCACTCCGGCGTACGTGCCCTGCACCCACTCGACGTTGCGGAGGATGTCGCGCTTGTCCTCGGGCAGACTCTGCTCGGGCGTGAGGAGCAGCGGACCGCCCGAGTGCTGGTCGATGACCGCGATCTTGGCCTGCTCGATCACGCGCTGCTGCTCCGCTGTGATGTCCCAAGTGGGGGCGCCCGTGTCGTCCATCCGGTGGCCGTTGAGCGGGTCCTGCGTGTTGCCCACGAGCTTGGGCACGGGCACGTCCACGAGCTCCAGCCTTCCGGAGCGGAAAAGGTCCCCGGCCGGGGTCGACGAGGCCGCGAACTCCTTGCGCATGGCCGAGCCCATGCCATTGAGGAACGACACGACAGGGACACGCAGCTTCGACAGCGCCGGCATCGCTTCCAGTTGACACTTTGCGCTGGACACGTGGATATGAGACCAAAACATGATTACCGAAGTTAAGTACGAGGGGGCGATCTCAATCTTTTCTCAATTTTACCATATTGTATATTGTCGGAAATCTCGTGTAAAAGACAATCGAATTAGAGTTTTGTTCGCTTTATATGAGTGTTTTTAGCTTTTAAATTTGTGATGTCCAGTTATATACGAATTTTGATTGGTCAACTTTAAACGTGATTATCTCGAAAACTCCAAATGGTGGCTAACCATCTTTTTGTTCTCTGGATTTTATCCAGAGCGATTGAGGTGATACGAGTGCAAATCTCTATATAAACTGAATCATTTATGTTACGAACCTGTTAGATTTTATACCAACGTGGATAGTAAGTTATCAAGTTTCTTGAGTCTTTTAGGGATGACATTCGCGTGACAAGATGTTGCTTGTAGTCATTTAGCGCTAACTTTCGCGTAACATGAGGGCAGGGGGGGGGGGGGGGGGCTTAGAGAGGCTGTGTAGCTTAGAAGCAGAACTTACTTTATGATAACATCCAGAGCTTAGTTTGACGCGGTCTCTTCGGATGCTGTACCGGTGATGCCCACCCATCCTCTCATCTCAACAGCGTGTTTGGTTGGCGCTGTCATTCCCGTACAGTAAGCTTGAAAAACGTATAGTTTAACACGTCCTGGTCGCATCATTCAGGCACGATTGTAGCCATCCGAGACCCAGATCCCCTACACCTACGCAGGTCGAAGTACGCAGCGACCAGCTCACTCTCGCTCTTGAGCCTTCCCGGATATCCCACCTGCACCGCCATGACCGCCTTCACGACCGCTGCCAATGCGGATTCCATCGCCTCCACGTCGCCACTGCGCGTGCCAATCATGACTTTCATTGCGGGCATCGGCGACAACGTCCGAAAGGAATTCGCGGCCTCCGACTCGACCGCCGGCGAGCTCTACCGCTCCGGGAAGCTCGAGCTCATCGACATCCCGCTGCCGCAGCTCGTAGGCAACAAGCAGGACCCGCTGCACGGCCCCAGCATGGAGGACCCGGGCCGTCCTATCTGGAACCTCACGCCGGAACAGCGGCGCATCGTCGAGCAGGCGACCATCGTCATGATGGACTCGCACGGAGGAGGCCCCGTGTTCCTCGCCCCCAAGGAGAACCTGCCCGAGGACAAGCAGCACATCCTGGGCAACGTCAAGTGGGTGCAGGCCACCTACGCCGGCGTTGAGATGTACCTGAACCTGCTGCCCAAGGGCCCCAACGCGCTGCCGGTCGAACAGCTGCCCAAGTTCACGCTCACGCGCGCCGGCGGCATGATGCCGCGCATCATGGCCCAGTACGTGCTGGGCTATCTCACCATGATCGAGCGCAAGCTGCTGGAGGCCAAGGAGTTCCAGAGCCAACGCGACTACGCGCGCGTGGAGATGATCAGCTTCCGGCCGGCCCAGTCGGTGACTGTCGGGATCCTCGGACTGGGCGACATCGGCCAGTACACGGGCAAGATGCTGCGCAGCTGCGGCTACAAGGTGACGGGCTTCAAGCGCCATGTGAGCGCGCAGGACGTCGCGGACCTGGCGGAGTGCGCGGACCATGTGACCACGAGTCTGGAGGAAGTGCTGGCCAACAGCGACTACCTGGTCAATCTGCTCCCCAGCACGAGCGCCACGCGATACGTGCTGAATGAGACCAACCTGGAGCTGTGCCGTGAGCGCAGCCCCGTGTTCATCAACATCGGCCGCGGAGACGTCATCTCGGAGAAGACGCTGATCGACGCGCTCAACAAGGGCACGCTGTCACGGGCGGTGCTGGATGTGTTCGAGCAGGAGCCGCTTCCGAAGGAGAGCAAGCTGTGGGAGCACCCGTCGGTGCTGCTCACGCCACACGTCTCGGGCAAGGTCTTCCCAGAGGACGTGGCTGTCAAGTTCCTCGACAACTTCAACCGCTATCTGAATGGCGAGCCGCTGGCCTACGAAGTGGATTGGACCAAGGGCTACTGATTGCCATGCTATGTTAGTGAAGGAAGAGTACACAAGCTCCTACAATGAGGTTCTCACATCGTCATTACCGGACAAATGCACTTCAAAGTATTCATCTATGCTTTTGTCATGGTTCCTCTTGCATGAAGAAGCAATACAAAACATATTACTAAAGAATGCCAAAACATGGGCCACGAAGCGACGCGACTTGGTGCAGGTCGTTACTTGTACAAGTTTTGCCTTGGGCGATGACAGCCCGGTAACTATCATGGGCAAGAACAAGCAGCAACAATCGAATCCACCTGCAGGTAGCAACGACGATGGCGACGACGGTGGCGCGTTGGCGGGGTCCTCGCTGGAAGACTACTTCGCCACGCACAAAGTGAGCGGACACGTCTCGCAGCACTTGCTCAACATCTCAACAGACAACGACGTCATGGCGGCTGAAAAAGTTAGTGAAGAAGACCAAGAGAGCAAGGACGGCCCGAAGGAGGTTGACGGCCGCACCAAGTCGTCGGAGCGGAAAAGCGAACAGAATGAGTACGAGGACGACTACGAGTCCGAGACTTCGACCCCCAAGGCAGAACCACCTTCCGAACTCGCAGGGATGACGTTGAGCGACTATCTCCACGTGAAGGAGGATGCTGGTAGTGCTGAAGTGCAGGAGAAGTTGTCGAGGGCAGGGTCTTTGCGTGTGCTGCCACCCCAACTCGCTGCATCAGGGAAGAAGCACGCTCCGCCAGCGGACGTTAGCGGCATGTCCTTGGATCACTACCTCGGAGCTGCAAGTGGTGAGCATAAGCCAGAAGATAGTGGACACAATGCTCGAGCTGAGAAGAAGTCGTCTCCGAAGGTCAAACGGAAGGGCAGCAAGCTCAAGCTGAGTGGTCCGGCAATACCTCAGGCGAAAGGCACCCAGCAGCCATTTTCCGTGAAAGGCAGTGGGATCATTCAGGCCCCGCACGTCGCCTCTAGCTCGCAGAATGTGAGTTCTGACGAAGACAATGGCTCCGTCAGCAGCCCCAACTCGAGTCTTACGCCCTTCCAGCGACGCCAGAAGCGCAAGGATCGAGCCAAAATCAAGCAACAGCGGATTGCTGGAGGCGGGTCATCCATCTCGAAAGCCATCCTGATGGCCGAGTCCGCTGCATCGCCGTCCACCGTCCTGTCAGTGAGAGATCGAGACAAACGGAAATCTTCGTTAACTGTTGTGAATCACTCGCACCATCCTGCTCACCACAGCTCGCACTCGTCAGCCTCCAACTTCCAGCCTCCTTTACCTAAGCTATCCACTTCTCCATCAGTGCGTAGCATAAGCCATAAAGATCACGACGGCAGTGAAGACGACACAGTCGAAAAACTTCCACCCTTATAATCAAAACGCGAAAGCAAATATTGAATACCCAGCTCATCGCTTGGCTGACGGATAGCTCATTGACCAGGTACTCTTCATATGCCTCATGTGCGCACAGTTCGTGGCTAGCTGGTTTACTCAGGCTGGAAGGGCCCCTTAGCCTTGAAGTACTCGATCGCCTTCATCGCCTTATCGTAGCCGATGTTATACGCTGGGTGCGTTCGCGCCACCAGGTTGGATGCATCGCCAAACACGACTGGTTCGCCCCTGCCGTCTCCATGCTGAGCAACCGAGAGTCCACTGAGGCAATAGCACGAGTGGTAATGGTCGCGGGGTTTTCCTGGCTTGTCACGCAACCCGCCTGAAATCTCCTGCCCGCAAAGCAGGATGTACTTCTGTAGCTGCTCCCGGTGGCATTGGTACGGCACATCGTCGCCGTATTTCTCCCGCACCACGTCTGCCAACAACGCTGGCACTGCGCCTTGCCAGAAGCTGTAGCATCCGTCCACGAGCTTGTTGGTGCGTCCCTGATAGCCGCCCTCAAACGGCATCTGACGATTTGCAAGCCAGTGCAGTAGGCCCGGCAAGTCCCGAATCTGGTCAAGGGCTTCCAGAATGTAAAGCGTTGCCAGCGAGCAGAAGGCCAATCCGCCGTGAGCCTCGTTCCCGGGTTCGCCTCCAAAGCCTCCTTCGTACGTCTGGCAAGACAGTACGTAGTCCACCACACCCGCCTTTAGCTCGTCCGTCAAGATACCGAACAGGCTGGCGATGCAGATGATGCAGTAAGTCATGCGGGCATCCACCTCACTGTCAATTGCATCAAACAGACGCACAAATACTCCGATCAGACACAAAAGCACGCTCCCAATCCCAACAAACTATAGCACCACGCACCCTCCCTCGTGAGCCGTGAAGCCGCCCGTAACCGCGTCCTTTCTCGACAGGAAAAACCGGTAGAGCGCTTGGCGGTCCACCGTCTCTAGCGCCTCTGGCGTTCCCAGCAGAGCGAGCGTCAGGCACGACGCGTAGGTGGTGGCCGCGTGGCCCAACTGCTTGGGGCCTCCTCCAAAACCTCCGTCGTGATCGTCGTTCCAGCACGTCTTCAGTGTTGCTAAAAACGAAAAAAAGTAAAATGGTCAATGCTTCCAGGCAAACAGAGCTCGAAACTCCGGGATCTCTCTCCTACCAGTGGCACGCTCGATCTCCTCTTCCGGGAGCGCGTCCAGCAGCTCCAAGGAGTGGAGGATCCAGTAGATAATCCACGGCCGGCTATAACAACGTAAAACCATTGAAACCATGTTTAAACTCCCATTTCAGCACAGCATTATGTAAAAATCACGGCGAACCTCGCATCCAGCGCCACGAAACCCGCCGACAAGCGCGTCAGGCCACGCTTCAAGTACTCGACGTGCTTCTGGCGCATCAGCAGCGGCTGTATCAAGTATGAAAATCCACACGTTAAAACAATTCTCTCAAACCTTATAGCCACACATCACGTACCTCCAGGTCCGTGTTGACGAAGCTGAGCTGCTGCAGCTGGAGCTGCTGGTCCAGCGGCAGCTCCGGCAGCGGGAAGAAGAAGAGGCTGCAGCTGGACTCACAGTCCTCCTGGTCCGTGGACGTGCGCGTCACCAGCCCGTCGTCCTTGAAGCGGTAGCGCTCCATCGTCGCGAAGTCCAGCGCCTCGCCCATCATTTCCAGCTGCAAAAAGGGATATAAGATAGTCGCCATACTTTATCAGCGGGATGTTAAATATAATGATTCTTAAACATAATATGGCTACACGAACTGGGAAGTGTATCTCAATATAAGATTAAAGAGAACCAATTAACTACATGGCTACACATTAACCTCATGCGCATGTAGCTCTTTTAGTAGCCGTTGACCCAGTCTACAAGGTACTGCAGCGGCTTGTTGGCGAGGTAGGCGTTCAGGTTGGACACGAACACGTCGGCGACGTCCTCGTTGAAGCAGTAGGCGGCGACGTGCGGCGTCATGAAGACCTTCGGGTGGTCCCAGAGCTGGCTGTCGTCGGGAAGGGGCTCCTTCTCGAATACGTCGACCACTGCCTTCGAGAACCACTGGTTGTTCAGCGCCATCACGATGGTCTGCTCTGCGATGACGTCGCCGCGACCGACGTTGAGGAACACGGGCTTCTTCTTCGAGCAGAGCGGGAGGTTCGTCTCGTTCAGCAAGTACTTGGTCGCGGGCGTGCTGGGCAAGATGCTAACGATGTAGTCAGACGCCTGCAGCACCTCGTCGAGGTCTGTCGACACGCGGTGCGCGCAACTCTTGAACTTCTCGTCCTCGTCGCCGCGCAGCTTCCGCTTGAAGCCCAGCACGTTGAAGCCCGCCAGCTTGGCCAGTCGCCCGATGGCTTGGCCGATGGCTCCGAGACCCAAGATGCCGACGGTCACCGACTGGAACGGGCGGTAGTGCAGCGACCTGGGCTCGAACAACTTCTGCTGCTGCATGGCGTGGGCTTCGTGGAACTTGCGCTCGAAGGTGATGACCCACCCGAAGACGTACTGCGCTAGGCCGTCAATACCTCCCGCTCTCGTGAGCTTGAATGGCGGTGGTGGAGCGTCCGCGTCTCTCAGCGCGAGGTAGCGCTCCACACCGGCATACGTGCCCTGCACCCACTGCACGTTCTTGAGCAGGTGCTGCATGCTCTTGGGCAGTCCGGTCTCCGGGGCCAGCAGCAGCGGTGCGCAGTTGTGCGCATCTCCGAGCACGACCGTTGCCTGCTCCAGCACCTCCTGCTGGTCCTTCGAGAGCTCCCACTTGGTCTCCACTAACTCGGCTTCCTCCACGTGGACTTTGGCGCCAGGAGCGGCGGCTAGCACGCCGTGAGACGGGGGGAACGTTGGCAGCGGCAGCGTCACGAATTCCAGCCTGCCAGCCTGGAACAACGCCCGCGCGGGCGAGTCCGTCGCTAGCAGCCGCTGCTTCACCGCGTCCGCCAGTCCATCCTTGAACGTGATGATGGGGATCCGGAGCTTCGTCGCCATGGCCGCCAAATGCAGAGTGGCCGAAGTGCTGGACGGGCGCAAGGGGCCAATTGCGAAGTGATCACAGCCCCACGTCAACCAAGCGCAGCCGTGATGACGTATGAGTGTAACGGAAACTCACTGGATTAACGTATGGACGAGTCTTACGTGAAGATATGGCTACACTGCGTCGACCAGCGCTACAGCGGAGTCCTCAGAGCTTGGGGGCGCCCTTGGTGAGGTCCACGACGATCTTGCCGATGTTCTTGCGCTCATACATGTAGTCGATGGCGTTCGGGATGTCCTCGAGCCCGTAGAAGTTGGCCGGGTCCACGCCCGCGTTCAGCACGCCGCGCTGCACGAGCATCGTGAGCTTCTTGGCGTGCGCCTGCGTCTCGCGGAAGTAGTCGTTGTAGAAGAAGCCGCGCACGGACGCCGACTTGGCCAGAAGTTTGGACGGCAGCGGCGTCGTGGCCTTGCTGGCCTTGTGCTTCCACGTGCTCGAGTCCTGGTATCCGGCAATGGCGCCGATGACGATGATGCGGCCCTTGCGCGCGATGTTGTTGACGCAGGCCTCGAACATCTCGCCGCCCACACTCTCGAACACGAGGTCCACGCCGCGCGGGTACTCCTTCTTGAGCACGTCGTACACTTTTTCCTCGCGGTAGTTGATGGGGCGGTCGCAGCCGATGGAGCGTAGGTACTCCACCTTGTCGGGCGAGCTGCACGTGCCGATCACGTGGTTGCCGGCCAGCTTGGCCAGCTGCACGGCGAACTGGCCCGTGGCGCCGGCGGCCGCCGTGATGAGCACGGTCTCGCCGTGGGTCATCTGCCCCACGTATTCGAGCGCCATGGACGCCGTCAGGCCGCACACGATGATCGGCAGCACCTCCGGCACGGCGGCGGGCACCTTCATCAGGAACCGCTCCTTGGCCACCAGGTGCTCGGCGAACGCGCCGTACGCTGGCGTCGAAGAGGCAGGAAACAGCGTCAGATTCAATGTGATTAATGAAAGTAGACCCGCAAAGGTAATTGCACGCACAGGTGGAGGCTACGGCGTCGCCCTTCTTGAGCTTGGTCACACCCGGACCGACCTCTAGAACGACGCCCACTGCAGGACACACACACAGATACAGACAGAGAATGAGACAAAGGTTTAGATATCTTCTGTGCAGGGTCGTCGTGGTCCGTACGGGCCTCGAAGCCGCAGTCGAACGGCGGCTGCACGCCGGGCAGGTAGGCGCCGTTGGTGTAGTTGATGTCGGAGGCGTTGATGCCGCAGTATTTGGTCTGCACCAGCACCTCGCCCTGCTTGAGCGCCGGCACCTGGAACGGCACGACGGCCGTGCACTCGCGGAAGTTGGTGGACAGCTTCTGGCACACGATCTTGCGGGACTGCACCATGGCTGCGGGGCGGGAGGGCGGATAGAGAGAGGGAGACGTGTGGCCGGCAACAGGGGAATCCAGAAATGGAGCGCGAAGAGCTCGACTGGCGGAGCTTGTTGAAGCTTGGCGCTGCTTACGTTTACGATTGCCGTGTTGCCTCTTGCGGGACGCGGTTGCAAGTTGGCGACAGTTGCGCGTTGAGCAAACAGCAGATTTGTTTTGACGTGAAAAAAAAAAAACGACGTAAAAATGTTTTGAAAAACTGTTTTGAAAAAACAAAATTTTCTTTTTTGTTTTTCGAACACATTTAACAACTAATGTTTTAGTTTTTCAAAACATTTTTTACAACTATGTTTTTAGTTTTCCAAAACCGTTTTACCAACCTGCAAATTTTTGCCACTCAGCTTCGAAGGGGTTGCAACTCGCTAATATAGTATATTAAATGGAGTGTGAAATAAAAGAGTGGTCCTGTATAATAAATTAGAGTAGTTGTCGCAGCGACAGCGACAAAGAATGATGTCGTCGTAACTAGGGTAAAGCTAGTTCAGTTGGTCAGGTCGCCAGAGTTGAGTGTTGGTGTTGTGGAGGTCGGCTTGAAGTTCACCAGAGCTTGGGTCAGGTACTTGCCGGTCACGCGCGGCAACGGCGCATGATAACTGGGCTGCAAGTCGAAAGCCGGCTGCTGCTGTAGCTGGACATGTTGAAGTTGCAACGCGAGCTGAAGCGCGTGCTGAGCTTGGGCCGGCTGAAGAGCTTGTCCGGCCTATGGGATCGAAACAGCGTGCTGCTGCTGAGGGCGTGGGAAGTAGTTGAAGCGTGATACCTTGATAGTAGCCGTGTCACGCTCTGCTGCGGCTTCGACTTCGGTTCCGCTTGCCACGAGCGTGACGACGACCGTCTTCGTCGTCTGAATCTTCGGTCTTAGATTCGCCGCGTTCCTGCCGCCGGTGTCGCCAGCATCTTGTTCGTGGTGCTCACTGTTCCGTGTCTCTTAGAGAGCACGCAAGCGTATCAGCTCCGCCTTTGTCTCTTGCATCACCTTCACCTACGCCTGTGTCGACGAAGAATCCGTCGGGCTCGCTGGGTTACCTTCCACCGGTGACGCGGGCGCAGATATGATGGCTGGTCACCTGGAGAGATTGATGAACGTTGAGCCGCCGGGCATCCCTCGACGTACGTGGTGAACGCCGTCACCCAAACCTCGGCCTCGTACTCTATGGTTTCATCGAGAAACAATTGCGCGAGCGGGCTGTTGTTGTCTACCGGTCCGTCACTTTAGAACAATTCTAAGAGCGTAGATCCGTTGTTCGACCCCCCCCAATATAAGGTCTTCATCCTGGCGTGAGCCTTGCCTCCAACGCCTTCGGCGTGTGATAGGGAGCGCAACCATCCACAACGTACTCCACCTGAATCGGGTTCGCGACCGTACCCAACTGTGCCCCAAACCTGCGTCGAAAACGCTTCGTCACGACACTACAGTGCACATAGCCCACTAAACTGCCATATGCGACTTTATTTCAAAAATATATCCACAATAAGCATTAGGTTGACCCGGTTATATTCTTTATTTATGACTAGTATTCGTCGTCCTCACGTCGGTAACGACTGGGTTTGATGAAATTGCGTTTTATGTAGACCAATAAAAATCTTAAACAGGAAGCCAGAGTTTGTAGGTGTAAAACACGCGTAAAAAAAGGGATAAATTTAAACTTATTTGATACCATTTAACACTATGTTACCGACCATATACAGAAAAAGTATATTGGCAATGAGAAGTTTGAAAGAAACAATAATTATTTTAAAAATATGATTTCAAATGTAATCAACCAATAGTAAACGGTTCTGGCGATTAATGCTTTCGAACTACTTCGTAAATATTTTCTTAAATTCCTCTTTGACCTGCACAAAACTAAATTTATACTACGAAAGAGGTTAAAATCCTTCGTTGAAACTCAAGGAAAACCCAGTCAACTTTGTCCTAGCAAATAGGACAAATTTGGAATTTGGCATAACTTCTAGCGATTCGGACGTAGGAAAAAAATGACTTGACATTTGTAAGACAATGATTTTGCCCAGGACCGAACGTCGTTTGTAGTGATAAAAGAAAATTTGTTATAAGCGACATCCCGCATTATTCTTCCTGGGCAAAATCATTGTTGATATCGAGAGCTAATAGTGGAGTCCATACCAAATTATCGATGTTGTCTGCAAAGCGACATGTCCTTAGAGACACTTCTTGACCGACCATTATGTTTGCAAGATCGATCGATATTGCGAAACCGAAGGTGCACACGCACCACACAGCGTAGGCTTCTGCTCGTACAAACAAATCTTTATATATTTGCATGTAGTTGCGCGACAGCAAGGCGTGTTACACGGTGGGGGGGTCAATTTTAGGATAATTGTTTTCTTATAAGATTCTACAAACACTTTCCTCGGTTTTTTCGTGTCAGCAGTTCCAAAATAAAGATAATTTTTGTGTAATAAATGTATCCTAGTAAATGAAAATCCAAGTTAGCAGCTTACTACAACTTGAACAAAATATCTAATGCAATTACGGGGCCATCTCGATGTCGACATCAAGTGGTGTGACGTTGAATGACAGCTTGCCGCCGGTCTCTGTGACCTCCACGTGAGTCTTGGCGTGTAGCTGCCCGGAGATAATGAGCTTGCTCAGGTCTGTGACGATGTGCTTCTCGATGTAACGCTTGATGGGACGCGCGCCATACTGCGGCTCGTACGACTCATCCAGGATCACGTCCAGTGCGGGCGTCGTCACGTTCACCGAGATCTGTGACTCCTTCAGACGGTTGATCACCGACTCAAACTGCAGCATCACGATCTGGCGAAGCTCCTTGCGTCCCAGCGGCTCGAACACGACAATGTCGTCCAGACGGTTCAGCAGTTCCGGGCGGACAGTGTGGCGCAGCTGCTGAAGCACCAGCTCACGCTGCTTCGCGAACTCCTTCTTCGTGTCGTTCTCGGACTGCACGAAGTCGATCTCCGTCTTGATCTTCTTGCTAGCGCGCGACATCGGGTCGTTCTCGAACAGCAAGTGCTCTGCGCCGATGTTCGAGGTCATGATCACTACCGTGTTGGCAAAGTCCACAGTGCGTCCATGCGAGTCCGTCAGTCGGCCATCATCCAGTACTTGCAGCAAAATGTTGAGCACCTTCGGGTGGGCCTTCTCGATCTCGTCCATCAGAATCACGTTGTACGGGTTGCGGCGCACAGCCTCCGTAAGCATGCCAGATTCTTCAAAACCAACGTATCCGGGCGGGGCACCGATGAGGCGGGAGACGGTGTGCTCCTCCATGTACTCGCTCATATCAATACGCACCATGTGCTTGTCATCGTCAAAGAGCTCGTAAGCGAGTGCCTTGGCCAACTCCGTCTTACCGACACCAGTCGGGCCTAGGAACAGGAAGCTGCCCGTTGGCTGTCCCGACCGAGCGAGTCCTGCTCGCGAACGTAGCACAGCGTCGCACACGGCCTTCACTGCTTCCTCTTGACCAACCACGCGCTGGTGAATACGCTCCTCCAAGTGCATGAGACGGTCGCCCATACTCGAAGTCAGACGTGACACCGGGATACCCGTCCAGCGAGCCACCACTTCGCAGATCTGGTCTTCGCGCACGACCTCCTCGACCATCTTGTGCTGGGTTTCGTCCGCGTCTTCACGCTTCTTGGCCTCCTCAGCTTCGGTTATACGGCGTTTGACGTCAGGGATAGCATAGTACTGCAGATCTGACGCAGTCTGCAGGTCTTGGTTGCGCTCGGCCTGCTCAGCCTTCAGCTGCAGGTGCTGCAGCTTCTCGCGGAGCTGTCGGATTTCATTCACGCGAGCCTTCTCCGCTTCGTGACGAAGCTTCAGCGGTCCCAACTCGTCTTGGATCTTGTTCAGTTCTTCTTGCACCTTTTTCAGACGTTGCTTGCTCATTGCGTCCTTCTCCTTCGAAAGTGCAGTGGCCTCGACTTGAAGCTGTAGGTGTCGGCGCTCCAATTCGTCGATGACTTCAGGCTGACTATCCAGCTGAACACGCACATTTGCGCACGCTTCATCGATGATATCGATAGCTTTGTCGGGCATGAATCGTTCCTTGATGTAGCGGTCGGCAAGCTTGGCAGCGGCTACTAGAGCCGCATCCTGGATCTGCACGCCATGGTGCGACTCGTACCGCTCCTTCAGTCCTCGCAGGATGCTCACCGTGTCCGGGACTGACGGCTCCCTCACCAACACTTGCTGGAAACGACGCTCAAACGCCTTATCCTTCTCGACATGCTGGCGGTACTCGTCCAGAGTGGTGGCACCGATGCACCGCAGCTCACCTCGGGCAAGCATGGGCTTGAGCAAATTGGCGGCGTCCATGGCACCCGAAGTCTGTCCCGCGCCAAGAATCAGGTGCATCTCATCGATGAACAGAATGATCTTGCCGTCGCTGTCCTTCACCTCCTTCAGCACGGCCTTCAGTCGCTCCTCGAACTCGCCTCGATATTTGGCACCAGCGATCAGGGCGCCCATGTCCAGACTGATGAGCTTGCAGTTGAGCGACTCTGGCACGTCTCCCACCACGATACGGCGCGCCAGACCTTCCACGATGGCGGTCTTGCCCACACCGGGCTCGCCGATCAGCACGGGGTTGTTCTTGGTTCGGCGCGACAGGATGCGGATGACGCGGCGGATCTCCTCGTCGCGGCCGATCACGGGGTCAATCTTGCCGGCCTCGGCCAGCTCGATGAGGTTCTGGCCGTACTTGTTGAGCGCGTCGTAGTTGTCCTCGGCCGACGCGCTGGTGACGGGGCGGCCGCCGCGCACCATGCTCACGGCGTCCTTGACCTGGTTCTCGTCCATGCCGTTGCTCTTGAGCAGGCCCGCGACCTGTGCGTTGTGGTACAGCGCCAGCAACAGGTGGTCGGCGGCCAGGTGCGAGTCCTTCATGTCCTTGCGCAGCTTGTGCGCGTACTTGAGCATCTTGACGAGCGCCGAGTCGGCGCCGATGGTATCGGGCGCCGGCGTTTGGCTCGGCAGCTTCTTGATCTGCAGCATGGCGTCCTGCTGGAAACCGGCCACGTCGCCGCGCACCAGGTCGGCCACGCGCCTCGCCGTGCCGTTGCGGTCATCAAAGAGTGCGTGCGCCACGTGCAGCGGTGTGAGCTGCGAGTGGCCCAGCTCCTCCGCCATGTCCTGCGCGCTGCGCAGGTACTCGTTGGTCTTGTCCGTGAACTCGGCGGGATTCATGGTCTTCCGTGTGTGTCTTGAGTCTGTAGTGTGTCACTTCGCTTACTTCACTTGCGTTCTTCAGAGCAGATTGAATTATGACGAGGATGTCGCTTGGCTCGTTGATGTGGATCATGTTGGGTGCTAGACTGGACTAGTCTAGGTTCTACAGTGCTCCTCCCTGTAATGGTCACGGGTACGTCGATCTTATTAGACAGGGAATTATTTATGGAATCGTAAAACCTGAATTTTATTGTTCTTATGCGATATTCTAATACGCAGATATAACAGGGGATGCGAAAGAAGAGGTGCTCAGAACAGGTCTGTTCTAGACTGTACTAGAACCTTCCAGACCACATACTATAGGCTCATTGGCCGGGCCACTTCAACGTGGCGGATAGGGACAGCGCTATCAATATACACCGAACGCTCACCGAGCCGCCATGGCGCTGCGCAGCTCCGGGGAGATGTTCGACGAGGCGCAGCGCATCGGCCACCAGCTGCAGCTCGACTTCGACCGCTACGACCGGCGACAGGAGATTTTCCGCAAGAAGTTCGCCGCCGAGACGCGGAAGCAGAACCAGGGGATCTGCGACGGCGCGGTCTCGAGCAACTCCGCCTCCTCCAGCGTTGCGGCGCTGCTATTCGCGCAGCACGACGCTTCGCAAGGCGAGGACGAGGATGAGGACAGCCGTCGCACCAGTAGGAAGGGCTCGCTGTCGAGTGCGGCCGGAGGGAGGCGCCGAACTGTTACCGACAAGGACACGCACCCGGAGGTCTTCCGAGCGCTGTCGTGCTTCTACAACCCGCCGGACGCAGCGACCGACGTGGTCTGCGAGCTCTGCTTCGGCTTCCGAAGCGCCTCGATGGTGCAGCCGCTGCCTGTTCCCTGGACGGAATACAACGACGACACCACCGGGAAGCACTACTTCTATCATTCAGGCACGCGGCAGGTCCGGTGGCAACCGCCGCCAGCGACAGACCCACTCAGTGCGTTGGTGTTTGAGCGCACGAACTCGGTCTACACGGTCTGCCACTGCATCCCGTCCAACGAGCGGCGGCGGCGGCTCATGCAAAAGTTCCGCGAGCACGCACTACAGATGGCAAAAACAGAGGCTGAGAAGCGCGACCGCCACCTTCGCGGCGCCTTCATTTCCCTCGCGATGTCGCTAGTGCCGTTCTCCGCTGATGGCAAGCATCCGAAGAAATGATAGGGGTACGTACGTAGCTAGTTATACCGGACCAGAGAGAGTATGTCAATTCATCGCCGATTTCATGTCAATCTCGCTCTCTAATTGCGTCTAAAGTGCTTGTGCATCTTTTCATCGAGGAAGTTGTGGAACTGCTTGCGCTCGTCGCAGGAGAACCACAGGCTCAGCACGTAGCGCGTGCCAGTCTCCACCTTGCGCACGGCGTGCAGGTTCTCCTTGCCAGCCGTGAACATCATCAAGCGCCCGCGGGCCGGCTCAATGACGGTTTCCGTGTTCTCGTCAATGAACGAGAACAGGCCGCCCGTGAAATCCTCACCGTAGTCCGCCAGGTAGAGCAGGCCCGAGTAGTCGTAGTGCTTGGTGTTTTCCTTGTCCACGTGCGGGTGCCTACGCATCAACAACAACGACATCAATTCTCAAGAAACAATGCAACAAGCAAAGAAATGCTTACCAGTACTCATCGTGGAGCTCGACCGGAGTCCACGACTCGTTGCCGACCAGACGCGTGATGAACGTCGGCGCGGAGAAGTACAGCACCTCGAGGTCGAACTCCTTCATCACCGCCATGCGGATCTTCTCAACGACACTGAGCCAAGAGAATTGGTTAGAGAACACGACAACACCACACAACCTTCCCCAGCAGCCGGAGCACTCACCCGCGGTACAAGTCGAACTGCTTCTTGGTAAAGCGCTTGACCCCAGGCTTGTTCTCGTCGGGCACCTTGTTCTCGGGCTGGTAGATGTTGACCAGCCCGTCGCTGTCGCGCACGAAGCCCGTGTTGATGTCCATGATCGTGGGTCCGCCGAGCTTCGAGCGGCCCTTCATGCCGATCTCGGCGATGTCCCGCAGCTGCGTCACCTGCTTGGGCGTCACGAAGTTGTCGACCACAGCGCGGCCGCACAGCGTCTCGTTCTCCTGGTGGCACCCCGGCACGAACGTCTCCCATTGCTAGACAACATCAACACGAGAGTAAAGTGAGCTCCTCGGTCGCCCACAGACAGCAAGCCCACCACGCACCTTCATGGGCGCGCACGTGACGTTGAAGCGCAGGTGCTCCTTCACGTCAGTGCGGGCGATGTAGTGCGCCGCGCGGACGATCTCCACGTCGAGCTGGCGCAGGTAGTAGGTCACGGCCATGGCGGCCGCCACCGCGAAGAGCTTGAGCACCCATCCGTAGGTGCCCGACTCGGGGGCCGCGGGCTCCTCCTCCTTCTTGCCGTCGGTCTTGGGGGTCGTGGCCACCTCCTTCGTGGTGGAGGCGGGGGCCTTGACCTTCTTGGCGTTCTTGCGTGCCATTGTACGTGGCGGAGGCAAGTGTGCGGACGACGGGCTCACTTGACAAGTGGCTAGATGGCGAATATTCGGACGATTCCTGGCCGGGATTTGCAATTATGCTGATGCTGGTGCAGCTTTGCCGCACTCCTCAACGATGAGCGCGCGCACGAAGGAGGTGCAGGCGGCGGAGGCTCGACTCGCGCAGCATCGCGACGACTCGGTGCACGCCAAGGCGCAGTTAGCGGAGTCTCTGGACGCGCTCAAGGCGGCGCAGAGTCGGCTGCTGGTGAAGCGCCTGGACGAGACCATCTTGGAGCAGCGCGACGTGGAGCAGGAGGCGCTCACCTACTCCAAGAACGTCAACTCGCTGTATCAGCGCGCGGCCAAGTGGAAGGCGGAGCAGAAGCGCTTCCGATCCAGCCTGGACGTACGTGCTTGTGTCGTGATGGCGGAGTGATGATGAGTATCCGACGGATGAATTGGCTGCTGTGTTGGTGGTGTGGCAGGGGCTGGATCGCTTTGCGGAGTGGGCTGCTGCCACGGAGAACGACCTGCGCGCCATTGCTGGCAACTTAGAGTACGTGTGTGCTGTGCTGGAAAAGGAGCACGAAGAAGCGCCCAACGGCGGATACGCACGCGCACAGGAGGCGACATGAGTGGTCACTGCTGGGAGAAGTCCACGCTGTTTGGGTTCTCGCGCGGTATGAAGAAGTTAGTTAATACGCAATGTCATTGAACGTTCAACGTTTGCCAGCGGTGTTGCGCTGCAAGTGGCCTAGAACGTGATGAGGCAGAGGATGACGAGGCTGCCGACGATCAGTAGAAAGCGAGACAGGAAGGCCTGCTGCACCTGCTGACGAGCTTCCTGTGCAGTTAGTGGCGAGCCGTCTGGATGGTGCGTGACGGGAGGAGGCGGTTGCTAGAGGACCCACACAGTGGTCAGAGGACTTTACACACATTAGAAAGCATGAAAAAGCTTTCGAGCGCACGTACGTATGGCACTCCGAAGAGCGCAGGGAAGAAGCCGATGGTCGGCGACATCGCATTACCGTTTCCATTCCTATTGAACAGCCCAAACTGCAGCCAGAAAACAAGTTACAACAAGTTCCTTTACGAATGAACAGCAGTAGGTAATTCGACACGCACACTATAGGGGCGTCTTCGTCGGAGCTGCTCGGCATCAGGTCGCTGCCCACGAGGTCGGTGCGGGATGCCGCTCTCCGACATTTGTTGCTGCGTTCTGCAGCAAACAACACATTAGAAAAACAGCGCTAGGATATCAGGCCATGCAGTAGCAGCAGTAGCATTAGCAACAACGCACCGAGGGTCTACGGCCTCCGCTCCTCGAGCGTACACGGGGATGACGTTCTCCTCGCTGATGCCAGCCTTGCACACCGGGCACTCGGAGTGGTTTTGCATCCACTGCACGTAGCAGCTCAACCAGGTTAGTTGAGTTGCATCTACACAGCAATACCCAATTCCTGCTTCACTGTCAATGTACCTGATACAGACAAGGCCAACTGGGAGGCAATAGACACACCACGCAACGCGTCAGCACAGGAAGAGACGCAAAGCGACAAGACACGTAGCTTCCAGCCGCTCACTCACCAGTAGAGGTGGCCGCACAGCGTCACCACCGGACTGGAAACCGTGTCGAGACACACATTGCACTCGAAGCACGGCTTCCCGCTGTCTGAGGGCTCGGCCTGCGTCGCCGCCGCGTCCGCTGCTGCTGGCTCCATTTTCACGTGCTTGCCAGACTGAAGATTTGCTTATTGCGGGTTTTGAGCGCAGTACTTCATTAAAACTGCAGTTTTAGCCCCTTTGTTATCAGAGTTTTGCACTTATAGTTCCTGGTAATTACAATGGCGTAGCCTCGACAGCACGATGAAGCCTCTACTACTTCCCAATCGCTGGTTAATCTTGCAGCGAGCCGATGGAAGTACTGCGAAGGCGATGCTCGGCATCTACGCCAGCCTTTGCCAGCTTCACCTTGCGGTTGCTAGGTGAGAGCCTCGCTGATGGTGACGACGCGTAGTGAGATACACTAGCGTGCATCGGTGTCGTCAGTGAAGCTGGAACCGATATCTCCGCTGCAGGTATCTGCACGCCGAGCGGCAGCGATCCAGGGGCCATGCAAGAACCCTTTGACGAATCGCTAGTCGACGACAAAGACTCTACTGCAACGGCAAGAGCGGAGAGATTATCGACGTTGGGTGGGATGGCAGCGAGGTCGGTCAGTGGAGTCGTAACGGGCTGCGCGGAGGCAGCGCTTTCCTGACCAGCAACCGTCGCCACCGTAGCGCCACCCTTCACCGCGCCCTTCGGGGGCGCGTACCTCTTGCTCCTCTTCAAGTTCAAGTGGGCATCTGGGTCCTCCATCACCGCGCGCTGCTTCTCCCTGAGCTCTTCAATTTGCAGCGTGTACCGCTCCTTCTCCTGCGGGTTGGTGGCCACCGCCTCCACTTGCTCCAGCATCTGGATCGTGCGGGTCAGCGAGCGGATCTGGCGGTGCGGCCAGCGCTTGATACCGCAGCGGCGACACATCTTCTTGAGGAACGTGGTGCAGATGCCGAACTCGCGCGCCACCTCCACGATGGGCTTGTCGAAGTGCGGGCGCAGCTCCTCCAGCGTGAGCTCGTGCGAGAGCGCGATCATGTGCCCGCTGCGTTGCTGCACCTTCTTGGCGGCGGCGATGCGGGGCAGCGACAGCTCGTCCGAGGCCTGCTTGGCCACCACCTTCATCAGCGACGCGTGCAGCGCGTCTCCGGTCTCCGAAACGGCGCGCAGCTCGCCCGCAGCTGCAGGCGACGACGCCGGCGGATGCATCATGTGCAGAAGCGAGAGGCCAGCCTCCATCTCCGTCTCCGACCTGTCGGCGCCCGTCATCGCAGCTCCAGGCGCGAGCAACGGGGCAGGAGCTCGTGCGGCTGCGAGGAGTTCCCTTCACGAGGCGATGCTGGTCAAACTGGACTCCTCAAAAACTCTTCGATATCGAGTCATAGAGGGTTTTGTCCGGATAGAAAAGCCGCTATGAGGGATAAGAGGTACTGGTGGCACACTGTACCATGTGGAGTGGCAGTAACATGATACTGGCAGTATCATACTGCTCGTTGCACTACACGTATGGTGCGAGGTGCTGCTCGCCTGCGTGACAGCACCTTGGTCTATGCAATCTGCTGCTGTTCGTTTGTCCAGCGCTAAATAATTTAACGAGTCTAGTTAAATAGGACTTGCCCTCGTTGAACACTACCTATGCATCTGCTGCAGCCCCCGCAGCGTCGTCCTCTTCCTGAGCCTTCCGCATGAGCTGGGCGAGGCGACGCTGGGCTGCGAGTTGGTGCGAGTACTCCACCATGAAGCGGTTGGAGCCTACGCCGAACACGTCTCCGTGCAGGAGGTACCGCCGGCGGCTCTTCTTGCCGCTGGCGCTGAGGCGGACGGCCGTGCCGTTGGTGCTGTGGAGATCCGTGATGTAGAAGCCGTTGCCGAAGTAAGAAATGACGCTGTGTCTGCCCGAGATCGAGTCGTCCTCCGTGATGCACAGTGCATTGCTCGAGTGGCGCCCCAGTGTCACGGACGTCTTGCCGATGGTCTGGCAGATACCCGTGAGCGGGCCATCCGTGAAGCGGATGCGCAGGAACGGCATGCCCGTCGTGATGTTCTCGTCTATGGCAGACACTTCAAACTCCGTGTCGCCAAGCTTGACGCGGTCGTCCACGTGCAGCCGCTTGGGGGCGTCCGGTTTGAGGAATACGAACGTCCCAGTTGTGCTGCCCAGGTCCTGCAGATAGTACTCCTTCTCCATCGGATCGTACTGGACCTGGAAGTGGAACCGGCTCACGTACGGGTCGTCTGAGATGATCTGGTTGCTTTGGTGTCGTCCGCCGCGGGCGCCTTCTCGCGGGTGAAGCACGATCTTGCCGCCCAGGTCCCCCTTGCTGTTAGTGCGGACGATCTTGCCCTCGCCCTTGTCTTCTGTCAGGCCGCGGTCGCGGCCTGGGCTGCCGTTGTCACTGGCCGCGTCGGCGTCACGACACTGCCTGCCGACGCCGGAGAGGAGACGAGGTTCCGGCGACAACGACGACACGATCAACAGGTCGTTCTCGTCGATCTCCAGGTCCGCGTCGTTCCAGCTCTCGGAGCGGGCCGTCGGCCGGCTATGGAGGTGCGGGTGGTGCGGGTGGCGCTTACCGCCGCTGTGCAGCCAAGTGGGTCGGGTCCTCGTGTGCTTGTGCTTCCAGTCGCGCAGCTTGTCGACGCAGCCAGCGAGCCGCTTGGTGACACGTCGTAGCGGCGAGTGCAGGCGGTAGCGGCGCGAGAGCACGAGTGTGCCGATCCAGACCGCGAGCGACAGCATGACCAGCAGCCAGCGCAGCCGCGAGGCCAGCTCGGACAGCACGCCGTGCAGCCCGTCCAGCTGCTCGCTGCCCACGGCGGCCACCGTGGCCAGGCTGTAGAGCAACTCGTCGTTCACCTGCTGCGCGTCCAGGCTCTTGAAGTAGAGCGTGAGCTGCGCGTGCATGTAGGCCACGGACGCCACGATGGCCGACGAGTAGGCCGTCGCGTGCAGCCAGCTCCAGTGCAGGACCACGGCCTGCGAGTGGCGGCGCGCGCGCCCGGCACTGCGGCGGAACCGCGCGCTCGTCTTCTTCTCCATCGCGGGTCGAGGCGCGGGTACGGGGAGCTTCTCAGTGGGGCGCCTGCGACGGCGGGAAGAGCTTCAGAACTGCGGTACGAGGTGAACAAGCGGCGGCTTGATGGTAGCCCGCTGGTAATGACACTGCTCCGATAGGTTTCGCAGCGCCCAGGATGGTTGTTGCGCCAATGCTCTTAGGGCAACATAAGAATCCAAAAACCTGTTATACGGAATTGGAACCTGTCAAATAGAAACTACAACACCACAGCAGAAACAGAGAAAGGCGCCAACACATTTCGGCTCAGGCAAGTAAAAACTAAAAAAATAGCTCAGGTTCAGTGGGCAATTGAGGGTCTCCATTGACACACACACCTCTTCGTTCTAGCCGCCTTGTTCGCGTGAAAGGCCTTCAAACAAGAGGGTTTTCATTGAATGAATCGAATCAAAATGAGTAGGGTTCGGGAGACAATGTTTTGTACCAGTTAGGTAAGGTCGCTTTAACGACTGCTGGCGACCAGCCCAGATTTTGGTCCACAAAAGCAGTCAAATGTGTCCCAACAGGTCTATTTTATGCACTATGTATCAAACGAAACCTATTTATGTATCCATGCACCAATTTCGCGGCCACCTACGTGGCACATTCACTCTGCCAAGATGACGAGCATGGCGCCACCTCCGACGCCGCCGTCGCTGCGCACGCTGCTGCTGTCACCGCTGCTGCTTCTCATGGCGGCCGCGGCCATCGCGCTGCTCACCAAGCGCCGCTTCTTCGTGTCCGCTCGCGCCGCCGCCCAGAAACGCGCTCCTGGGGCCGTGACCGTGGGCGTCTTCCACCCGTATGCGAACGGCGGCGGCGGCGGCGAGCGCGTGTTGTACTGCGCGCTGCTGGCGCTGGTGCAGCGCTTCCGGCGCGAAGACCGACGCGGTGCCACGCTGCATATCGCGCTGTTCGCGGGCGACGACGGGCTCTCGGCTGCGCAGCTCGTGGCGCGTGCCGCCGACGCCTTCAACCTGCCGCAGCTCACGGCGCTGCACGTGGAGCGCCACGTGACGCTCGTGCCGCTGCCCAGCCGCGAGCTCCTCGAGCCGAGCCGCTACCCGAGCTTCACGTTGCTGTGGCAGGGCGCTGCCCACGTGAGGCTGGCACTCGAGGCCTTCCAGCAGAGCAGGAAGCTCGGCATCTTCCCGCAGACGTGGGTGGACACCACCGGCTGCCCGTTCTCCTACGTGGTGGCCAGCCTGCTCTACGCCTGCCCGGTGGTGGCCTACGTGCACTACCCCATGATCTCCACCGACATGATCGCCAAGGTACAGCAGCGCGACGCCGGCTTCAACAACGACGCGGCCATCGCCGCCAGCTCGTCCAGGTCCACGGCCAAGTACGCCTACTACCGCCTCTTCGCGGGCGCCTACAGCCTCGTGGGCAGGTTCTGCACCGACGTGGCCATGGTCAACTCCACGTGGACCTACAACCACGTCAAGCAGCTCTGGGGCAAGGCCCCCACCATCGTGTACCCGCCGTGCGGAGCCATGCGCGAGTACATGGACTTCAGTCTGGAAGACCGCGAGCCCATCGCGCTCTCGGTCTCGCAGTTCCGGCCGGAGAAGAACCAACTCTTGCAGCTGCAGGCCTTCCAGGTGCTGTTGACCAAGTACGCGGAGCAGATGAACGCCAAGTTCCGCGACTTCCGGCTGGTGCTGCTGGGGAGCTGTCGCAACGCCGACGACGAAGCTCGCGTGGAGACACTGAAGCAGCAGGCCAAGGAGCTGGGTATTGCTGAGCGCGTGGATTTCGTGGTGAACGCGAGTTTCGCCGAGTTGAAGCGGTACCTGGCCAAGAGCTCCATTGGCGTGCACACCATGTACAACGAGCACTTCGGCATCAGCAACGTGGAGATGATGGCGGCGGGAATGCTCGTTGTCGCGAACAACTCCGGCGGCCCCAAAGCTGACATCGTGAAGTCCGAGACGGGGTGTCTCGCGCTCACCGCCGACGAGTACGCGGACAAGATGCTGTTGCTGCTGGAGAAGTCCCCAGCCGAGGCGGTGGAGATGCGATCGGCGGCGCGCAATTCGTCGCAACGCTTTTCGGACGAGGAGTTTGGCGAGCAATTTTTAGCGGCGATGGCTGGTGTGCTGGATTCGTTGATGGGCACTGTTGTTGCAGTCGACAGCAAGCCAGGAAAGGAGTGATCCCGATACCGTATGAATAAGGCAGAAACGGTCTGTGCAGTGAGTGCAGTGATTCACTGCTGGTGCCCTTGTCGAGATCCATTTGACCCTTTTGCGTTTGCTGGCAGGCTGGCAGTTGGGCTAATAGTTTGTGGCGGCGCGCCTTGCTGGCGACCAGTTTGTCAAACAGTGTTTGATCGCAGGCACTGAGCGGGGCGCAGGCGAACACCGTTGCCTAAAACCTGTTCTCCTTTCACTCAATGCCAAATGCAGCTTGCTCTTAGCACGAAGAGTACGGCTCCCGGCTCAAGCGAAACAGCATCAGCCATTGCACCTTGTCATGCCTGTCATGCGTTGATCATCTGGAGCTTTGGTTTCGCTTTATGGATGCAGGAAGGGTCGCGGCTAATTGGGATCATCGCGAGGAAGGGTCGGCCGAAATGAAACGACCGCCGCTTTGCGGAGCCGTCGCCGAGATCCAAGCTCCGTGCCCCTCAGGCGGCACTTTCACTTTGGAGGCTTGAGAACGTCGGTCGAGGAGAGAACAAGCAGAGCGAGCGCGATCTGAGAGGCTGAGCCCAAGTTTACCATGCCGGGATCATCCAACCGAGACTCGCATCCTCGGTTGTCGTCCGCCGACATCGTCGCGGCGACGACCGAGATGCGGCTGCGCCAGCAGGGGCGAAAGAACCGAAGCGCCAAGGGGAAGGAAGAAACGGACGACGCCAAGCGCGAGCTCGTCATGACGGAGCACAAGCAGAGCCCCGCCGAGATCTTCGCGGACCTCGGGTCCGACCCCGTCAATGTGAGTTGCTTCTAGAACGCAACCAAACTCTTGTCCAAAAACCTTTTCACTGACTCTTGATTTGTGAATGAGACTGCAGGGTATGACCAGCCACGACGTGCAGGGACGCCAGGAGGCCGAGGGGTTGAACCGGTTGACGCCTCCGAAGCAAACCCCGGAGATCGTCAAGTACTTTCGAGAGCTGACGGGTTTGTTCAGCATGCTGCTGTGGGTTGGAGGTGCCTTGTGTATCCTTATCTACGGCCTGCAGGGCGACCCCAACAACCTGTACCTGGGTATTGTGTTGTTCCTGGTTGTCATTGTCACGGGCACGTTTTCGTACTTCCAGAACGCCAAGTCTTCCAACCTCATGGAGTCATTTAAGCAAATGATGCCGACGGTCACGACGGTGATTAGAGAGGGAAAGTCGCAGAAGATCGAGGCTTCGCAGCTCGTCCGAGGAGATATCATTCTTCTCAAGGGCGGTGACAAGGTACCTGCTGATATCCGCGTGCTGGAGGGCTCTGATGATTTCGCGGTGGACAACTCGTGTCTTACTGGTGAGCCGGAACCATTGAAACGAATTCCTGATTGCACAGATGACAACCCGCTCGAGACCAAAAACTTGTGCTTTTTCGGTACTTTCATCCCGCAAGGCTCAGGCAAGGGCGTCGTGGTTCGAATTGGCGACAAAACTGTCATGGGACGCATCGCAAAGCTAGCGACGACGACTGGACAGAACATGACGCCAATTGCGCGCGAGATTAACCATTTCGTCCACATCATTGCGATTGTTGCCGTGGTTATTGGAGTCATCTTCTTCATTATCGGCATCTTCCTCAAAACCGATTATGTCTCGAACGTGGTCTTCATGATCGGTATTATCGTCGCGAACGTCCCTGAAGGTCTTCTTGCGACGGTCACGGTGTGTCTGAGTCTTGCTGCGAACCGTATGGCGCACAAGTCGGTGCTGGTCAAGAATCTTGAGGGCGTCGAAACGCTAGGCTCAACGAGCTGCATCTGCTCCGACAAAACGGGTACCCTTACCCAGAACGTCATGACGGTGGCTCACGTGGTGTACGACAACAAGATCTTCGATGCGGAGTGCTCCATTACCCCTGTGGGAAACTACGACCTGAATTCTCCGTCGTTCAAGGCGCTACAGCGATGCGCAACTTTGTGCAACAACGCTGTGTTTGACGAAGACTCGAAGTACGAGAAAGCGGTTGGGCCTGACGGTTTGTCTACCCGCGGTAAGCGCAAACCCTTCAAGGAGACTGTGCCAATGGGAAACGGAGCAACGATGGAGAAGGTTGCTTGGGAAACAATTGGTGATGCATCCGAATCTGCCATGATCAAGTTCTGCCACGACAAGAAGGACATCATTGAGTATCGTGAGGAAAACGCGAAAATCAAGGAGATTCCGTTCAACTCGAAGAACAAGTACCAGCTATCGCTGCACAAGCAGGATAATGACGACAGCAAACCAATTTTGATGGTGATGAAGGGAGCCCCCGAACGAATTTCAGCGCGTTGCGGGATGGTTCTTATAGGAGGTGAGGAGGTCGAGATGACCCCGGAACGTCTTGCCGAAGTGGAGGCTGCTCAGCTTGCCTTGTCCAAGAAAGGCATGCGTGTTCTTGGATTTGCTCAAAAGATCCTAAACCCTAACGTGTACCCGGCCCACTACGAGTTCAGCACGGATAATCCCAACTTCCCGCTCGGTGAGAAGGAAGTTGACTATGAGGCGACGCCAAAGCCCGACCCGAAGGTGGAGGAACCCCTGTGTTTTATCGGTTTGATGGCGCTAATTGACCCTCCGCGTCCCGAGGTCCCGATCGCCGTGGCGAAGTGCAAGACGGCCGGAATTCGTGTGATTATGGTCACTGGTGATCACCCGATCACGGCTAAAGCCATTGCGCACAAGGTTGGAATTCTGTGGGGGCCTACCTGCGAGGACATTGAAGAGGAAAATAACGAGCGCGGGCTTCGACAAGGTGACAACGGATGGATTGACCCGAGCACTGCACCTGCGATCGTTGTCCCCGGATGGACTATCAGTTTGGACACCCCAGTAGAGGAATGGGATCGCATTTTGGACCACAGACAAATTGTGTTCGCACGAACGTCACCGCAACAGAAGCTGATTATCGTGGAGAACTGCCAGCGCCGAAAGGAAATTGTTGCTGTGACGGGTGACGGTGTGAATGACTCGCCTGCATTGAAGAAGGCTGACATCGGTATCGCCATGGGAATAATGGGATCTGCTGTATCGAAGGAAGCCGCCGATATGATTTTGCTTGACGATAACTTCGCCTCGATCGTGTGCGGTGTCGAGGAAGGACGCATCATCTTCGACAACTTGAAGAAGTCGATCGCCTACGCCCTGGCTGCTAACATCCCCGAGCTAGTTCCCTTCTTGCTGTACGCCACTATCCGTCTCCCGCTGCCGCTAACCACTGTATTGATGCTGCTAATTTGCCTCGGCACGGATATGGTCCCTTCGATCTCCATGGCATATGAAGGCGCGGAGAGCGACATCATGCTGCGCGCACCACGAAACGCTGAAACGGAACACCTGGTCACCAAGAAGCTAATCTTCTTCGCGTATGCCATCGTCGGCATGATCGAGGCTGGAGCCGGCATGTTCACGTTCTTAGCCGTGATGAACGATTATGGTTACCCGCCGAAAATCTTGCCCAACCTTGGGTACTTCGATCGCTTCGGAAAGGAGGTAATTTGGTGCCAAACTGAAGGTGGGCACTACTGCACCGCCGGGGGAAAGTACAAGAAGGATGGCAAACTTGTTCCTCTGGGTAAATTATACGGCGCCACTAACGATGGAGCTCCAGATTGCCAGGACAACTACAACGATACCATTCCTTCTGGGGGTGACTTTTTCGATACTTACATTTTCTACGACGCTACTGGAGGTGGTAAGGTGACCGATTGCCAGTTCCCGCTCCAAAATCTTAACACCGACGGAGCGAAACCTAGCGACTATGATCGCACCAAGCCTTCCACTTACGCAGACTACACGCCTACTCCGTTGGTTACCATTCAATCTATGGAGGCGGCATGGAGCAGAGGCTATCGTCCCTATTATCCGATGTCATCTCGACGCTCCTCCTTCTTCGACATGACGTGGTTTGCCTACGACACTACCAAGACAGATGTCCCCGGTACGGTTTCGAGTATCTCGGTGGCAATCTTCAGCTCATTTCAGCCGATGACGGTGTGGGCGATCACCGACGCAAGCCAGACTGGAGGAGCTGTTTCAGCACTCAGCGGAGCTCAAGATGCCTTTGGCGACACGGAAGTGACTGCCGTGGATTCGACTGGCCAGCAGACCAAGTCCACGTTCCAGTTGTCGTCCTCTCACTCGTACAAGGTGGGCTACAGCTTCGAGAAGATCAAGTTTGCTAATGGGTCCGACCCGTGCACAGGCTCGGACTGCTTGCTGAACTATCGCGCCGGGTTCTCGTACCGCGACGGAGACAAGGCGTATGTCAACATCATGTCTCGCATGATGCAGTACAGCGCGCTATCGATCGCTCAGACGGCATTCTTCATCGCTATTGTGGAGATGCAGTGGGCCAACATAATGATCTGCAAGACGCGCTACCTGTCCATTGTTTCGCAGGGTATGCTCAACAGCGTCCTCAACTTCGGTCTCATGTTCGAGTTCATACTGAGCGCAGGGATCGCCTATACTGGCTTCACGCACACGGTCTTGAACACAATGAGTGTGCGCCTGGCGCACTGGTTCCCGGCGCTGCCGTTCTCGATTTTCCTCTTCCTGCTGGACGAAGCTCGCAAGTTCCTCATGCGCTCCACATCTCGCACCATCATCCGCAAGGACACGGGCCAAATGGTCCGCTACCCCGGTTGGCTCGAGGACAACACGTACTATTAAACCAGTGCCAGGTCGGTCACCTCGAGATGATGGTAGCACTAGGTCATCCATGACTTGTAGTGGCAGGGCCTTTAGTGCAACCGGCTCGACCTTCTTTCATAACACCGCTTTTTTCATTCGCACCCGTTGTCTTTACCATCGATATGAAAGTCTTGTCATAAGGGGTATATCTAGCTGAGCAAATATTCAAGCACGACGCATTTAAGCACGGCACTAGTCATAATCCGTATCGGTTCGTCTTCTACTTCTCTCTTCATCTTGTCTTGGTTGCGATCATCACGAGATTGAGTTACCTGGACAGAGAATCAGAAGATCTGTGACGTGTGCAGCGCTTGCTACAGTAGTCTCTTGTAGAAGGGATTGTGTTCCGTACATAGAGTATTGCGAGGATGGCGAGCGTCTGCAGCGCCTGCCAAGCTGCGGACAAGGCGGTGTCGCGTTGCTCCCAGTGCAAATGGGCGGCCTATTGCTCGAAAACGTGCCAGCGTGACCACTGGAAGGCTGGCCACCGACTCATGTGCGCGAAGCTCCGAGTGAGCCAACGGTTCCGGGACCTGGAGACGCGTTGGTGGAGGTCCCGACCGCCGCGCGAACTCCAGACGTTCGTGGTGCAGCTCGGTCTGCAGCCCGAGTCCATGAGCTTCTTCGGCGAGGTGCTGTTCCTGCTCTGCGGTGTGAAGCCCTGCGTGTTGCTGTCCAACCTGCCTCCGACCTGGCGCCAGAGTTTCACCAGCGACGTGGTCGTGTCCAGCGGCCTGGTGCAGGGACCGACGCCGTGCTCGGTGGCGCTGTACTCGGTCGGCACTCGGCTCGAGACGCCAGCCGAGTACGACCTCACGGGCGACCTCGTGCTTGCCAACACGCAGCATGCAGAGTTTGCAATGGCAGAGCGCACTCTGCGCCTCGCCGCCGTCACGCTGGACGCGACGTCAGGCGTGCAGTTGGCCGCCGTGGACTCCTCCAGAGCTTCGGAACTAGTGCAGGAGCAGGAGCTGGCGAGGGTCCTGGACTACCCTGTGGCGTTGAACGAGTGCACCGAGGAGGCACCGATGGTCGAGGTGAGCTAACAGGAGAGAGTTACGAGTCCCTAAGCAGTTGGCGCTGACGTTTCGCTTGCAGGTCGGGTATTTCCTGGAGGAAGGGCATCAGCGAGTGCTGCTGACGTCGTACTGCGCCATGGCGACACCTCACCACGCACAGCGCGTGCAGCAGCACTTCGAGCGGTATCGAGATCGCAACGGGGGACTGCGGTTGGCGTTGCACAAGTCGCAGATCTAACAGGCAAGGTGGAGGAGCAGACATTGACACTCGATCGCTAGCTACGCTCAGAGCAACCGACACACGGCCGTCTTCTGCCTTTAGTAAGTCACGGCGCGCAGGATAGCAGCCTTCAGACACAGAGCCAAATGATACAACCGTCCATAGATTAACGAGCCGCTAGGTCTTTGGCCCATCGGCCGTCGTCTCCGCCTGCACGGCGGGCGCGACGGGCGCTGCGTCGAGCTGGCGCAGGAACTTGCGGAGCTCCCTGGCCTCCTTCTCGATCTCGCGCAGCCTCTTGGTCGCCCTCTGGCGCATCTCGTCCACGGGCGCGCGTTCCGCCTCCACGGCCGCACCCGGCGCCTGCTGCAGCTGCAGCTGCAGCTCCAGCCCTGGCTGCATCTGCACCTGCATCTGCATCTGGGCCGCAGCGTTCGCCTCTCCGTCCACAGCCACGACAGCAGCCGCAGCGGCGGGGGCAGCCGCCACCACGGCGCCCTCCGCGATGTCGTCCCGGTCCTTCTGGAAGCGCAGCCCGTGGCGCTTCATGAAGCGCGTGAGCCAGCCCACCGACAGGTTGTGCGTCGGCGCGTTGGGCATCCCGTCCAGGATCTCTCTCGCGCGCGTGTTGAGCAGGCGGCGCGTGAGCCGCACGTCGCGCTGGCGGCAGGCGGCCACGTACTGCACCAGCAGGTCCTCGAGCTCCTGCGAGCGCACGCAGGGCCGCCGGCCCTTGGCCGACACGTTGCCGCTCAGGCGCTTGGCCTCGATGTCGGCCGCGGCCTGCACGATGTTGCGCACGGTCTGGCGCGTGGGCGCCACCGACAGCTCGAAGCGCGCCTTGGCCCACTCGGCCAGCTGCGTGAAGCTCGTGCCGGGCTCGCGCCGGTGCTGCGCGATGACCTCGCACTTCTGCTCGATGGTGAGCCACTTGCCCTTGGTGCTCATGCTCGGCGCTGCTCTGGTCTTGACGCGGGGCGCGTGTTAGTCTCTTGAAGAGGGGATTGGCCCGCCTACAGGGGATAGGATAGAGACCCCGACTGTCTCTGCGAAGCTGCGACTTGCGGCAGCCGAGTTGACGGCCCTTGAGCATGCAAAGCTTCAGTCTCGAGCTGGCGTGCTGGCTGATACATGTATGCAATTGTGCGTGAAGCGCGGCTCAACTTGACCACCGAGAGCGATGCCGAGACGTCGTGCTGGTTCAACTCGACGCGGTGAATGTGCGCCGAAAAATCGAGCGCGGCGAGGTGACGAAGCTGGCAATCGACGGCGGCGCCGTCCGCGTGCGAACGCGAGCCAAAGCTGACGATGGTGAGAGCGCCATGGTGCTGCCGGGCGAAGCGACCGACCCACTCGCTGTTATTGCACCGTCGGAAGGTGTCGGCTGCATTCTGCCGGTCTGGCTGGTTGGTCCCCGTGGGACGCACTTTTGTTTGCTGCCGTGCTGGCGTTGGCAGCAGCCTGTCCACCCCTGCTGCTACATACACGTACTAGTACCTAATATGCAGTGCATGCAGCACGGCGTGCTCCTTTCCTACCCTACGGGGCCGCCATTGCGGCGGGGTGTCGTTGAAGATGACGGCAAGCAATCGACCGAGCAGCGAGCGGCGGGGCCAGTTCGACCCCGGACTGCGACGCGCCCGAAGGCCGGACGAGGATTGCCGACAACCATCCTTCATCCTTCCACGCTGCCGGTCGACAAACTCTTCGGACAGCAAGGGGCCGTCCGTCCATTGTCGCCGTTGACATACAGCAGCATTGCACGCTGCCTGCACCAAGTCGCAGCAAAACGTGACAAGCGGACGCCACGACCAAGCCAATATCACTCCAAGCGGGGGCGTATCGTACAACACAGGGACAGACGCCTTGGAAAGCCTTCTTGGCCGCCGCCAATATCAGCTTAGCCGATTTCGTCGCTTGCATTTCGCGCGAATAGCCGGGGCCGCCGCGCCTGTTAGCAACGCCGTGACTTGGTTCCAGTATGGCATGGCAGAGTCGGGTGCAAAGAGCACACGCCGCCGAGTGCCGGGGGGCTGGCCGCAGCTGATACAACTGGACAGCGCCCTCCACTTCCGCTTCCGCCCAGTAGCAAGGCACGGCACGGCAAAGGGCGTCGCCTCGCCTCGCCTCCAAGCGCCGCCATGAGCGCGTCCTGGGACTCGGACCTGTCCTCCATCATCGAGAAGACCAACAACAACCTCAAGCTGCTGCGCAAGATCGGCGACAAGCCGCAGGCGCGCGCGCCCGACGTGTCCGTCACGGCGTCGCCCACGCTCGTGCGC
The DNA here is from genome assembly GCF_018691715.1 of Phytophthora cinnamomi. Taxonomy (NCBI): domain Eukaryota; phylum Oomycota; class Peronosporomycetes; order Peronosporales; family Peronosporaceae; genus Phytophthora; species Phytophthora cinnamomi. The sequence goes on along the minus strand of NW_027151056.1, from coordinate 143,426 downwards.
TCGGGCTCCGCGTCGGGCTCCGCGTCCTCGCGCTCGTCGGCCCGGCCCAGAGCCTTCGTGCGCGGCGACGACGACAGCAGCTCCATGGGCTCGCACGGCTCGGCCCGGCCCAGGGCCTTCGTGCGCGGCGACGACGACACGGGCTCCATGGGCTCGCACTCGTCCGCGCGCCCGCGCGTGTACGTGGGGGACGACGGCACGGGCTCCGTGTCCTCGCACTCGTCGGCCCGGCCCCGGGCCTTCGTGCGCGCGGACGACGACGCCGGCTCCGTGTCGTCCCGGGCCTCGGCCCGGCCCAAGGCCTTCATCCGCGCGGACGATGACGCGGGCTCCGTGTCCTCGCGCGCGTCCGCCAGGCCCAAGGCCTTCATCCGCGCGGACGACGACGCCGGCTCCGTGTCCTCCCGGGCCTCGGCCCGGCCCAAGGCCTTCGTGCGCGGCGACGACGACACCGGCTCCATGTCCAGCAACCAGGGCCTGGGCCGCGCGCGGCTCGACTCGGGCCACGGCAGCGTGGCCAGCGCCTCGGGCCGCCCGCACGTGGGCATCGCCGGCGGCGGCGGCTTGACGGCCGCCATGCTGCAGCAGCACCGCGCGGCCGCAGGCGGCGGCGCCGCCGCGCTGGCCATGGCCGACCTGGGCGCCCCGCGGCCGCGCTACGACCTGGACGAGACGCGCTCCATGAGCGGCAGCGTGTCGTCGCGCCTCAGCCGCCGCCTCGGCGCGGACGGCCGCGTGCCGCACGCGCGCCCGCTGGGCGCCAGCATGGGCCCGCGCATCCGCGTGCCCGACGCCGACATCCCCAGCGACGTCCCCAAGCACGTGGTCGAAGAGGTCAAGAAGAGCCTGGAGACGCACTTCGCGTCGCGCCACGGCGCCGTGGACAAGAAGGTGGCCGACCTGCGCACGGACGTGGCCGGCCTCTCCACGCAGACGTCGGCGCTGGCCGCGCAGATCTCGGAGCTGCGCGACGCCGTGCTCGTGTCGGCCAACAGCCACCCGTCGGCCAGCGCGCCGGCGGTCTCCGACCCCAAGATCATCGCCAGCGTGCAGGCCAACGCCGCCGCCATCGCGCGCCTCGAGGAGCACAGCGCGGACCTGCTCGGCCGCAAGGTGAGCGTGGACCGCGAGCTGGCGGAGCTCGCGTCCCGGGCCAAGGCGCTGTCGTCCTCGACCATGAAGATCTCGACGCTGGAGGACAACATCGAGGCGCTGGTCGCCAACCGCCAGAAGCAGGAGCAGGGGCTGTTCAAGCTGGCCGACAGGGTGCAGCTCATGCACCGCCAGATGGGCAGCTTGGTGGACATGAAGGCCGTGGAGAACCTCGTGAGCATCCGTCTCACGCGCGAGTTCCGCGAAATGGAGGACCGCCTGGCGCAAAACATCATGCGCATGGCCGAGAAGATGGAGCAGAAGGTGCAGAGCCTCGAGAAGCAGTCCTTCTCGCAGCGCCAGGAGAGCCTTGCGGCGCTCAAGAGCGACCTGACGGACGACATCCAGCGGCTGCAGAGCTCGGCGCTGCGCAAGAGTGACCTGCTGCCGCTGCAGAACGCGCAGACGCAGAGCAAGGAAGATCTGGCGCAGCTGTCGAGCGCACTGGACCGCCAGGAGAAGAAGCTGCAGGATGCCAAGCTGGCTAGCTCCACGCTTCGCGACGAGCTGGCTGACGCTCGCACCGAGCTGAGCAAGGCGCTGCAAAGCCAGCAGCGTAGCGCGGCTACGGTGATGGAGGAGAAACTGGAGCAGATTGCTAGCAGCAACAAGGAGAAGTCTAGCAAGTTCGACGACCAGTTGTCAGAGCTCTCCAAGAAGCAGAAGAAGCTTGAGGAGGCGACGAAAACGCTGCAGGAGACGATGAGCCAGGTGAAGGTGGAGGCCAGCCAGCGTTTCAGCCGCAGCCCAGCTGACCGGGAGGAGGAGAACGACAAGCTGCGTCAGCGCCTGGCCCGCTCGGTGGCTGAACTGGAGGCGCTGGCCAACACCAAGGCCGAAGTGGAGCGCCGTTTCGCTAGCGAGGAGCAGCAGTTCCAGGCTAGACTGAAGGAGCTTCGCACATCGCTGACTGAGACGGAGAAGCAGAAGGAAGCTCAACGTCTGGAGCTGATGCAAAAGCTGCAGGAGGAAAGCAAACTAATGGGTGTTGCGCAGGGCAAAAACTCGCTGTTGGAGAACCTGCTCGCGCGTGAAAAGGCTGAAAACGAAGAGAAAAACGAGTTGGTGCGCAAGTCGAAGAAGGAGGTTGCTGAGGTGCGTGAGCAGATCCGCAATCTTGAAAGCGAAAAGGAGAAGAAGGTTCGCCAGTTGTCATCTGAGCTTCAGGCGAAGCAGACGCAGGTTGGACTCCTGACCAAGACGTTGAAGCGTATAGAGACGGCGTCTGCCAAGATGTTGGATTTGTCCAAGCGTGAGGCCAAGACTGTTCGTCGTGTGAAGGCTACGAAGGAGCACGAGTTGTTTATTGCTCAGCTGAAGCTGAAGGAGATGGAACGTGTGGCACAGGCCCTTCAGAACGGTGACGAGATGAAGAAGCAGGCTGCCCTCACCGCAGCCAGCACTGAAGAGCGTAACGAACTGGAGAAGCTGCTGCTTGAAAGCCAACTTGAGAAGGATGAGCTAAAGCAGGAGCTGGAGGAAATGACTGAAGAATTCAACGCGGCGAAGGAGAGCCAGAAGGTGATCATGGAGGACACCATCACGAAACTGTCCAGCGACTACGACGAGAAAATCGGTGAGCTCAAGCAGCAGATTGCCGACAAGGAGCAGGCGATGCGGCAGCTGCGGGACACGCTTGTTGAGAAGAGCAACCTTGACGCGCTTGAAGACGAATTGGCTGCGCTTAAGGACGAGAAGAACGACCTGCTGGAGCAGATTCAGCGTGCCCAGATTGAGCACGAGCGTGTCACTTTGAACACGGAGACGACCCTCCGTTTGGAGCACGCGACTGAGTTCGCTGCGATGAAGTCGAAGTTTGAAGAGCGCATCTCAGAGTTGGAGGGTGCTCAATCTGAGCTAGAGACGACCAAGGTCACCATCACTGAACTGGAGAAGGAGCTTGAGAAGCAGGAGGTTCTGCACCAGCGTGAGGTGTCGACGCTGACGCACGATATCAAGGAGGCCCGCAGCAAGATTGACGAGTTTACGGCTCAGATCTTGGATCTAGAGGAGGCTAAGACGCGTTTGGAGGGAGAGGTGTCTCAAATGGAGGCTAATATCGGTGGTGCCTCTGCTGAAAAGGAAGAGGAGCTGGCTGCGATCAAAAGCCAGATGCAGTCCGAAGTTGACAGGCTTCGTGCTGAGCTCAGCGAGGTGTCAAGCACTCTTGAGGAGAAGCAGATGCAGCTGAAGGCGGCTAAACAGTCGGACGAGACCAACCGTCAGAAGTTGGTCGAGATGGCGATGGCGCAGGAGGAGATGCAGAGCCGCTACATCTCCCAGATCGACTCGCTGACGTTGAAGCTGAACCAGGAGCGTGAGAGCTCTCGTGCGCGCGAGGCGGATCTAGAAGACACCATCGACAAGTTAAACGCCGATGTCAAGTCACTGAAGGCAGAGTCAAACAAGGAGCTGGAGGCAGCTCGCTCGGAGCTGACGGATCAGATGACGTCGTTGACGACGACGCTGAAGGATTCCCAGCACCGCGAACAGCAGCTTCAGTCGCGCCTCAAACGTATTCTGGAGGAGTTGGTGCAGGCTGCAAACGCGTCCGGCGACAACGATATGGTAGAGGACAGTGGTGATATGAGCGACGATGACGCTATTACGCACCACCTTGACGCGCTGTACGCGACACACCGTCGTACTGCGCACGAGCTGGAACGCCTCCAGGCTGAATACGAGCTGACTGTGAAGCAGGCAGCTGCCGATAGCGCTACTGCTCAGGAGCTTGACAACCAGGTCAAGGAGCACGAAACGCAGATCCGCGAGCTGGAGTCCGTCGTGGAGCAACTGCGTGAGGAGTTGAAGGAGCAGTACCACAAGTCCGCTGTCATCGCTAAGGGTTCGGATGAGTTTAGCGAGGAGATGGCGTCTCTGCGCGAGGAGAAGCGCCAACTTGAGCGTCAGCTGCAAGAAGAGGAGAAGGACCGCGCCAAGCGTGAGGTGTCGTACCAGCGCCGAACGGAGATGAAGGAACGTGAAGTAGAGGAGCTTCGTACCGAGAACAAGACGTTGACAGCAGCTGTTGCTGCGGTCCGCGAAAAGATTCGCGCGGTTGAGAACGCCAAGTTCCATGACTTGAGCGAGCTGCAGAGCAAGCTGAAGGACCTTGAAGAACGCACCGCTGCGCTCCAGCCGGACGAGGACAACGTGGCAAACATAGAGAAGAATTTCACTTCCACCCGTCAGGAGATTGTTACGCTGACTGCCGAGGTGCAGTCACTGTACCAGAAACTGACCGCTTGCTGCGGAATCATGGAGTGGAGCGAGCTCCGTGCTAGTGTGTTCGATGAAGAGGAGAAACTGACTCGCGTTCGCTCCGAGAGCGCTCGTGAGCTGGCTAAGGTCCAGTCGGTTGAGCAGGAAGTGTTAATGAACGCTGAGTTCCTGAACGCGCTGCTCGTGGCTCATGGATCGGGCGGCGATGGCAACCTTCTGAACGATTTCCGGTGGATGCAGAAGTACGCTTCTATTGCCCCAGAGATTGTGGAGAAACTCCGGAACGTGGAGTCACGATTACGGGACGCTGTGTTGGATCTGCATGATGGCTCGACGTCTCTCTTCGCGGAAGGTATTTCCAAGGCCCCCGCCAGCAGCGTAAGTGCCGATGCTTCGGCTGATGGAGTGGTTCCGCAAGCACCAAGCTCGCAGAACTCGGCTGTGGATGGCGCGGCGATTGCGCTTGCTCTTGAGAAGGCGAGGGAGAACTACTTTACCGAGTCGGACCAGGAATTAGATGAAGGCGTGAAGCAAGACATGGATCAACCTGACGTTGAGCAGGAAAGCCCTGTTGATGTCGAGGAAGAAGGTGCGAGTTCTGACAATGTGGATGTGGATGGGGAGGATTCAATTGGCGAAATAAGTCATAACGAATCCAGAACTGATGCTGAATTGGTGGTCGCTGAACATGTTGTGCGTGATGAGCAGGAAAGAAGCCATGAGGAGCAAGCAGGGATCTCTGTAGCGATGTCTAACATTGATGAAGATGAAGATTCTAGCGATGATGTTGCGGAGGACAGTTTCAAGAGCAGGCAGGATAGGATTGACGATGATGGCGTCGGTGGACTGGAGTCGAGTGTCGACCGCAAGATTGAGGAGACCAAGGTTCAGTCCAAGTGGAGCTCAGTGGGCTTTACTGGCGATAGCGAGGACGACGACATGGATGAAGTGGAAAGGCTGATGCTGGAGCAGAGCCTTGCGCACTCTAGTAAGCAGGTGAAACCACATATTGATAATGAATGTGATGACAGTGATGAATTTGCACACGATGATCTTGTTCATGACAAGACGGAGAAGCCGGCAGGTGGTGTTGTTGATGACGACGACGAGGTATCGTCCACTGGTTCTGAGCTGAAAGATGATGTCTTTGCTGACAGTAACATGAGTCACCGCGCTCTCGATCAGACTGAACAGAGCTGTGATCGCCAAGATGTGAGCTCAGTGCAAAGGGCTGTGGTTGATGATGATCTAGGCGAGGTATCGTCTGATGGTTCTGAGTTCGGAGATCATGGTCATGCAGCCAGCCTTGACATTAATACCAGTCGGCAAGACGTGGGTTCGAACCAAGCGGCTGTAAATGATGATGAACACGATGATATATCGTCCGATGGTTCTACTCTGAACGATGATGGCCTGACAGCCAGCACTGACAGTAATATAAATCCCCAAGCAATTGATCAGACTATACCGTGCGATGCTGAACACGATGCAAGTCAAGACGCGAGTTCAGACCAAGCTGGAGATGAGCTGGACCCTCTTGAGGAGAGCTCCTTCGATAATGCGATGATGGCTGCACTCGAAGGCAAAGAAACGAGTGCAGCATCATACATGGATGCCGTACCGCAGCGGCCAATGCACAGCGATGAAGTTGAAGGAGAACAATCGGACTCAGATGGTTTCATTGTGCAGGATGCCATCGCGGAGAATTCGTTTGATAACTCGATGATGTCGGAGAATGGAGATGAAAGTATCGATAGTCGGGGTAATATCGAATCATACGAAACTGATGTTGGCGCAGAGCAGGATATAACTACCGAAATCCCACTACCAGCTGAGCACGATCAGTTAGAAAACTCGTTTGATGGCGATGATCCACATGATACCGAAATCTCGGCCGTTGAACGAACACTTCATGTAGAATGTCATGATGGCGATGGACGTACACTAAAAGAATCAACAGCTTCAAGCACGGAGAACGCCGGTCTGCCGGGTCAGCTCCACGAGAGCAACGCTCTGGACGAACCAACCTCAAGCTTGAATGAACTTACTGCCCATATTAATGAAATGAACGCATTGGAAGACTCAGCAGCAAGCATGCAGAATGTTATGATGGCAGGTCGAATTGAGAATCACGGACCATTAGAAGAAGTATCGTCGAGTGTAGAGAGAGGAGACCCACTCGAGGATAGTGCGTCAGAAGAAGCATCTGCAAGTCTAGAAAACAGTGCAGAGGATGACCAACTTAGTGAAGGCGAAGCCTTAGAGGAATCTGCCTCAAGCATGGGGGAAGTTGTAGCAGGAGACCCGTATCGTGAGGACAGCAGACTAGAAGAATCATCGCCAAGCGTGGATAGCGAGGAAGTGGCTGATCAATATGAAGAAGACAATACACTAGAAGAGTCAACACCAAACTTGGAAAGAGATGTGTCAGGAGGCCACGATATTGAGGAACATGCATTAGAAGAACCAACGCCATCTGTAAGCATGGAAGGCGATACAGTGGGCGATCAACTCGACGAGAAAAAATCGTCTTCGATCAGAGATAGGAGTGCTGTAGGGAATGAGTTTGACGAGGACAGCGCGTTGGAAGAATCCGCATCAAGCATAACAGGGCATGCGATGACAGACCAGCTAAACGCATCAGAAGAATCAGTCTCACGCATGAAGGGTGATACACTGGGTGATCAACTTGACGAAGACATTACACTAGACAACTTGTCAAGTAACGGGAGGGGTGCTCTTGCAAACGAATTTGACGAGGACAGTGAACTAGAAGATAGCGCGGTAGCAGATCGACTTCATCAAAGTGATGAGCTTGAGGAGTCACCACGGAGTATTACTAGCGAAGAACTTCCTGTGAGCGGCAAAACATTTGAACCACTACCGAGTGTGTCAAGGAAAGCACACGAAGCCAATACGGTGTTAGAAGAATTGGCATCCAACATGGAAAACTCTGTCGTAAATCTACATGGCGACGACAACGAGCTAGAAGATCCCAACGGTCGAGAAGCTTCCCCTACGAGAGTGGATAATGCAGGGGTAGCTGCAGATAAACTACACGAACCTGACATCTTGGAAGAATCGATTCGTAGAGCGGATCAAGCGGATGAACAAAACGTGTTGGAGGAGTCACTGTCAAATGTGACGAGTGGTACGTTGATGGATCAGCATGATGAAGACGATGCACTAGAAATGTTAGCATCAAGGTTGTCGAGTGGTTCAAGTTTTCAACATGAAACTTCGCGGGATAGATATGATAGCAGATACACGTACGGTGACCCGTTGGTATCGGAACATGATGGAGACGATGACACCCAATATCACAATGAGCGCGGTGTAGTCGCTGTTTCCCGGTCAGATCCACTCGCAGAAAGTTCATTCGATGAAGACAATGTATCGGACCACGACGATGAGGTAAGTGCGGGTTCTGCACCAACCTTGCCAACGAAGCCCTTGCACAGTGCTGATGACGAGGACTACTGGTCCGAAGAACAAATCCGAGCGGCCGAACGTTCACTGGATAGTGCCATAGCTTTAGGGGATGATCAGAGTAATAGTGCTGGTGAACGTAGTGACTGCAGCGAAGAATCTGCAGCACCGCCGGCGATGTCGCTTCGCATGGAAGAAGACGAAGGGAGTTCTGAAGAGGAAACAATGGTTGTGCAAAGTCAACCCGCGTTCTCACCGGGCCTCAATCGATTTGGTATGGGAGCCGGTCGCTTGAACCTCGAAGAAGACGATGACATGGACGAAGTCGAACGTCTTCTTCTGGAACAAAGCTCTTCCACTATAAACAAGCAGCGGCTGCCACGGCTGAACCGGTTCACCAGACCTGCCGTTAATATTGACGACGAGTTTGGAGAAACTTCGCTTCAGTCACTTGGCGGTGACGACGATGAGTTTGGCGAAACATCCCTTCAATCGCGTGAAGATGAGTTTGGAGAGATCTCAATCCAGTCAAATGAAAACAAGAATACCGCCAGATTCAGCGGAGCGATGGCCCCATATCTCTCTCATGACGAAGAATCGATTCGCTCCATTTCTCGTGGCGACGAAGAGTTTGGCGAGGCATCGATTAAGTCTCGGTCACAAGAAGACGATCAATCTGTTACAAGCCTTGTCCAATCCAGGGAAAGCAAGTCTGATATGGCACCGGTCCCTATCGGAACGCACAGACTTGGCACGTTGGGGGTTGCGTCGATCTTAAAGAGATTGCAAGATCACGATGAATTTGGTGAATCGTCCTTCGAGTCGCGACATGCAAACGAACACTATCACACACCGGGTCTGTCCAGACCGCGCGATGAGAGTGATGAGTTTAGTCAGGCATCGGAGGATGAGGATGAGTTCGGTGAAGCCTCGATCCCATCGCACAAGGGTGACTTTGATAGAACTACTCAAAGGTTCGGAGAAGGCAAGTTTGAGGCACCTGCTGCCCCATCGCTGATAAGCGACGAGTTCGGCGAAATACCGGCACGACCACGCCCTGCCACCGAGTTTGGCGAAGCGTCCATCCAGTCGAAGTTGTACGAAGAGGACGGGTTTGCTGAAGCTTCGATCCGGTCGAGATCGCTCGACGAGGAGGACGACGAGTTTGGTGAGATCTCAATCCCGTTGCACGATGACGCATCGGTTGGTGCTCAAGCCTATTCGCGCTCGCACGGAGCGCCCGAACCCACTCACACTACCACCTTCGCTGAGAGGTCAGTGACTCACCACGAGGGATTGATGAGTTCGCCGGCGAAGTTAACCACGAACGCGAACACAACGGCAGCGGCCACAACGATTCACGATGACAGCGCCAGCGAGGCTGAGAACGATTATATGGATGAGTCTTTCGACCTGGACGAGTCCCTGGAAGAAGACGACGACGACAACGAGCGACACGTATGATGAGGCGCAAACAGAGACCGATAACAGATATAATTGCATTCAAGTAGTTGGAAAATCTCACCCACCTGCTCCTCGTTGCACACAACAGTGACGCAGCCTAAGCTATCTTGTGTAAGTCATTGGCGCTTACATCATCGAGCCGTGAACTTTGCGACGAAGTCGAACGTAGTCAAGTTTTTTTGTACCATCGAAAAGTTTTTGATCACATGTTAGATTGGCGTCATAACAGGGGTTCGGGACCGACATTGGTCTACCGCTAGCATTGCAGCCTCATAATTATAATACTTGAAGTACATAATTACTTGAAGTACTTCCAAGAGCCACACAAATAGTGTCAAGTGCAACAGAATCCTGACCATCTTATGACACACTTCAGAGCAGTGGGAGTTTTGGCTAGGGCGAGTACTATTTGTGTTGTCCTAAGATGGCTACCGTATGACATAGCAAGTGGTAAGAACACCTCCAGCCTGGGCTTTCATTCCTCGCACTTCGATATCTGCTCCCAGCGCACACAGACTTCACGGCTCCAATTTGATACAATAGTTCATACTCGAGGTACAAAATGAACGCCAAAGGAGTGGTACTCCGACAGAAAAGTTCCATCCCTCCGGGTTCACCTCTGAAACTTGACATCTCGCGAACCATGTATGCAGCTGTATGGTCCTTCATCGTGGCATTTCACGCGGCTTGTGGAACTTTTCTCGTCTGTGTTGCCATGACCTACTGGTTCATCTCGACTGGAACGATGCAGATGTACGCTTTTATTTGGTCACAGTCGGGGGCCCAGCACTATCGGTTTTACGGCTTTGTTTTTGGTATAATCGGTGGTGTACATGGAGTTCAAGTTCTTCGCATCATCTTCTTGTCAATCCGATCTCGGCGGCTAGTGCTGTCGGACACAACAATGCTCCAACCGTTCCAGCTGATGAGGTCAAACCGCATGAACCGATACACGTCGGGGTTAATTGTACCTCCACCACAGCTACAAGGGACTTTGGAGCATTTCTGGAGTATATTTTTCTCTCGTCAGGGCCTTTTTGGTGTCGAAAACGAACATTTCTCCTCAATGTTTGCACTGCGGGAGTCACTGACCGTCAGTTCGCAGATGTATCAAGCTTTCCGAACAAGTACGCTGCTGCCAAGTGTTAAGGTGAACGGCTTCAGCGTCGCCCTGCTGGTCGTGGCTTGCTGGTCCACAGTGGTAACCCAATACTTTCTTAAGCGGTCGCCGGCACTACAACGAGTTGTAACACTACTTTCAGACGCACTCACCAGCTTCTGTATGGTGGTAATGGTACCGCTGATCATCTTCGTTCCGTTCGTGAACTCGTACAGTTTCCAGTCTAATGGATTCAAGAACGAGGACTTTCTGAATGACACTACGTCGCTGGCACTATTTTCGCAGGAGAGTCGGTTGATTTTTGCAGCAAATTTGGGCGACTTCGTGTCGAAGATTATTCCGCACATGGGCATCTTCTTGTCGCTTGTCGGAGTGACAGAGCTTATTGGTAGTGAACAGGCCAAGATTTCTCCATGTGAAAATAGCGTCGACGAAGCAGTCGAATTGAATTCCAGCCACGACAACCAGGAGGTCAAGACGCCCCTGAAGGCACCGAGCTCAATCGCAGATGAGTCGCCAACTCCAAAACTGCACGGGTGTTGGAGAAGGTTAAGTCCATTCTACGGGTGGAAGCACGTATTTATCGGAGTTGTGTTTTTCTTTTGGGGGCTTCTGGTCTTAGCTTTGCACATTGCAGCGGCTCAGCGGGCTGCAAACTATGAAATTGTGGGCTGTCGAGCTATCACTCGCCCCTGGACCTCAACTGGAAAGGATCCATGCTCCAGCTTGGTATATGATTGCTACGCACGAAACACTGCGTCGTTGGACGACGCAACGCTAAATGCTTTGGACCCCAATACGCTTGCGGGATTGGCGATTGTTCACTGTCCTGCATTGAACATGCCCACCAAATTTCAAGTGTTCACCAACCTCATGATGATTCACGTCTACAACTCGACAATAGTGAACTGGGATGTCGACAGCTCTATCTCGGCGTCCAAGCACACACGCTTGATAGCAGTTCTTATGCGGAAAATACAGATGACTGAGCTTCCTACAGGGATGCTGCAACCGTTGCCAGTCTCTCTGAAAAGCATTCAGCTGTCAGAGGCGAATTTATCTGTGCTACCCGAGGACTTAAGCGCTCGATGGCATGCAGTCACATTTGTGGCTTTTGATGATGGCGCGTTAACGGAGATTCCAGAAAGTTTCTTCTCGATAGGTTCTTACGTAATTTCGATCGCGAGGAACCAGATCAAAGCAGTTCCAGCACTGGCAAATATGGCTCCAGGCACGGTCATCCCCGTGCTGCGACTCGCGGGCAACCCACTCCCAGAGCTCCCTGCCGAATTGAAGACACCACAAGCTTTCATTATGTCGCTCGACGTCCGAGGTACAGAGATATCGAGCATTCCGGCGTGGGTGCAGTCTCAGACGAGAGTCGTATGGGCGTTTGATACGCCATTTTGCAGGGCGTCGACATCAAATCCAGCCGCTCCAGTGGAATGTTTTGATACAGGAACAATAACTGCGCCCGAATTCCCATCAGAGCTGTTCGATCGGCTCTATCACATCAATAAAATGGACTGAGTAGGAATTGCTCAAAAATAGTACTTGAAGTAAAACAAGTCAATAATAAAATAAGACTTGTACTGTTTTTTTCTGACGTAAGTACTGTAGTTAGGTTGCTTCAAGAAGCTAAATAACTTGACCAAAGAAAACAAAACTCCAAACGCATTCAAGTTTCATGGATGTCGCGTTAGCGACGATATGCTCGCGCGCCTACAAAAGGTGGAGCACCAGGATCTTGGCTCTCAAGCAGTAGCTTGCGGTACCTATCTAAACACTCGGCGCCCAGTACTCCGCCGAACTTGACTTGCCCGACTCCCGAGCCCATGGCCAGCGCAGTCAAAATCTCTGCGTCGGCACCCAACTGTCCTGCTGAAGCGCCTAGGACAACAGCGAGCCCGAGATGCTGCGCGTTCATGATGGCTTGCAGCAATCTTGAGACGGTCGGGAACTGGTGCAGGACGAGTAGGACCGTGTTGCACGTGCGTTCTTCGTTAAGCGCCGCGAGACCATATCGCTCCACCACATTTCGACCTACAATTTGCACGCGGCAGTTCGGATCACCACCAAGGCCAGCCGCTTCCTTCCCTCCTCCTTTGGTAGTATCAGCAGGGTCTCCGGCACCTATTGCGCTACCATCCACGTCATTTTCAGCGCTGTGAAGTGCTGCGAAGCTTTTAATGTCGCCGGCGTCAAAAGGGTCGACGACGGTTGTGATTTCCAGTTCCTTCACGCTGCTGCGCGTAATGTTCAGCAGCTCATCGCTGCTCTTGAGCGCGCCGCTCGACCCAGGCACCCACTGGTCTGTATTGTACGTGAACGACCGGGGCGTGTCGTTATCCTCCTCGTTTTGGTCTGCGCCATCGCTGTTTGAGTGTGTTTGTTGCAAAACGAACTCGGATGCAGCGAAATCTACCCCGAAGTCCACCCGTAGTGGTGATACACTGGCAGGAGCGATAACATATCCGTCGGGATCTTCCAGTCGCACACGAACGTCGTCCAAAGCTGCTCGAAGGATCTGAAACACCTCCGCCAGCGTCTGAAGTTGCGGAGCAAAGCCACCAAACGCTCCTCGGTTGGTGAAGCCGACGCCGTGAGTTTCCAGTTGGGCGTGCAGCGCCGAGTTGAACTCGACCGCGATCTGCAGCGCGTCCGCAAAGCTCACAGCGCTGGTAGGCGTCATCAGAATCTCCTGCGCGAACAGTTTGTTGGACGCATACTTGCCGCCATTTACGACGCTGAAGAGCGGCATGGGGACGCACTGGTTCTCGGGCGGGAGCTCCTGCAACTTGGCCACGTATTCCCGAAGCGGCAGCTCCGCGTACTTGGCCCCCGCTTGGCAGATCGCCAGCGACGTGGCCAGACATACGTTGCGCCCCACAGCCGCCTCCAACCCTTCCAGGATGTTGTCGAGAGCGCTCTGATCGGACGGTTCGGTGTTCACGAGCTTCTCGATCAGAAGTTCCTGAGCTGTGGCTGCAATTTTGACGTAACCACGGCCGCCGTAACGCTGCTTCTTGGCAGGAACCTCCATGATCGTGTCACCCACCGCGTTGCCGTCCGCGTCGAGCTCTTGTTGCTGTGCACCGCACTCCCGATCCGTGATCCCGCGGGCTTCGGCGGAGCAGCAGCCTTCGAAGACCCCCTTGCCGGTGTGCAGCCTCACCAACACCGTCGGTGCGCCCGCCGCGTCCAGCACCTCGGACACCTGCACGTAGAAGATGCCGCGCTTGGCTGTCGCGCGCGCGTACAGCAGCGACGAGAGCATGAGGAACGGGTCTTCCGGCCGGCTGGCCACCACCTGGTTGATCACGTCGTTGAGCGAGGACTCGAGCGAGTGCTCGGCCACGTAGGCCTCGACCAGGTCACGCTCTCGCACTTGCTCCTCTTCTTCGTCCTCGTCCTGGACATCGTGGAAGTCCTGCTGCTGCGGCATTGGGGTGGGCGGGCTAGACTACTGGACTGCAACTGTACTATCGATTGCGACGCTTGAAGACCCAAAAGATACTTTCGCCACGCGCGACTGGCCAAATGTAGCCTTCTTGGCTGCCACCCTCATCTTTCACCACGGTGTCGGACGCTATCGTACAACTAAACGAGTCAGGGACATTCATAATACCTTCATTCGTTAGCATAGCAACCTCCCCTGAATGCTAATGTAAACCGCCCAGTTCGTATAAACCGATTTGCTCGAAATCTGGTGTTGCTCTACCAGTAGCAGGGTTCGCCATCGGGAAAATGCTCTTTGTCTAGGGCTCAGTGACTATACAGATGGGAGGAGTATCTCTGTAGATAGTCACCTTGAATTCAATACCACTGGACTGGATGAGGAGATGGCAGACGTACTGGCCTTCTTCTAGGCTGTGGATGGTCGGGTAGAGCTCACCGGGATTTCCAACGAGTGAATACAAGTAGGGAGAAATGTTGGGGGGATGGAGAAACGGCACGCTCGGGTGTGGACCTGGAAATGGTCCAGGGATGTTCACGTGTGATCCTGGCGCGAAGACTTCGGAGACGTCGACACGAAGGGCTGCAATGTGGTTGATAAGACTGGTTGCCTCTGACGTGATTGCAGTCGCAAGCTCAAGGGGAGGGCATGCCCGCGTGCCTCTTATAGCGACAGCAGGCGCAAAGATTACTTGAACGACATCCTGGCCAGTGGTGTGAAATTGGGAAATGATCGGTCTTGCACCGTTCACTACTACTTATCCTTCCATCAATCAACTAGTCAGGTAGTGGATCGAGCACCCCGAACCATTTTCAATCCATTACCACTAGTGTGCATGAATATGTGACTTGGAACTGATTGACTTCACTGCTATAGTGCAAGTTCAACCTTTGAAGCCATGTCAGCCCTCATTCCGCACTCATCTCAGGTTTTGACCGAGATGTAGGTTTCTACTATACCTTGCAGAATTTAGATCCGAACTATGGCTTCGATTAGAAACCTCAAAGATTCTTTTGTTTGAAGCCGCACTAAGGTAGTGTTTATCTGTTCGTTAGACAACAGCAAGAAAAAGTATCAAGCCACCATACTGGTTGAACAGAAAGAAGCATATCAGTGTGTATCTGGGAATAGCAACAACTCCCTCTTCTGAAAACGAGCTCTGCAAAATTATAGATTAATTTTGAGGTATTATGTTTATCAGTGCGAAGCACATAATACAACACTCTTTTATTAAAAAGAGTTAAACCAAGTGAAAAAGGTAGAAGAAATCAACTTGTGCTAAGGCAAACAACAAATTGCCATCTTTGGCTGCTCAGTTTCCAGTAGACGAATGGACATTATTTGTGACTCTTGAAGATACCATTGCACTTCTCGTGGTCGTCTTCGCAAGGTATCACTTTACGTGTGGAGCCTCCATGGTCAAGGCTACCTACCTTCAGACTCAGTTAAGCTTGGGCTGCCACGACCACTAGTAGTTGACACACACGACAGAGGCGAGTTGCTATCAAGTGCGATAATTTTAGCGGGTTGTGCCTGGAAGCTATCAATACGGACGCTGGAAACGAACTGCTGTCTCTTCGATTCCAAGAAAAGCTCCGCGTATTGAGCTGCTGAGCCACGGTGCAGCATTCCGGCCGACCGCGCTGATCTGACTGCGACGGAGAGTTGCAACTCCGCGCCTGTGCGGCAGCATGGAGAACTATGAAAGTCTCGGCACGATCGGCGAAGGGTGAGTCCCGCGTGATCCATGGCACACCGTTAATTGAAAAGTTTGGTCGCTAACTTCTACATTTTGGGGTAATCTGCAGAACGTATGGCGTGGTGCTTAAATGCCGGCACAAGGTCACGGGCCAAATCGTCGCCATAAAAAAATTCAAAGAGTCGGACGACGATGAGCAGGTCAAGAAGACGGCGCTGCGCGAAATCAAGATACTCAAGCAGCTCAAACACGAGAACATCGTGAGTCTGCTCGAGGTCTTTCGGATGAAAGGCAAGCTTTACTTGGTATTCGAGTTCGTGGAAAAGACAATCCTAGAAGAGATCGAGCGTCATCCCGATGGCCTGGATGCGTTGACATTGAAGAAGCTGATGTGGCAGCTCGTCCGAGCCATAAATTTCTGCCATCAGCACAATATCATCCACCGCGATATCAAGCCCGAAAATCTACTTGTCTCGCGCAACGGGGTGCTTAAGCTATGCGACTTTGGCTTCGCGCGGCCATTAGCTTCTGCTGGCGCCAAGTACACAGAATATGTATCAACAAGATGGTACCGAGCTCCCGAGCTGCTGGTAGGAGATGTATCGTACGGCAAGGGAGTAGACGTTTGGTCGATCGGCTGTATGTTTGCTGAAATTGCTACGGGATTGCCACTCTTCCCTGGTGACTCGGACATCGATCAGCTTTATCATATTATTCGCTGTCTCGGGCATATAACGTCAAGGCAACAGGAGCTCTTCCGGAAAAATGCACTTTACGTGGGGGTTAAACTGCCGCAAGCGAACGACCTCGAACCGCTAGAGACGCGTTTCCCAACCATGGATAAAATTTCGCTTGATTTCATTCGACAGACTATAATTGATGAACCTCTGGACCGCTGGACCTGCGCAGAGCTGCTCAAACACCCATTTTTCGGAAACTCACATGATGAATTTGAAGCTGAACTGCAGGAGGCGATAGCACGTGATCTAAATGACACGGCCGCTGTAAGGAAAAAGCGATCACGAAAGCCCTCTCGAGGCAACGCGGTAGCTAGTCCAGTCCCCGTTATGCCCGCTCCACTTCCTGCATCAAGTTACAATGATCCGTTGTCAAGTGGTGTACCTGTAACAAGTATTTCAGCAGATAAATCCCTCGGAAAACCTTTCTTCGCACCAGTGGTTACCATGCCTACCAAGAAGGAAAAAGGTGGCGTGGTATCCCCAGACAGTAACAGTAGCAACGCGCATATTGTGCCACGAAAGACGCCTCCAGGTATTGGTCTCGGCACTGGTGCCTCTGGGGGTGCGTACCATTTACCGACCTTGCAAGGAGCTATGAACAATTCCTCTAGCACAAGCTCCACTACAAGCAGTACAGCTACAACGACGAGTGTGTCTAGTAACAGTTCAGGAGGTGGCGGCTCCGGAGGAGACGGCAGCACCAGCCCGTTGTTCTCTCAAAACAAAAAGCTTGTGGTGCCATCAGGAGCGGTACCGCCAATTTCAGAGCATCAAGCAATGGGAAACTACGGGCAGCCCATATCGACCGACCACATGACGTATATCGGCTTGCACGACAACATTCGTGTCTCCATGACTTCACACGGCAGTCGTATGGGTGGTGGGGGTCCCGGTGGGAGCATTGCAGTTCATCCGTACTCGACCCCACCGCCCAAACCTCCGTCATCGTACATGAAAAACCCGTACGGTGTCCAGCAATCTACATCGAAGCGTGGAGGCAACAAGAACGGTGGCTTCGTAGTCTCGAGTCTTCCCAACTCCGTGGATATCTATTCTCCAACACGAACTGCTGCCGCGGGGAAGAATTCACATAATTCCTATGGTACTGGCGCAGGATGGAGCGGCTCTAAGAAAGCAGCATCAACGGGGGGAAGTGGCGTAGGCGCATCAAGTAATATGTTGTTAAGGGGAGTACCGTCACAAGGGCTCTATGTGCCCCCAAGAACCTCACATAGTACAATACGGGCTGCCACATTGCCACAAGGCAACTTTACACACGTCCGGCGAGATAATGACTCGCGAAATTACTAGTTGACGCTAAGCGTAACATGAATCCACAGTTTTGAACTCATCAGGTAACTTTTGTCGCCAGTCTATCTATCTGTCATCTCTACAGCTTTATAAAACTTGTAGCAAAAAACAGAGCCGTTGATGACCTTGAGCTCATTGAGCAGAGACCATTTAGAGATCAGCCTTCGCGAGCTGCCGCTTGTACGCGTAAAATTCATCGATCCACTGACGAATGTATGCCAGCTCGATCTGGCGAGCCTGGGTAACAGCAGGGGGGTCAAGTGGGTGGGTGAAAAACAAGTCCAAGTGGTGCGCTCCTCCAGGCACAGGCACAGCCACCACGGAAGGCGACAGGGACTCGAGCACTCCAAGACCCGACCACGGATCAAAGTTGCCGTTGCTGAAGACGATGTTGCTAGCAGCACGTAGAGCCTTCATGCCACCGTACTCAGTCTGGGCCCAGTTAGGCTTTAAGTGAACTCCCCACTGCTCGAAGCACGCGGCATCGTCCTGCGACTGGTTGACTGGTGTCGCGGGGAAGATGTCGCTCACGCCGTCTGAGCTCATGGGCATGTACAGCTCAGAGCACTCCAGGTAGCCCCAGAGGTTGCCCTTCTGGTCGATCTTCGCCTGTTTCGCTTCATCTGAGGTCGCAGACGCGTTGATAGTGTTCACGGGGGTAGTCGGAAGAAAGCAGGTCTCGCTCTTGGTGGCGTTGTAGTACACGGCGATGCTCTCACGGAAGGCAGTGATGAGCCCCACGCTGTCGTCTTCAGTGAAATCCCCAGCGAGAGGCTCGCACGCCGCGCGCATCGGGTAGCCTGGCAGATCAACGTTTCCGTCCATGATGTACGAGGTCGGGTACGGATAGTTTCCCATGGCCAAGTCGCCGTAAGCTTCAGCCGCGATCGAGATAACATCGTCCGACGTCGCTAGCGAGTCTGCGTCGCACAGATGAAGCAGTTCGGCCAGTTGCTTCCGTCCATCCTGCGTCTCCACCAATTCAATCGCAGCATTCAGCGCACGGCGAAGGTTCGGGGCGCAGTTGGGCGCCGCGCCCGCCTCTTCCGACATGTCGAACGTCACCACGCGGTTGAACGCCTCAGTGTCTGCGGGGTGGTCCGGATCCCCGAAGAAGTTGACCACGGGCGCGGATCCAGCGATCACGCCGTCGATGATGTGCGGGTATTTCATCCTGAACCACGTGCCTAGCATGCCGCCGTAGGAGCCCCCGAAGCCGATCACGGGCACGTCCACGCCCAGCTCCTCCTTGAGCCTCTCGACCAGCACCGCGTAGTCGGCCAGCGCCTGCTGCGTCGACAGGAACTGCATGTGGTCGAGCACGTCGAGCCCAAACGGCACCGACTTGCCGAAGTAGCGGTGCTCGGCGAACACGAGCAGCGCGTTGAAGGCCGCCGCGTTCTCCCACATGAGCCCCGTGTGGTTCAGGTACAGCGTCACGTCGGCCTCGTTGCCCACGTAGAAGAAGATGGACCCGTTGCTCGGGTCGAAGCTTTCGGGTGCGCACACCAAGTACCGTTGCTGGAACGAGCCCTCGCTGGAGGCTCCAAGGGCGCGGAAGTGGTCGAGCTCCTGGGCGATGAACTTCTCCTCGCAGAGCGACAGCAGGTCTCTGGACCCGTCCGGGAGCGTCGGGAACGCGGTCCGAGCAGCCGTCGCAGCGTCCTGCACAGTCGCGGGGGCGACGGAAGTGGGAGAGTCGAAAGTCGACAGTCCCAGCAGTAGCAGTAGCAGCGCAGCGGACGCCAACGCCAACCAGCCCGTTGCGACGGGAAGAGGACGGCGGGCGTCGGTGCGGGTTGCAGTGGAAGTGGACGGCAGCATTGGCGAACGCTCGTGCGGACCCATGGTCGGTGGAGGCTCCGGGAGACTTGCACTGTGTCAATGATATCAGTTCTTTGCTCCGTCAGATAATCTTTCGTACCTAACGTTAATTCCGTGTTGGACAGCCCAAAACATTTTTGTTTTAGAACAACGCGAAGAATCCTATGGAGTGCAGTACTATACTTCAGTATTGGAATGGTATGACGAGTGCAGAGTTTAGCGGACAATGAACGTGGCATTGATTATCTCGTGTTCCTAGCCTTACTGTTAGTTAGGCTGTAACTATACCGGTTTCAAACGTGCACGACTAGGAGCAATTTATGCTTGTGCAGAATGTGCTCAGCACGAATGTCACTACTTAGTATTGGGGGCCGATGTTCTTTTTCTTTTCACCGAACTCGAGGTGCTTGGTGCGCTTGATGGCCATTTGCTTCTTGCACTTGCACGTCTTGCACTCCAAACGTAGCGCGACCTTCTTCGCAGTTTTGGCCTGTGAATACGTAAAACTGTTCGAGTGAATATTTATCGTGGTGACTCAGCCTGCCCGTTAACAATGACCCCGCTTACCTTCTTGTGGAAGATTTCCTTGGTCTGGCCGCCGAAACCCTTCTGTTTTGCCGCGTAGCGACGAGCGCCCTGGGCAGTCGTTGTAGCCTTACCACGTTTGTACTGAGTCACCTTCTGTACCGTGTGCTTCTTGCATTTCTTGCAAAACGTTCGACGTTCCTTCGGGATGCTCACCATGATTGTTGGTGCTAGAGTCTGCAGTCGGAGTCCCATGAAGTTAGCAAACATGTTCAGTTTAGGATGAGTTAGCGCCACGTTCAGAAGGCTCACAGGTTACCTCTCGTTCAGTCCGCTAATACCAGAGTGCCGAAACTACAGTTGAGCGAATAGAGGACAACTACCAACTTGCTAGGCTCTCCGGAGAGAACATTTCTGGAACCGGATGCACTATGATCACTGGGTTCGCCAGGCCAAAAGTCAAAACAATCATGAGCGGAAGTAAGATGCCGGTTTGTAGACTATTTGTCTTAAGTCACTTTGTTGCGCCGCACACATTTTTCTAGCTACTTCCAAAGTAATCATCAGCAAGTTAGCCCGAAAGCTCAAGCTTGCGTTTCTACGCTCGAGTGAGACTACCAGAGAGAAGGTTGCTAGAAACGGATTTGTGGCCTTGATCACGGGGTGCGAGGGGGCAAAATCCAAGATAAACAAGTCATGGGACAAATCCGAGCAGACAAGTATCAAAATGACGACGGCTGAAGATGTGAGAGGCTATTCTTATCATTATTACAGGCACAGCGTGGAATTACATGGTACAACGCAACAGAGTTACGTACCTGGACAAGGTAGACTCGTGAAATATGCCCACCTTCAATTCACAATGCAGAGGATGAAGTTGAGTGAGCCGTTAGTCGGTGGTGGTTAAGACGTTAGGGGCTGTGATGCGAAAGTAAGCGTGGCAACTATCAACACGAATACTTGTATGTTTGAAGTCCAGTCGTGCCCAAACAATTTATCTGAATGCTGGAATAAATACCTATGTCAATTTTTAAAGCTGATGCTGTCGATATGGGAAATAAATGTAACAGAAGCAATCCTCGTCGAGAAAAGCGGCTAATGTCATTCTTGAAGTTAAGTTAGAAATCTCGTGAGCAGCGCACCTCATTGGATCTACTGCTTGAACGCAGTTTTTCAGGTGAAATGACGTCAAGAAAGAATACGCATAATCAGTGCCAGCTAGGGAATGGAAATCGTGTGGATCACGATCTGCGTGCTATACAATCCATAAACCTTGATGTCGACCAGGTCCAAGTCCTCGTGAAGTAACCCCCCTGACACTTGATGATGAATACGGGTAGACGTGAGCGTTTGATAACGTACAACGTCAAACCACGTATTGCTTATGTTAAGCAGCTTAACACAGGAGGGGGGGGGGGGGGGGGGCGCTGTACATTGAGCTCACCGGACAGACGTGTAGTTCGATTATGTGCTGGGGCAACCTCGGCAAAGCTCGCCTCAATACTCCGGTGCTTCACCAACACAACCGTCTGTGACGCTTTTTCGACCGATTTGGGCAAGCTATTTCATACCCGATAAAAGCATCCCCACAACGCCGACATGACCTTGTGTAGAAGCTAGCGTTAACGCGCAATTTCCGTCTTCGTCCTCTAAGTCGACAAATGCACCAGCATCAAGTAGAACTCGAACAGTATCGCGTCGTCCGTGTTGACTCGCAATTATTAGAGCTGTTGCGCCATTCGGACTCTGATGATCCAATCGGGCTCCGTGCCGTACCAGCGCCTCCACCACACCCGAGTGGCCTTGTTGCGATGCGAGCATCAGTGGAGTCCGTCCATCGCTGTTTGTCGAGTCTACAGTCGCTCCATTTTCCAAAAGTAATCGTACGACTCCGACATTGCCCTTCGCCGAAGCTATCATCAACGCGCTATTCCCCGCGCTGTCCTGCAAGTCAATGGATGCACCAGCATCAAGCAGAACGCGAACGGTTTCGCGCTGTCCGCGGTGACTTGCAAAAAGTAGAGCTGTCGCTCCGCTCAGATCCTGTAGATTGATTTGAGCTTCGTGCTCCAACAAGATTCGCACAAGATCGGTGTGTCCATGAAGAGAAGCCTTCATAAGTGCGGTACAGTCGTTGCTATCAACGAGGTCGATAGATGCTCCATTTGCAAGCAATAATTCTGTTACAGTGATGTTTCCGTTTTCTGCTGCGCAGTACAAGGGAGCAAGGCTTCCAGTGGCGCACAAGTCGATTGTACCGCCAGAACGAACGATCGCTTGCACGATTTCGACGTGATTATGCTGGCATGCAATCGACAGTGCGGTTTGACCGTCTGAATTGACAGCATCAACTTGAGCTCTTTCATCAAGAAGCAATTTGGCCACGTCAACATAACCATTCTGAGCCACACTCATAAGCGGAGTCCAACCTCTCGTGTCGGGTTTATCGATCTCATCACGATTCTTGACCAATCTTTTCACCGTCTCCAAATTCCCTTGCTCACATGCAATTCGTAGTGCGGTATCCCCATTCCGAAGTTTCTGATCAATTGTCGAATGAAAATCGGTAGACGTGTTGGTATCGCTGATCGTACGAGACGCCGGCTGGTGGATCGGTAAACTGAAATCGGGTTCAACGCGTTCGTAGATCAGCTGCGTGAACTCAATGTAGCCGCTCATGTACGAGACAGCCAACGCCGGCAAGTTTTGAAAATCTCCGCGCAGCGTGATGTCTGCTTGGTTATCCAGGAGGATTCGAACCACCTCCAACCGCTTGTACCAAACCGCCGTAAGCAAGGCTGTACCTCCGCTGGGCAGCCGTGCATTGATGTTCGCTCCTATCATAACTAAGAACTGTACGACATCGGAATGCCCCAATTGAGCTGCAGTGATTAAGGGAGTGTACCCTGCGTCATCAGCCAATTCAAGATCGGCCCCATGGTTCACCAGCATCACCACAATACTCAGTTGATCGTGCTCACAGGCAATATTCACTGCCGTTGCCCCATTGATACCTTGTGCGTTGATGTTCGCACTACTCTTCAGCAACAGCCTCGCCACCTCCAGCTGCCCCCTTTCAGCAGCCTTCATCAACGCAGTCCAACCCGTTTTGGAATGAGACTCAAATGATGCACCTCCTTCAATCAGCAGCTGGACAACTGGAACATGGCCCTTTGAAGAGGCCCATATCAAGGGCGTATTTCCGCTGTGATCCGGCAAATCGACCGATGCGCCGCCGTAGATGAGAGCTCGAGTGGCTTCAAGTCGTCCGTGTTGGCAGGCAACGTTCAAAGCACTTTCACCATTCGGACACTGTTGATCAATCTGAGCCCCTGTTTGAACCAACAACCGCACCACATCGGCATGTCCCTCGCGTGAAGCAGCCATCAATACGGTGCAGTCGTTATCGTCAACTAAGTCGACGGACGCCCGCTTGTCCAGAAGCAATTCCACTAGAGTAACATGACCGTTTTTGCATGCCGCCATCAACGGAAAGTGTCCATCCTTAGTCTGTGGGTCGACGGAAGCTCTCATGTCAAGCAGGGCCCGAGCCGTCTTGAGATGTCCGTGCTGGCATGCAGCTTGTAACGATCTATCGACTTGCTGTTTCGTCGGCATGGATTTGCGGGGAAGTATTTCGTTGTTTCGGGTAGCAGTAGTGTCCGCACTTATTGCCTTCATAGTAGCGGCAAGGCTCAGCATCCGGTGAAGTTGCTCGATTTCGTCGTTGATTCTCTGTCGTTGCTCCTCCATTTCAAATCTCTTTAAAAGGCGGGCGGTTCGGGACATGCCATGGTATCTTTGTAGGTAGTTTGAGAAATCGGTCACGCTTATTTCAAACCTCCCTATCGCGTTGGTCCGTTGCAGTGTTGTGTTGTTTTGAACGGATCCCGACATCTGGAGCTCCACGTAGATCTCCATCATCCGCAGATAGGTCTTTCTGTTGGCTCTGCGCTGATGCCGAATCGAATCCTGCAAGGCAAAGATCTGGCGGAGACTATCGATGACATTTAACGTAAGATCCATGGCGCACGAATGTCCCCGTCTTGACGATTTCCAGAATGAGGGCACGTCAGGCGACTCGAGGTGTGAACGTTCAGCCTCTGAACGTTCGCGAACCCTTTCTTTACCTCTACTACGGAGGTTTGATTTTGCTGTTTCTGAACCTCTCCAAACCTCCTTTTACCCCCCTGAACCTCCCGCATGGGTACACTAGACTTCAGCATGCACATACAGTTTTGAAGTATGTAAGTACCTCGAAAGCCATCGAAATGACACTTCATTTCCATTATGGAAGGCTGGCAACCAACTCACTGCCAGACGCCGCAGAGCGAGCGGCGATCTATGTCGAGGTCCTCCTGTACCATCAGCGCCTCGCCGTGCGCATCGCTCACTTTCATTCGGTCCTGCGTCGACATCAGCACTACCGGTGCAAGCAGCTAGATCGCAGCTCGAGCACACCCCAACTATCAGCAATGGTATTCTTTCGCCGCTTCAGCCACAACTGCAGCTCCGTCCACAACAGCAACAGCAGCCGTTCCATCAATCGCAGCAACACATTTCAACAAACAGTCGATCGAGCACAATATGATGTCGGCCTGCAGCTAGTCTGGGAAGTGCGGATGACAACGTGATGCGCCGTACGTTGTGCTCGAAGACGTCGTCCAGTACGTTGCATATCATGGCGTAGCTCAACTCAGGACACCTTGAACAGCATATCGAGGCGAACTTGGCCAGCACTGCGAAAGGCTACCTGGTGGGGCTAGGCAACAGTACTCCACATCGGCTCCTACGTACCACTCGCAGAGTGCCGCCGCGCTGACAGACTGGGTAGTGTTTCTTACACAATCGCGTAGTATAGTTTTTCCAAGTCAAAATCATGCGGAGGTTCACGGTGCGTTTAAAACGACTTTACCGCCTGTGAACGTTCAGTAAAAGCTGAACGTTCACAGCCCTACAGGTCAGCTGATTTATTATATATCTATCTCCGACTCAAAAATGGCTGATCAAAGTACTCACCAACGATGACGACGAGCTCAACAACAACAATATACGCACGCGTACACTCTTCCTTGCATCCTGTATGCACCGTGCAAGCACAGCCGGGGCTTCGGCTTGGGGGCAACTTGTCCCCAAAGTCAAAGCGCAAGAAACAGTGCCCGAACGGTGCCTGCGGTCACAAATTTTGGTCCAACCTGCATTTTTGGTCCGACCACCAAAGATGACGCAATCCGCATCAAAACGGAATTATTTTTTCGATTCACTTTTCGATTTTCAATCTCAATCTCAATCCAAGCGCTGCCAGTCTCTCTCCAATGGCCATGTACGCGCACTGTACCCTACGTATCCTCGCCCCCACCACCTCCTAACCTTCTCCGTCTCCTCCCGACAGCTCGTGCTGCATGTGCGGCGCGCAGATCGAGGCCAACGCCATGAACATGTGCGCGTCCTGCGTGGCGGCCGAGGTGGACGTGGCCGAGGGCATCGACACCGAGTGCGAGCTGGTGCAGTGCCGCGGCTGCATGCGCTTCCAGTCGCGCGGCAAGGGCCAGCAGTACAGCAGCGCGGGCGGCGCGTGGCTGGACTGCGACTGGGAGTCCAAGGAGCTCATGGCGCTGAGCCTCAAGAGCATCCCCGGGCTCAGCAAGGCCAAGCTCATCGACGCCGGCTTCATTTGGACCGAGCCGCACTCCAAGCGCGTCAAGCTGCGGCTCACGCTGCAGCGGGAGGTGGCCAACCACGCCGTGGTGCAGAACTCGTGCGTCGTCACCTTCGTCATCCACAGCGTCAAGTGCCCGGACTGCACCAAGCAGTACCACAACAACACGTGGCGCGCGCTCGTGCAGATCCGCCAGAAGGCCGAGCACAAGCGCACGTTCCTGCGCCTGGAGCAGGAGATCCTCAAGCACAACGCGCACCAGGACGCCATCGGCATCACGGCCGTCAAGGAGGGCATGGACTTTTACTTCGGCACCAAGTCCACGGCCGAGCGCTTCATCCACTTCCTGTCGGCGCACGTGCCCATGCGCTCCAAGTCGTCCAGCAAGCTCATCTCGGAGAACGTGCACAACTCGACGGCCAACCTGCAGCTCACGTACAGCGTCGAGCTGAGTCCCATCTGCAAGGACGACCTGCTGGTGCTGCCTAGGAAGTTCGCGCAGAGCTGCGGCAACATCTCGGACGTCACGCTCTGCGCGCGCACCACGTCCATGGTGCACTTGCTGGACCCGGTCTCCGGCCAGAAGGCTGAGCTCGCGACGGACAGGTACTGGAAGCTGCCGTTCCTGCCGCTGGCGACGAGCTCCGAGATGGTAGAGTTCATCGTGCTGGACGTGGAGCCTGTGGATCCCCACGACCTGCGCCACGTCGGTCCTGCGCCGGCCTCAGGCAGAGAACGCAAGTCCAAGTTTGTCGTGGCGGACGTCGAAGTGGCTCGTGCCAGCGACTTCGGCGTGAACGACACGACCTTCCAAGTACGCACCCACCTGGGCGGCGTCTTGACTGCCGGCGACACCGTGAAGGGCTACGATCTCTCCTCCGCCATCTTCGGCTCGAGTCAGACGTACTCCCTCAAGAACGAGCTGCCCGACCTCGTGCTCGTGCGGAAGGTCTACCCGCGTGAGAGCGGCAAGCACCACAAGGGCGACCACAAGCTGAAGACACTGGGTGCCAGCCGCCGTGGCAAGGTCAGCAAGGCCGAGACAGCGCGACTGCAGCACGAGATGGAAGTGTTCACAGAGGAATACCTGGAAGAGAAAGAACAGGAGGCGCAGGAAGGCGTTGACGAGGACGATGAGGACGAAATCGAGGAGCATGAGGAGGGGGAAGAACACCGTCCCGAGCAGACCGATGCGTCCGCTAGCGTGGCAGAGCAGACGGCAGCGATGGCCCAGCTTAATTTGCCATAAAGCAGCGAGCCAACACTCGGCTAGGTGAACGAACAAAGCGCATACAAGTATATCGGTAGCTCCAATTGTATCACACATTATTTGCCTCGGTTTCCTCTCCTACCAGCCGTACTTTGCGTACGTCTCCCTCTTCGTCTTCAGAGACGCTCCTCGTTTGTTCAGCAGCTCAAAGTCTCGTGCCTTGGCATCGAAAGCGAGTTGATTCAGCTGGTGTTTCTGTCTCTGCAGACGGCTGGGCTTCATGGACGACACCGTGGTGCCCGCCTGAGCGTTCCAGAAGCTGGCCTTCACCTTCACCTCCTGGTCGCTAGATCCTCTAGCGCTGCTAGTGCCCGTCAACGGGTCGACCGGCGGCTGCCAGGCATTAGGCGCCGGGCCCTGCACGTCCATGATCTGGCCCGCCACAGACTCGAAGTGGCCCTGCTGCAGCGCGCGTTCAATGTCCCTCTCGCGCGTCCTCCTGCGCTTGGAGCTGCCTCCAGGCACGTCGTCCTCGCCCTGTGCAACATAGTAGCCCTGTGACGCAGCGGCGTAGCTGTCCTGGAACTGCTGCTGCTGGTAGTACTGCTGCCAGGCCGCGGCGTTCGCGGCCTCGTCCACTGGCTGGTGACCTGGTTGGGCCTCTGCAGGCTCCGGATTCTGCTCCTCCACTGCTGCAATTTCAGCCTCAGCCTCGAGGGCGATAGGGGACTCAGCTGCGGCCTCTGCGGGCGGCAGATCGTGCTTGGGCGGCGGCAAGAAGGCCAGCACCGAGTCCTTGTCGGCGGGCTGCAGCCGCTTGCTGGCCGCCCTCTTGGCGCGCTTATGCTTGGCCAACAGCTCGTTGTCGTCATCGCTGTCGTCGGACAGTGCGCCGCCGCTGGCTCCGGTCTCTAGCAGCCGCTGGATCTCTGGTGGTAGGTACAAAGTCGTCTTAGCCTTTCGCGTCTTCTTCTTCTTCGTGGTCTTCTTCTGTTTGGGCTGGGGCGCTGAGGCGCTGGACACAGCTGCGACTGGAGCTGGAGCTGGTGCTGGAGCAGGAGCAGGCACGGAAGGCGCCGGCGGCGCGCTGGGCGGCGCCTCGTCCTCGGACGAGCTCGCGTAGTCCGGCACCAGGAGCGACATCAGTCACAGTAGCTCTTCGCGCTTATTGCTATGTGTCAATTGTGTGGCATAACACCCCTAATCTGTAACTGTTGTGGATTTTAACACAACAGTTATTAAAACATGCAACTGAAGTGTCAAGTAATGGCTACAAAATCATTGTCAGGACCGTCGTCTGGGAGCTCAGGCTCTGGAGACCGCAACCATACTTGGTCGCATTTGCCCAGCCGCGTTGAGATCTACGAACGGAGATTGGTCAGAGACGGCAATGAGGAGCGAGGAGCGGCCAAGTCGAGATAGTTACTGGATGCGGTCGATCAAGACCAAGCTCTCCTATTCCAAAATGTTTGCAAACTAGGCCACCTCGAGAGTGTTCAAGTCTTGATTAAGCGTGGGCTATAAAACTCCTCGTTGGGAAAAACTCGTCGCTACGAGTCTTAACTACTTAAAAGGTAGGACCTACCGTTGGAGACTCTCTAAGTACATGGTAGCAACTTGGTTCCGGTGCTGCCAACCGATAAGTGGATAAGTGGTGATGGGCCATCATCACGTCGGACTTTTAGACGAACAAACTCATGAGCGCAATGAAGACAAGGTACCGGTGACAAGTTTTTGTTTGTATTTTTACGAAATGGTTATTGAGATGGAACAGGCTGGACGCCCGTAAGCGCATTCATCAATTGCTTGCTTACTCGTTCTTGACCATGTGCTCGATCAGGTCCAGCACACGCGAGCTGTAGCCCCACTCGTTGTCGTACCACGACACAAGCTTCACGAAGTCGTCGGTCAGGGCAATGCCAGCGCTAGCGTCGAAGATCGACGAGTGCGAGTCGCCCACGAAGTCGCTTGACACGACGGCTTCGTCCGTGTAGCCGAGGATACCCTTCATCTCGTTCTCACTGGCCGACTTGATCGCAGCCTTGATCTCGTCGTACGAAGCAGGGTTCACCAGACGAGCAGTCAGGTCCACCACCGACACGTCAGCAGTAGGCACACGGAACGACATGCCCGTCAGCTTGCCGTTCAGGTCCGGGATCACCTTGCCCACAGCCTTGGCAGCGCCCGTAGAGCTGGGGATGATGTTGAAGCACGCGCCACGGCCACCACGCCAGTCCTTCTTCGACGGACCGTCCACCGTCTTCTGCGTCGCCGTCACGGCGTGCACCGTCGTCATCAGACCCTCCTTGATGCCGAACTTGTCGTGCACCACCTTGGCCAGCGGCGCCAGACAGTTCGTCGTGCACGACGCGTTCGACACCACGTGCATGTCCTTCTCGTACAGCTCGTGGTTCACGCCCATCACGAACATCGGCGCGTCGCTCGACGGCGCCGAGATCACCACCTTCTCCACGCCGTTCTGCAGGTGGGCCGACGCCTTCTCCGTCGTCGTGAAGGCGCCCGTGGACTCCACCACGTACTGCACCTGCTCCTCTCCCCACTTGATGTTGGCCGGGTTCATCTCGTTGAAGACGCGGATGGGCTTGCCGTCCACGAAGATGTGCTGCTCGTCGTGCGAGATCTCGCCGCCGAAGCGGCCGTGCACCGTGTCGTACTTGAGCATGTACTCCATGTACTTGGTGGCGATGAAGGGGTCGTTCACGGCCACCACGTTGATCTTGGGGTTCTTGGCGGCGGCGCGCAGCACGAGGCGGCCGATGCGGCCGAATCCATTGATGGCGACGTTGACCATGGCGAGACTTGGTTACTGAAGTGAAGTGTGGGGCTTGGAGGGTGAATCCAGGAATGACTGGGCCCCAGTCGAGTCGAGACCCCCGACTTCAAGCGCGAGGTTTTTTTCAAAGGATCGATTGCTCGTTGGGGGACGAGTGCTGCTTGGAGAACCACTGCGGCCCAGTATACCATACGAATCCACAGGCGGACACCAAGCACCAACGGACCATTTATGCGGGTTGGGAGCGCGGCTTTACTGCGCGCAGAGCTGTCTCGGTCGCGCGAGATTTGAAAATGGACTGCGCGCCGCCGGCCATGAAGAGATTTGCTCCTTGTGAGACTTCTCTGGCTCAGACGCGAGGGCTGCCAATGCTTGTCTATGGAGACTCCGAGGCGATTTTCGGCGCGGAATCGGTAGCTGAAGCGCAAGTCTCCGCTATTTGTTGTGGCTTCGATGTTTGCTTTGCTGCGAGGCCGGCGGGGGGCGTCGAGGTCTGTAAAACGGCCGAGGCGGGTCGTGGCATTCGTGCCGCGGGTATAGGAGGGAACCGATGCGGCTGACGCCCTGATTCCGATTCTTGATAGATTCTCTTGGTGATTGCGCATGGCAAAGCAGTTCGCTGTGTTTCACGCGATGTCCTTCGCCTCGAGGGATAATACGCTGGATTGCTCGTAGCTCTCACGTCCATGGCAGCGGTTTCGCGAGGATATCTACGAGCGGCGAGGAGGATGCGTCCTTCGTCGATGTGACAACCGCGTACGTCAGCACGGTCTAGCCACGACACTGGCAAGGCAATTGAGCGGATACCGTATACACCTGCTTGACCGCGGACATGTTAAACGACGCACGAGTTGGTTGGGTTTCATACTTCTATTGATACAGACAACAGCAAACTTGTCGACGTTGCTCTGCTAAGAAGGGGGCTGTGTCACTCCGCTTAGTACACGAACTCTAGAGAGCTGCGTCGCTCTCATGTACCATGGGGTGTGCAATCACCAAACGCGCCAGCACGTACTTCAAGCCGAACGTAGCAGCACCATTAGAGCAAACTTACTCGCTCTTGACCATGTGCTCGATCAGGTCCAGCACACGCGAGCTGTAGCCCCACTCGTTGTCGTACCACGACACAAGCTTCACGAAGTCGTCGGTCAGGGCAATGCCAGCGCTAGCGTCGAAGATCGACGAGTGCGAGTCGCCCACGAAGTCGCTTGACACAACAGCCTTCTCAGTGTAGCCAAGGATACCCTTCATCTCGTTCTCACTGGCCGACTTGATCGCAGCCTTGATCTCGTCGTACGAAGCAGGGTTCACCAGACGAGCAGTCAGGTCCACCACCGACACGTCAGCAGTAGGCACACGGAACGACATGCCCGTCAGCTTGCCGTTCAGGTCCGGGATCACCTTGCCCACAGCCTTGGCAGCGCCCGTAGAGCTGGGGATGATGTTGAAGCACGCGCCACGGCCACCACGCCAGTCCTTCTTCGACGGACCGTCCACCGTCTTCTGCGTCGCCGTCACGGCGTGCACCGTCGTCATCAGACCCTCCTTGATGCCGAACTTGTCGTGCACCACCTTGGCCAGCGGCGCCAGACAGTTCGTCGTGCACGACGCGTTCGACACCACGTGCATGTCCTTCTCGTACAGCTCGTGGTTCACGCCCATCACGAACATCGGCGCGTCGCTCGACGGCGCCGAGATCACCACCTTCTCCACGCCGTTCTGCAGGTGGGCCGACGCCTTCTCCGTCGTCGTGAAGGCGCCCGTGGACTCCACCACGTACTGCACCTGCTCCTCTCCCCACTTGATGTTGGCCGGGTTCATCTCGTTGAAGACGCGGATGGGCTTGCCGTTCACAAAGATATGCTGCTCGTCGTGGGACAGCGTGCCGTCGAACTTGCCGTGCACCGTGTCGTACTCAAGCATGTACTCCATGTAGGTCGTGGAGATGAAGGGGTCGTTGATGGCCACGACGTTGATGAGCGGGTTCTTGGCGGCGGCGCGCAGCACGAGGCGGCCGATGCGGCCGAAGCCGTTGATGGCGACGTTGACGGCGCCGCCCACGTTGGCCGTGGGGTTCTGCGCGTTGATGATCTGCAGGAAGTCGGGCTTGAGGGAGGCGCCGCCCACGAGGAAGCCGTCGATGTCGGCCTTCTGCGAGAGCTCGGGCGCGTTCTTGGCGCCGACCGAGCCGCCGTAGATGACGCGCGTCTTGTCGGCGGCCTCGGGCGAGACCTTCTCCTTCAGCCAGGCGCGGATGCTGGCGTGCACCTCCTGCGCCTGGTCGGGCGAGGCCGTGAGGCCCGTGCCGATGGCCCAGATGGGCTCGTAGGCGATCACGACGTTGGTCCAGTCCTTGATCTCGGCGGCGTAGGCGTCCAGCTGCTCCGTGATGAAGGCCACGGTCTGGCCGGCCTCGCGGAGCTCCTTGGTCTCGCCGATGCAGGCGATGACGGCCAGGCCCTTCTCGAGCGCGTAGGCCGCCTTCTGGGCCACGACCTCGTTGCTCTCGCCCTTCTCGCGGCGCTCGCTGTGGCCCACGAGCGTGTACTCGGCGCCCAGGTCCTTGAGCATCTCGGCCGACGTCTCGCCCGTGAAGGCGCCGTTGCCCTGCTTCCACACGTCCTGGCCGCTCACGCGCACGTCGGGCCGCAGCGCGGCCTTGACCGTGGCGGCGTGCACCTGCGACGGGGCCACCACCACCTCCACGCCGGCCGGGATCTTGGCCGTGTTGAGCATGCCCACGAGCTCCTGCGCCTGGCCCAGCGAGCCGTTGCACTTCCAGTTGCCGCCCACGAAGAACTTGCGCGGGCCGGAGCTCATGTGGCGCGCCTGCGTCTTGAACGCCTGACGGAAGGCCATGATGACTGCTTGGGGGTTGTTAAGGAGGCTTGAGGCTTGGACGGGGAATCCGAGAATGAGGCCACAGGATCGCGGCGACCACCGGTCGGGTCGAAGTTCGGATAAAACCTCGCGGTTGCAAGTTGAGGGGGACGACCCAAGCACCAATTGGCCCGGCGTTGTGCGCGCACACCATATGCACACAAATTGAAGCGTGGCTTTGCCACCAAGCACCAGTGAGTGACCCGGCGAAATGGTCCCCTGTCTGCTTGGGGGCGCTGCGGCTTGCTGCCCGGGGAAAGGATTTGCGCCGTCGGCGGAGAAACGCGTGTCCGATTGTCGATCTCGCGGGATGAAGCGGCATACTGAGGGCGAGTGTGTTTGCTGCCGGTGCAGGCCGCGCGGTCGACTTGCACGCGAGATGGGAGTCTTGCTGCTGCAGATTCTGGAGACGGCGGCGTTTGCTGCTGTATGGCACTGCGGGCGGTGAGATGGATGCCGCGTCGCAGCTCTCGAGTGATGCCGCCGCATGGCCGATCGGCCGGCCCAACATCCACTACGCCGCAAGGTGCGGACATCAGAAACGCAAGAATACATGCGCTTCTCGGCCGCAGGTTTGCTTGCACGACATTTCGTTCCTGCGTCAAATGTAGACAACGTGCAGCAAAGTGTGAGCGCAATTGATGGGAAGACAAGGAACGAGGTGCATGTCGAGTTTTAGACTTGGAATGGCCTAGTCGGTCATTCCTACTGCTTGGAGATATCCTGGATACTGGATGAAGGCATGAAGCGCATGAGTGCGCAGTGAGCATGCAGAGGAAAATACAGAATCCGCGGTTCCCAGTTCTGCTATGAACACGTTTTACGAGGAGCAGTAGTTGCGTTACTACAAGTTGCTACGAAACCCAGTATTCTGCCACGTCGTTGTGAGCGCTCTCCAGCGCGATTGCTAGAGGAGTTCGGCCCTCGCTGTCTGTCGTCTTCATTCTCGCTCCACAGGGCTTTCACGATCTCCAAATGCTCGTGTTCGCTTGCGACTTGCAACGCAGTCGCTCCACCAGCGTTTGGCTGATTGATATCTATTCCTAAATCAAGAACCAACGTGACCACGTCGCCGTGGCTGCACTCGTCAGTGGGGTTGCGCCAACATTATTCTCGACGTCAATTGACGCACCGTCCTCCACAAGAAACTTTACCCCCTCCCCATGGCCAGACATTGCGGCAGCCATTATCGAATTATCACCATCAGCGTCTTTCACGTCTGCATCATGTTTAATATGCTCGATGAGAGCTGCAATGACAACAAAATGGCCACGAGCACAGGTTAGGTGCAAAGCAGTAGATCCTTGTGCGTCCTATTGACCAGCTTGCGCTCCAACTGCAACAGCACTACGTAGCACCACATCCAAGTGTCCGTGTTGTAAAGCAACCATCAGCGCATCCCGGTCGTTATCGCTGACCAAGCACTCGTACCGCATCAGTTGCCCATAGCGGGAGGAGGTCGTCGATGCGCTCTAGCCAAGGGTGTTGACGAAGTCCACGCTAGCAGAAGCAGCTCCACAAACTCGACACTACCTCGCATAGAAGCCGCCAGTAATGCATTTCCTCCACAATCGCTGCGTAAGTCAATCGATAGGCCTTCCTCGATCAAAACTCGAGCGAACTCGCCATGTCCATGCATGCTTGCGATTATCAGAACGATCTCTCCAGTCGGACGCTGCTGGTTGATAATTCGCGCTCCATATTGTAGCAACGCCCTAGCCGCGTCAGTGTGTCCGTATTGTGAAGCGACTGTCAGTGCAGTGAACCCGTTGTTGTCCGTCAAATCGACTGGCGCTCCGTTATTCAAAAGCAGCTCCACGATGTTCACATGACCCGCCCTAGAAGTCAAAATCAATGGGCTGTATCAATTATGGTCTTGGAAATCAATTAACGCGCCACTTTCGACCAGAACGCGAGCAGGAAATGGAGTCCACGAGAGCTCGCCGTTAGCAGATCCAACGCGTTCTGTAGTGCAATCAAACTTCATAGCCGGCAAAGATGTCAACGGCCGCTCCTCCGAAGCCGACCAAAGACTCCACACTCAACGCGCGATTTGTAGTGTCATCCTGTACATGGATGAATGCTCTTTCGACGTTTGCATAGCATCGAGAGCTCCGTGATCCAATACTTGCTCGTCACCTGTTCCCTCGGAGATAATGGTTCTTTACTGTCGTGTCGACGTATTGGAGCAGACAGCCATTTTAGTTTGCTCCAGACAAATTACCCACGGCCTTGGCTTGAGTGACGTTGTTTTGACTGTCGGCCCCCTTTGTGTCCAGTTGATCATCCAGATCTGCACTACACTCTTTGTCGGAGATTTTGATGCCTGTATTTTCGCGAAACACTCGCTACTGGACATACGCGTCGAGAAACTTCGGGCTCTCCGGGTCGAATGTCGTCTTTGATCACTTGAACTATGGCTTCCGGACGGCTTAGCCGTTCTTTGGGATGAGTTGGAGCCATTGAGTTTCTTTCCCACGCCTGCAGCTGATACAGATTATAGAGGTGTTTAAACTGTTGATTACCATTGTCACCACTGTGAATCAGCCTAGCATGCCCGATCCACACTCGCTCGACTACATCATGAAAGCGATGAATACACCGATTACTCGGTTTCACGACCTGGACCTCAAAACGATCACCTGTGTTGCTTTACCCCTTTGGTACCGTTGCTATGTGGTTGGTTTCAACCCTCCCCAGCGCGACTGCGAGAGGAATTCGTTATCGATCGCCTCAATCAACGCTCGACTCACACGACGTCCAAAATGTCCGTGCTCACTTGCCACTCAGGGCGGTTTCCGCATTGAGTTTGGCTGGTTGACCTTCCCGCCTACTGCTTGAAGAAACGCTACGATGTCGGTTGGGCCATTTTCTGCTGCGCTTGTAGTGGGGTTGCGCCGGCCTTGTTCGCTACAGTAACCGAGACACCTTGTTCCACGAGCAACTTCACCACCTCATAATGACGGGACATCGCGGCAACCATTAAAGGATCGTCGCCGTCAGCGTCTTTTACATCGGTTTTCGCACCGTTCGCTATGAGAGTTCGTGTGACATCGAGATGACCGCATTCACTTGCTAGAAGAAGAGCGGTGGGTCCATGCGGAGTTTGTAGGTCGACTTTTGCTCTATGTTTCAACAAAAGGGATACAACACGGGTATGTCCTTGGGACGACGCGATCATCAGCGCAGTTCTGCCATTATTGTTGGCCAAGTCGATAAGCGCTTGGTTACTCAAAAGTAACTCCACGACGCTGGCATGACCCTGCCAAGAAGCGACTATTAATGCGCTGTTGCCGTTGTTGTCCTGTAGATTCATGGATGCACCAGCACCAGGTAAAACTCGGGCAGTATGCGTGTGCCCAAATTGCGACGCAAGCAGTAGAGCTGTTGCACCATTCGATTTTTTTCTGATCAATTTGAGCTCCCGTTTTCAACAACAGCAGCGCAATATCCGTGTGACCTTGTTCCGAAGCTGCCATGAGTGCGGTCCCTCCGTTTTTATTAACGAGGTTAACGATCGCTTGGCTTTGTAGCAGTACCTGAACGATCCCAATATGCCCCCAGTAAGAAGCCATCTCCAACGCGCTAAGTCCATTTTCATTCTGTAAGTCGATAGATGCGCCAGCATCTATCAGAGCTCGAGCGATATCAACGTGTCCTTGATTTGAAGCAAGTAGCAGAGCAGTCACTCCATCCGGAAGCTGCTGATCGGCGTGTGCTCCATTTCGCAATAGTATGTTGACAACACTCGTGTGTCCCTCTTGCGAAGCGGCCATCAGCGCGGTCCCTCCTTGGTTATGTGGCAAGTTGACGGACGCTTGCTCGCTCAAAAGTAACTCCACAATGCTGGCATAGCCGTCCGTTGAGGCTACCACTAGCGGACTATGGCCATTTCCGCCCTGTAAGTCAATGGATGCGCCTCCGTCTATCAGAACTCGTACAGTATCGATATGTCCATTTGCACACGCGATAAGTAGAGATGTTTCTCCGTTTGAACTCTGACGATCGAATTGTGCTCCGTTTTGCAGCAGCACCTGCACCACATTTGTGCGCCCATATAGCGAAGCCAGCATCAAAGCGGTCCGACCCTCGTCGGTCACGATGTCGATGGATGCGCCATTACTCAACAACAATTCGGTAACAGCGGCATAGCCATTTGCTGCTGCATATAGCAGCGGGGAGTTGTGGCTGATGTCGATCGCGTCGCCTGCCTGAATGAGACATCGGGTGATGTCTAGATGGCCATACTGACACGAGATACACAACGCGCTTTGTCCGTCCAGGTTGCGAAAATTGATGCGGGTTCTTTCATCAAGCAGCAGCTTGATCACGTTAATGTGGCCGTTCCTTGCAGCACTCATGAGCGGAGTCCAGCCTCTAGCGTCGGTTTTGTCAATATCATCACGATACTTTAACAGCCTTTTCACCGCCTTCAAATCTCCTTGCTCACAGGCAATTCGCAGCGCTGTGTCTCCGTTACGAAGTTTCTCATCGATCTCGGAGCTGACAGATATATTGTGGTTGACTTCAAAGGGTTTGTCGGCGGGAAAGTTAAGAATCGGTCCAATTCCTTCGTAGATTAGCTGCGTATATTTAATGTACCCGCTCATATACGAAACAGACAACGGTGGTAGATTCTGGAAATCGCCGCACAGCATGATGTCTGCTCCATTATCCAGCAGAATCTGAACGACAGCCAGTCGTTTGTACCACACGGCTCCGTAGTTCACCAGCATTTCAATAATTTTCAGCTGATCGTGTTCACAGGCGATGTTCAGTGCTGTTGCTCCATTTGGACCTTGTGCGTTGATAGTTGCATTCTTTTTCAAAAGCACTCTTAGAGCATTCCCACCGGTCGCGTCAAAACACCGACCAAAGTCATTTTTAACCATCAAATAGCTTTTGGATAGTTTTTCGCGCTCGCACCGGTTCAACTAAAACCAAACCAAATTTCATCAGCGGCCATCTTCCAGCGATCCTTCTGTCAAGTATTGCAAATGGATAGCTGGGGGATGGTCACTTCTCAAGCAACGCTTCGAGTAGCGGGGCACCTTCAAAATGGCACAGGAAAAACCCGTCGGGGGAAAAGCTATCAGAACCTGGAGAACCTGGAGCTGGCTAAAGCGTATCTTCACGTGTCCACGGATGCATTAGTTGGAATTACCCAGTCGGCAGAAACCTTCTGGACGCGCATCAAAGACAAGATGGAGAGCTCAGATAGCATTGTCAATGCGATAGCAGAGGAAAATCTGAAGCCACGAGCTTGGACGTGCCTTTAAGCGCGGTTCGGCGTGATGCATAGGCCTATCGGAAAATACATCAGCTGCGTGACCTGGGGTGTCATCAAAATACTGCTTCATAAAGCGCCTATAGCGCGTCTCAAAGTCCCGCTCTTCATTTTTACTCTTTCCTGGCCGAGAACCGCCGCGTTTCACTGTCGTATCACGAGAGCTAGATCGAGACGCTGGGGACAGAAGTTGCTGGGCGATAAGCTCATCGTCGTCATCTTCACAACCCAAACTGAGGATGTCAAGGGAGCCACCCTGCGCGCTCGCCTGCGCAAGAGCGTTTACTGGTACGTCTTCCATCTCCACTACCGACTACCCTCCCCCTCGCTAAAAAGATTTGACTCACTTATCGCCGCGACGGGTGCGAATTTTTCTCTCGATCAAATTTGCCGGATCTTTTGTACCCTCAGTTTGACCTAACTTTGACTTTGGTTTTGACACGACCGGTGGGAATGCCCTTACTACGTCCAAATGCCCTCTTTCCGTTGCTTTCATCAGTGCATTCCAATGAGACTCAGACTGAGAGTCAATCGATGCACCACCTTCGGCAAGAAGTTGAACTGTCGGGGCATCACCCTTCATGGCAGCCCAAATCAAGAGTGTGTCGCCATTACATCTCTGTGAATCGATGGATGCTCCACCCTTAATCAGAGCCTGAGCTGTATCGTGATGGCTCTGTTGACATGCGATCACTAAAGCTGTCGCTCCATCCGAGTCACAAAGGTCGATTTGAGCTCCGTGCTGCAACAATACCTGGACAACATTCGTGTGACCATATCCTGAAGCGATCGACAGCGCCGTCCAGCCAGAATTGTTTGCCAAGTCAATGGATGCTTCATTCTTCAAAAGCATTTCCACGATACCCGCATGACCCTCGCTGGATGCTGCAATTAACGCACTACTTCCCTTGTAGTCCTGCAAGTCAATAGATGCGCCGCTCGTGATGAGAGCTTGAGCGGTGTCCAGGTGTCCGAATTCGCACGCATACCGTAGTGCGGTTATTCCGTTTGCGTTCCGCTGATCGATTTGCGCTTCATTTCGCAACAACATTTGCACCGCTTCAGTGCGTCCTTTTTCCGAAGCCGCCATTAGCGCAGTCCCGCCGAAGCCGTTCACCAAATTGACAGACGCTCCATTCTTCAAAAGCAGCTCCACAATTTCAACATTGCCCTCTATGGAAGCCTCCACCAAAACACTGTTCCCATTATCGAGCTGTAAGTCGAGAGACGCGCCGGCATCTATCAGTGCTTGAGCAATATCGGTGTGTCCATGTTTGCACGCAGTGCCTAGAGCAGAATTTCTATTTGGACTTCGCTGATCGAGTCGAACTCCATTTTTTAACAGCACCTGCACCACTGCTGCATGTCCATTTTGGGCAGCAACCATCAGTGGGGCCCAGCCATCAGTGTGCGCCAAGTTGATAGACGCCCCATTGTTCAAAAGCAACTCAACGACACTCGTACGCCCATTGCCAGAAGCTGCTAGTAAAGCACCTTCTCCATCTGCATCCCGGAAATCAATAGATGCTCCGCGATTAATCAAAGCCCGAGCGATGTCGATGTGCCCTCGTTGGCATGCTACAAGCAGTGCTGATGCTCCATTCGGACCTGGCTGGTCGATTCGCACGTCACGCTGCAACAACTCTTGTACAACATCTATGTGCCCATTTTGCGAGGCAATCATCAGTGCAGTCGCGTTGAGGCAATTTGTCAAGTCAGTGGACGCTCCATAGTCCAAAAGCAGCTTCACGATATTGGCATGACCGTTGCCAGCAGCCTCCATCAACGCACTGCTGCCTTTTTCATCCTGCGAGTCGATGAATGCACCAGCTTGGATGAGTTCTTGAGCTGTGTCGAGGTGGCCATTCTTACATGCAACTCGTAAGTCCTCTGGAAGAAGATTTTTCTTTCGGTAGTTTGGTTCTCCACGAATGGATTTGGAACTGCCGTCATCACTGAGAGTCGTACATCTTGATTCCGTTCGCCAACTTCTTCACCACAAAGTCTAGCCGTGGGTAAGGCCTCTTGCTCCCCACTATCACAGGCAGTCGGGCTGCATCGCTTCAATTCAGAAGAATTATCAACGACCGCTTCTTTGTCAAGAGCTTCCCCCTCACTTTCTCGTTGATTCTCACGATAGGCTTCGCTAAGGGCCCCAATCCCTCCTTTTCTCCGGGACTTCATGCGGCTATTCAGCATAAATTATTGGTGCTCCTCGCGTGCGTTGCTGCTTCGTTGGAAATTGATTTATTGCCAAGAACATCGATGACAAATGAGTTCGGGTATCCGTGTCTGCGAGAGAATCGGGGGAGGGGATCAGTGCATGTATGCCGCAATGGGTAGATTGAGGCCGCCTGTCGTTATACGCATTCGTACGCACTGGGTTCAAGCTGAACTGTAGTGCGGGCCATCCGTAATTGTTTGCTGGACGCACACGCGGTGGATATCCAGAGACTTGTCGAAACTTATAGCATGATGAAAAGGAATTGAGAAAAGTGCTTCATACAGGAATGTGCACTTTACCTTTGGCGCGATCGTATATTTCCTCATCATTCTGATAAGAGCGAGAGGAATGTGCTGCTTGATCTCGAGGGTTACTGTTTGTAAAAAAAAATCCCAGCTTCCATTTGCGATTGACGCCAAGCTTCGCGACGAATCTAAGCCAAAATCTGAAAACTCCACGTGAATCGTGTCGACCTCATCCACCCTCGAATCATCTCCTACCCATTTGCCTTGTTGTGCTTTTCAAAAGCGCATTAGATCACACCACCACCAATGTACTCCAGCAATGCTTGATCTTTCAAGGCCATATTTGCTCCAAGCAATGGCATATCGGTGGGTTAAAAACCAATGCCACGAACGCTCGACAGTGTAGTCTATCTCCGGACTCCGGAGTCCGGAGGAGGATGGTCATCTAAAAGTATGAAATTTATCGGTACACGGCGCTATCTCCTCTCTTGCTCGCTCTTTCTGTATGTCCAGGATCCGCTGCGGTAGCCGCAGATCCTCTTGTTAGTAGAAGCTGCCGGCCACCTTGTTGCACTCCGGGTCCACCGGCTTGGTCTCGTGGAAGCGACGGAAGTCGATCACAGCTCCACCAGTCTCGGGGTCCACATCCACGCAATTCACGTGACGGTGGTTGAACATAATGTCTTCGGCCTTGTACGAGTGCCGCACCTGGATCGTGGCCGACGTGACGGCGTCGATACCTTCCACCAGCACCACCACCTCCAACTGAAAAGAAAATACCACCATAACAAGCAGCCACTCGTTAAAATCTCACACCGAAGGGAAAGAAAATAATAATAAAAAAAACATTGGATGCATCTCGTCGTACCTGCGACTCGGCCCAGTACTGCTTGATCTCGTCGATTGTCGGTGGCTGAGTGGCTGCGTGCACGTCACCCATGGCGGCGTTGCCCGTCGCGCAGCGGCACGTGTTGTGCACTGGGTTGGTAGCCTGGTTGACCAGCACCGACGCGTCGCGGTCTCCACTCTGGGCGTCGGCCTCGCGGCACAGCGGCTCCGGGAACAAGTAGCCGCGCGCGGGGTTGTGGTGCTGGCCGCAGGTCTCGGCGCTCTTGGGGCGCAGCAGCGGGCTCCAGGCGTCCATGCGGTGCACGACCACCGAGGGCAGCGCCAGCAGCAGCATGCCGCCCAGGTCATCGTCCGGGTGCTGAATGCGCATCGGGTACGACTGGAAGTAGTAGTGCTCGCCGAACTCGACGTCGTGGCGGATCGCGTACATGCGCACGTGGGCCTCCACGAGCTGGTGCTTGCGCATCTCGCATACCTGGAACATGAAGTACAGGTTGCCGCGGATGCGGCGCACGCAGGCGTGGGTGCTCATCACGATGGTGTTGGCGCGCGCCTGCGCACGTGAGAAGCGCTGGAAGATGATGCCGATGGCCAGCGCGTCCAGCAGGATGCCGGCCAGCGACTCGAGCGTGATGATGGTCTGCACCCAGACGCAGTCGCCGAAGAACACGTCGCCGCCGTTGGTGCCGAAGCCGATGGTGAAGAGCACGGACACGGAGAAGGAGAAGCCGTCGAAGAACGAGTGGATGGCCAGCTTGCACTGCTCGGGCGGCGTCGTGTACAGCGCGCCGAACACGGTGATCACCACGAGGTACTGGGCAATAGTCCCAACATTTGTCCGTCAGTCTCCAATAAGTCACTAAAATAATAACCTCTAAAACTAAAGCCTCACGGCGAACACGAGCGAGCCCAGCACTTTGCTGAGCCGCATGTTGACGACCGTGTGGAACGGGTCCTGCATGTAGAGCTTCCAGTAGTGCGGCACCTTTTGCCGGCGGATGCTGCACAGAACGTCACGGAATAAGTACCAACCTTTGACCTAATTGTACAGCTCTACTGCAGCTGCAGCACGCACTTCCACTGGCCCTTGGAGCGCTGGAACAGCGCGTCCTTGCGGTCCATGATGCGGCCCGTGGTCGTGGGCATGTCCACGCGCTTCGCGGGGCTGTCGGAGCTGGACGACGACGTGCCCACGGGCGCGTTCAGCGGGACGCCGTCCTGGTACTCGGCGTAGCTCGGGCCGCGCTCCATCTTCATTTACTCTCGTCCGGCGTGGCTTAATACAGTGCGAGCCGCTGGCAGGTGGTTGTGTCGCCGATGATACGATGATACGAAGGCCGAATGGACGGCGGACCAGTTGATGCTGGTGAAGGTCCGGAATATCTGGGGCGCGGCGGCGCTTGTTTTTGCCCGCAATAGTCCGACCAAGTGTAACTTGGATAGATCAGGAGACCGGGGAGATTCGGCTCGCAAGCTGGTGGTGGACGAACATTGATACGTAGGCGTAGGCGAATTGTTGTTTTAGGGGATCAGTAGTAATGGAGGTGGGGGGTTAGCCTTCTGCTGTCCGGCTGTCATTCGGTGCGCTAGGCTGAAGAA
Source organism: Phytophthora cinnamomi (assembly GCF_018691715.1). NCBI lineage: Eukaryota > Oomycota > Peronosporomycetes > Peronosporales > Peronosporaceae > Phytophthora > Phytophthora cinnamomi. The sequence continues at coordinate 100,736 of NW_027151056.1, read as the reverse complement.
CCTAGGTGACATGCGGAGCCGGCAGCAGGGCTCCATTTATTGCGGGACGGAAGGTGTCTATCCCACGATCGCACAACAGCTGATCTTTTTGGCGGCGACGCCACGACCCGCTCTCTGCTTTCGACGACAACAGGAGCTCGATGCTTCAAGAGCAGCCTGTGCATTTTCACACTGGGGGTTCGGCGCGTTGTGGGCGAGCGGAAAATTTGAACGCTACGTGTACGCTGTAGTGTGTCGCAGTCGCGCTTCGTTGATGGCAACAATTTGATGTCAACGATTTGGATCTATCCGCTTCGACGTTGATTCTGGCGGAGCTTGTATGGATAAGTCAGCGATGACCGTCGGAAAATGTGGCTCGCGGGTGCCACTACAGTAGTGGTGAAGGCAACGGCTTTGGCTGAGAGTTGTTGAGAATTGTAGTTAAATGTGTTGGTACGCTTCAACGGCATTCCTCTTCATTAGGAATAGGAGTCTACGTGGTCAAACATTCTCGATCCAGAAACGATTCTACGTGCTCGACTATCGGTGTAGCTGGATAACGTTAATTTAGCTACATGTAGTATGGATCTGCTTCAGGTTTCATGGGAAGATCGTCGTGACAAACCTCTTAATCACTTGAAACACAGCGCTCTCTGGATTAGCCATGGTAGCTTTGATAAAATTCCGAATTAAAACAGCACTGCAGAGTACATGTACGAAAAAATAGCCGTTTAATTTCTTCAGCATGGGCACTACTAACATCGATGTTTATTATGAAACGTGCTCTCCGCAGCACTCTATGCATCATCACTGCGGTTCTCCCAGCGAGTCGTTTACAGGTAGGAGGTGTCGACGAACCATTCCTTGGCGTAGCGCTGGCCGAGCACCTCGGTGATGGCCACAGGCTTGTCCAGCTGGCCGCTGAAGGCAACACGGCTGCCCTTGACGGCGCCGGGGCCCGAGTTGTTGAACTCCTTGAAGACCACGTCGGCGGTGCTGGAGGTGGCGTCCCAAGTGGTCCAACCCTCCGGCTTGACAACGTCGCCCAGCTCGCTGTTCTGCCAGATGACCTTGGCGTACGGGCGCCAAGGACGACCCAAGACGGTCGAGTTGACGCCGCTCTTGCCGAACACGCGGGCACGATTGAAGACGTACGTAGCCGAGCTGTTGGCGGCTTCGCGGCCGCTGGCGGTGATGAAACCCGTGCCGATGGTCTCGATATCGCAGGACTCGAACCAGGCCTGAGCGTAGCGGCCGAAAACGAAGTCGGTGGCGCCGTTGATGTAAGTCTTGGCGTAGAGCTCGCGGCCCTTGTCTGCCAACACGGTGTCCTGGTATCCAGTGAGGTTGCAAGCGTAGAAGCCGTAGTCCGTGGCGTTCACGTTGACGGCCAGCGCCTGGCCGACGTTGCCGGCCGTGTTGGCGATGTTGAGGTTGTACACCTTGACCTTGTCCGACTTGAAGCGCACCGTGCTGGTCATGTCGTTACGGGTCTCACCCTTCACCTCGGCAGGGATGTCCTTCTGGGCCTTGGCCTGCGTGATGGTCACCTGGTTGCTGGCGTAGTTCTTGGCGTCGCACGTGTAGCCCTGCAGCACCAGCGGGCCAGCCAGCGGCGAGATGAGCACCTGCTCGTTGTAGACGCCCGGGCGCACGAACACCGTCTGCACCCCCTTCTTCTTGGGGTTGAGCTTGGCCACACCCTCCGACACGGTCTTGTAGCTGCCCTGGTAGGATCCCGTGGCATCCACGACAATAGCGCCCTTGGGGGGCGTGGTCCGCGCGTTGGGCCCGCTGCAGGCGTCGTCGGCGATAACTCCCGACGCCAGAGCGACAAGGGCCACGAGAGGAGCGAAGATCTGCATCGTTGAGGTCTTGGTGTTACGACGAAGATTGAAAAGTGAGCGGCTTACGGGTCTGCGGACGGAAACGTTTGGCGTCATTAACCACAGGCCACGGCCGGAGGTGTTCATTTTCTCCCCGCATAAGAGTCATGCAATTAATCCTGTTCGTCGGCTCGTGAGGCTGCAACTCGCGGTTGTTTTCCCCTTCCCCACCAATTGGTAACGCCGACTCCGCATCTACACCAACTAGGGATGACATTCGGAAGTGTACGATCAGCATACCAGCTACTGTAAACCAAATGAGGGATGAAAACCGGAGTTCAAATAGGGAAAGTGAGGGATCCATCCAGGTATAATAGATAAGTTCGTACAAATATAATCTAATGATTGGTTGTAGTTATTGAATGTGGCGCATTTGCTACTACGAATGCTCACCAGCAAGCGCGAAAATAGTCTCGGACTGTTTAGCACTAAGGATGTATCCCAAGGACAAGTCGACCGGCGTTTGCTGGTGCCCATTTCGCTCTATCATTTAACCCGATTCAACTGTCCACTGTCAAAATCCTCGCTGGTGTCCATCCTGAACCTTCGCGGAGGGGGCTTCTGCTACAAAAGTAGACAAGACAGCAATACTGTTCGTTGCTATAGTGTGCGGCGAACCTGAGGCAATTTCATGCCGCTTCTTTTTATTCTGGGGGGGGGGGGTTGTGAGTTGCTACAATATTCGCAAAACCGAGTAACAGTCCTGCAATCAATCGAGCGCACTCGATTCATCATCAGGTGGGTAACTTTGAAGACTATAAACTTTATAAGTCCCGAGATCTTCAACGAAAACCCGTGTGTATGATACTTTCACAGCGTACGTTGACAACGTAGGAATCAACAGGAACTAAGTTGGTGAATTCTGGCAGGAGGCAGGGAGCCTGAAATTTCACAATCACAAGCTAGATTTGCGTTGGGATCATTTAGTTGATTAAACGGCTTATTAGGCAAAATACCTTGAAGGCGTGTGCATGTACCCGACAACAGCATCCAAGTTGGTTGCTCCACAGAATGGCCCTCTCCTAATGGTGACCTTCAAAATTCACCATCCCTATTTAATAGGGATGGTGAATTTCGGTCTGACGATCGCCTCACTCAAGTTTCGAACGTCACTTCTCTTCGGCTCCACCATCTGACCGATCTGCACATCGTCCGTCGAAAAGTGCTGACTCAAGTATTAATAGTGTCGGCAATGCCAACAAAATCCACGTGAGCTTGAGCGCTGATGCCGTAGTTAAATTAGTAGGTCTCTTCGCTAATACTACACGTAGTAGACTGTGCATAGCGTACGAAGTACTTTAGTTTTATATATGTCTCTGCTCAAAAGCCACGGAGTTCCAGGTAACCTCGGCGTGGGAATGCGCTCGACCACTGACAGTGTCCGCTGTAATTACCCGGTAAGGTGCATGTACCCTACTGTATTACGGCGTCAGCAGAGTCTGCTGCAGACCGCAAACTACAGTGTGCGTGAAATTGCCCGATCCTTCAATAAATGGGTCTGCGAAGCCCCACTGCTGGTATCGAAGAATTTAGCGCGAGTCGTCCTTTGGACTGAGAGAAGTGCAGCAAACTCATGGAGGTGGCGCCAATATGAATTCGTGGAGCGTGACGTTCGTTCTTACTTATCGTGCATGTATTTTTACGTCGAGTGTAGACAAACTCTGCGCCCTGGAGCTCGCTCCCAAACCATGTGTGATTTCACGCAGTAACTATTTTAATAGTTAGTATTGAAATACATTAATCCAGTGTGCATGAAACTCTACGTAGAAAGTCAAGGACATAGGGAGGCTTTTCGCGTAGGTATAAGTTACCCATGATTTTTATTAACCAAAGACGTCATCATGGACACCGACGATATCACCGTGGATTGCACACGAATGACGAATGAGCCTTCGCTCTCCTGGCTGTGCTTATGAGATCTGGCAGTGATGATAATCATTGAGCTTTGAAGATCTAGGTACCGCAATAAATCGGATTGTGAGTTGATCTTCGCTAATGTTATTGGCCAACTACAGATAAAAATAGCTCGTGTCGATTGGATACCTAAATGTTTCTGAAAACTGTCAGTAATGAGATTTAGTCATACAGTAAGGAATACGGTATTGATCAGTTCAAGCGCTGGTTAGCCGTTGGTAACTACACTAAGTAGGACGTAGGGTATGCACCCAGCGTCCCTCTTGTCGGATTTTGTTTTTAAGAAATGAAGAATGTATACATGTAAACCGTTGGCATGTTTTACAAAACAACTTCGCTGATGGGAGGTCTGAACTACGTAGTACACGAACTACAAATAGTAACCTACAATTTTCCAGTCTCCATCCCGTACCATACCCACCATTCCGACGTGACGTCTTTCTACCATCATGAGTGGGTTACTAGATTCATCGTTTCCGAATACGGTGCTGTCGTGGAAGCTCTCGTTACGATTTTCAACGTGTACGCCGAGATCAAGGAGGGCCAGGAGTCCTGCGAGCGAGCTCACCAACGACTGCTGATCATTTTCACTGAGGTAGAGAAAATGGACAACGCCCTCCAAACGAGGAGCTCAGCAAATTTGTCGCAGTCGTTGGGAAATCGCTGCGATATTTGGAACCTACCGGGGTCAAAAGCTGATGTTTCGCGTTGTCAAGCACAGCGCGACGATGGACGAGCTTCGTCTGATCCACGAGGGTCTCTTTAAACTTCTCAACCTCGCTGCAATGGACACGCTAATGGACTGGAAGAAAAAGTGGGAAGAGGGCCAACGTGTGCAACAAGAAACGCTGCTCAAGTACGACGTGGAGATTCTGAACGAACTTGCAGATGCACGAGCTCGACGGGAAACCATGATGAATCTCCAGTTCCAGACCCAGCAACGTGCCGATCGGCAGAATGAGGAAATGCTCGCGCTCCTAAGCACTGTCGCTAACGGTCGTTCGAACATCCAAAGCTACCGCTGAAAACGCTTCCAGCTTGGTTACTGCCACTCAGAGGTCCGCCAATACAGTATGATATTGAATTGGATCCACTGGCTGCCACTAATAAAAACTGCAATTTTAAGCTAAACAATAATAAAAATTGCCGCAATTTATATTGTATTGGTACAGAAATGGTACAACTTATATCACTTTACAGAGGGATATAGGAGTTGAGATCGCAATTTTCAAGAGAGTAGGCTCAATCTAATGGTGCTAGGTGGTAGTTGAACGGCGCCATCAACAGGTTCAGGGAACCCCAGGCGCAAAACTGTCCTGATCCCGTCACTATTAAGATTAAAGTCGGTTGATCGGCGATAGAGGTGCTGGTAGTGGTGTCAAATGAGCAGCTCAAACGGGGAATGTATGGGCTGATCGCACGCACACGCGGAAATAAATATCGTTCCGGAGGCGCATGGCTGTGTAGATGCGCCATAGAAGGATCTCACCAAAATGGCGCCATTCGTCATGGACACCGCGGTCGTACGGGAAGATCAGCAGCTTCCACCCCAGGGAGCATCGAAAATCTTGAGCTCATGGTTCTGTCACAACACCAGGACGGGGTCACTCGAAGAAGCAATACGTAGCAGCCTCTATAGCCCGGCAACCAGGGCGCACACAGTGTTGCGCCAGCGGTGATACTGCACTCAAGTGACCATGGTCTATAGACTGGAAGTTTATTGGCTAGACTTTCGGTATTTGCCAGTGGGGGCACTTTTTACAAATTTATTGCCAATAATTGGGTCAATTTTATATTGTATTGAGGTCAGTGTAGGCCAGTAATAAAACTTTATATTTAAAAAACGGATTATTTATTGTATTGCACTATTTTTTTCCGACCTCTGCTGCCACTGCATGAAATTCCATATGCCCCGAAAGTACATTCTCGTGGCCCATTCGTCAGTTTGCACCGCGTAGGCCTCGGATTTGGCACGAAAGTCATCGCCAGCCCGCTACCAATACGTGAATGGTCAGGTTTCCCATATCTTCAGTGGAGCAAAATATGGGAAATATGGGATTCAAAGTTTACCGAGCTATTGCAGGTCACCTACGAACTTAGAGTAGTTACACGCTGCCACTGCTTGCAATGCAGGATGCCTTCAAGCGCTAGGTCAGTTAGTGAAGTCCTCCAATTCGTTTTCTCACACCCAACAAGTGAGAAGTCTGACTCAACCGTGGCGGTTTTGGGAAGACAGTGGCGATACCCACACAGAAACTTGCTAGTATCGGGAACCTGAAGAAAGCTTCGGCGAGCCACCACATTGCGTGAAAGGTGGCAAGACGATGATCAAAACTGCCAATCGCCGTACGAAGCGTCTTGTTACTGGCGTACTCTCTGCTGAGACTCTTGAACTCCTGACCAATCTCATTAATACCTTTCTCTCCATAGTATCCTATATTGAAGAAGTAGGTCGTGTTGATCTTTAATTGGAGCTGCGAGTTCCACCACCGTGCTCGTTGCAAGCTCTTTTGGGGTCACTGGCGGTGAATATCCATGTTTTTTTAGTCAGAGCGTGAATCTGTGAAAGCACTGCATTGACCACGGTTTTCGTTTGCCCTTCTCCCAGCGATTTTAGGTTTGAGCACACCAACAGGTCGAAATTGGTCACGTAGGTCGTTGCGGCGAAATTGCGAAGTTCCCGCTGATTTCGTGTTCGTCGAGCTCTTCTATTGCGTTCTGAGAAAGGGATCCCTGCGCGCCATTCATGTCGAAGTAGGTGGCCACGGTTGGATAGTATACAATGGGTAGCATTAAACAACGTTCGAACGTGCCTCAACGACCAACAAGGCGGTTGAATGTCTTGCGCACGAAAATGGTTCTGCAGAAACCGCTCGTGAAGGCGGTATTGCATCTCTTGTCGCACTTGTACGCGACAGAACTGACAGTCGGCAAATGTTTGCACTTGGTGATCCTGCGGTCAACGCCGAGTGCTGCGCGGAGATTGAGCGCGAGAGCGGGACTGTCCGATTTCTTCAACTTTTGGAAACCGGAGCGGACCACTTCAAAGTGTTGGCAGCTTCGATCCTCTCGAAGCCTGCAGTGTACGCCCACTGCTCTCCATTTGCCTACATCGATGTTGATCGACATATTGTACTCGTGCGAACCGAATCACAGCAGCAAAAAGTGGTGGCGTTGTCCGTGCTTGAGAATCTGGCACACCATGCTAAGAAGAGGCTTCACTCAGAGATCGCTAAGAGAGAAGGAATCGCACTTTTTGTCGAGCTCTTACGTCTGGGATTGGTAAACTCACAACGTGAGCGCGGCACATCATGTAGTGTACATGAGCTAGCCTCCGACGATGCCATCCGAGCCGAGATTACTCGCGAAGGCGAAATCCCGTTGCTAAAGGCTTTAAGACTAGACATGAGAAGTACATCGCGGCCAATGCCTTGGAAAGAATGAGCAGGTGCTGGTACCGGCTTCGTGCTTGTTGCTACTGCGACGCCAGAGCATGTAAATTTTCATGGCTTTGGAAACAAGACCGATGAACAACAACACATCGATTCGTGTAATAATAGATAGTACAGTAGTTAGCTAGCATCCATGATATGACCTGTGAAGGACGTGTTCGCGGCTAATACACGATGCATTTCGGATTCCAATGGATGACCACCGCGTGCGATCATACAACTTTCGCTTATGCGTGGATCATGCGATTTTCGATTACGCATGGTGCTTCTCCCTTGAACGATCGATAATCACCGCACAGCTCGCAGCTCTCCCTCGCAGTGCTATGATTCCGACTCAACTCGAGACAGCAACACGTCCTAGGTGATTGTTCAAGTCCTGTGCCGTTCATTGCAATCAAAACTTGTTAGCCGAGTCGGTATTTTTTGCGAGGATGCTGCAACGCGCCGCCAAGTCCTATCGGTGGCTATATGAGCAGCAGAGCGGCATCGTGCCGTCGGAGCTGGGCGTGTTCGAGTTCCTCGTGCTGTGCTTCGAGCAAGTATCGATAGCTGGAGCCGCCATTAACTGCTTTCAAGCTGTAGATTTCGACGGCGGAGACGCACCGTTGTCGCTACCGGTGGTGATGAATCACGTCCCGCAAGTGCTCATGGTCATTGTATCTCTGAGCCTCTTCATCGTCTGGGGGACGAGACTCATTCAGTGGAGTCTGCGCAGTGCCATGCTCGACTGCACCTGTCCGATGAAGTTCACTACCCGACGCCGATATCTTCCTGCTGTACGTGACGATGACTCTCAACAGCTCAGTCGGCTTGGAGTGGAAGCAGCAGACGAGCGCATTGAGCAGTGCACTCATTCTGGTCATGTGTGAACTCGTAGACGCCATCGCCATCGCGCAGACGTGGTTGACAAGTCGAGCACGCGGAGAGAGAGTTTACGACTGGGACGTACAGGAAGCACACGGGAAGGTGACTGCCAAACAACTCATTCTCACGTTTTTCGACCGCTGGAAAGATTGTGGCATGGTGTCGTCCTTCCTGAACCAAAGCGAAATGCTGCTTCTCATGTGTGAAGTGCCCTCCATGGTGTGGGCGAGCTGGACATGTTGCCAAAGAGGCTCCACGCCCGAGCGTCTGTCGTACCAGCTGCATCGATATGTCACGGTGATGACGATTGTCATGGGTATGAACGTTGTGGAGGTTTCTCTGAGCTTGAACGACGATATCGCAGGTGCCGTCGTCTTTTTGGTTGCAGATGTTGTACTCACTGGGCTCCGGTTGTACGAAGGTCGCCACGCGCATCGTGAACGGAGACGTGTAGCGAGAGCTCGACGACTCACGTTGACTCCAACTAATGCTAGTAGTAACACCCCTAACAGCGACCTCTTCCCCAGCCCTGCCGAGCAACGCAGCGAGAACCACGAAGGAGATGCCGCGATTGACGCTGTAACTCCAGGCGAATGTCGAGAGGTGCCACATGATCCGCACCGCATGCAGCCAAACCGGTCAGAAAGCGTTGTCAAACAGTGCCTGGAACTCAGACGCCTCGGGGTCTGGAAGAAGGCAATACTCCACGGTGTTCCACGCAAGGAATGGATTTATGCTTTCCTTGATTGTGCGTATTCGGTGTTGGTAGTGCTCAACTTTTACGAGACCACGGACGCTGCAGAGATGCAGGTTTTACCGAACCTGCTGAGACCGAATGCGAATGCTACCGCCGAAGGTCGACTTATGGATGAAGTGGACGAAACTGCGGTGAAGCTCGCGGTCGGGTTTTCGACAGTGCTGGGGATATCGCTGCTTGCTCGATGGTTTGTGCTGTACTCGTCAAAACGCACGGGAGATATCGCGTGGGCAGCGCAACGAAGCATTGCTGTCGGCCCCAACTACTTTGCTGTAGGTGTCGTAGCCGCAAAACTAGCGCTGCTACCCGCGTCCATCTACGTTTTCGCCGTTGTACTTGTCCGAGCCAATCTGTACACATTCAAAAGAGGCGTAAATGCGCTAGTGGCGGATCTCATCTGCGCCATAGCAGCAGCGCGAGCTGTTGACAGCTTTGGTCGGGCTTTGCATGGACTCGGACGATCAGCCGTTGGGCTTCCAGGCGCTGATGCAATAAAAGGATCCAGAAACGAGAAAGCAAGCATCGCGTTGCAGGTGTTTTGGGACCGCTTCAACGACTTCCTGGTGCCACTTGGCATCGTTCACCTCGTCATATCGACGACTGAGGTGAGCAAGAATTTTATCGTCGTCTACTTCCTGCTGGTCGTATGCACCCTGCACGCCATGATCGCCTACGTGGATGCTGTCGACATCACTGGGGCTACGTATCTCGCTGAACGACTCGGCTACCTCGTAGCCGTCACCTTTCTCGTGCGTAACTCGGCCAAGTATGTTGAACGCAAAGGAATCGACCTTCTCGCACCGGTGATCCTCGTGGTCATGGAGTTTATGATACTGATCGTGGCGCTGAGCTCGATCTGGAGAGCGCATCGAGACGCACAACGCACCCGTCGCGAATTGGCGAAGGAAGATACACATGTGCTGCCAGTAGGACGCGCAATGACACGCAGTGTTCCCATGTTGGCATCTGCGAGCAGTGACTTGTTTGTACTCAGCCCCAGCGGAGACACTGATAACAGCTTACGCGAACCGAAGGAGGAGGCTCCAAATGAGTCGTGTCGAAGTCACTCTTCCTTCACCTACGTGCCAATGCAGAACAGAGAGCAATGACTAATTAATGTAATCTATTGATATAACTACTTGTCGAGTCACCAGTCCTTCGCCAGCAGCTTAAAGCTCAAGCAGTAATTTTGTTTGCTAAGGGAGCTGTGCCAATGGCGTACCCAGTTTTCACCGCAACATTTTATCACCTCTCAGGGATCCAGCAAACCGTTTTTGTCGTCGTGTTGCCACTTTTCAAGAAGATCACCAAGGTTATCATTGCAATTGCTGCGGAAGGGCATCATGAATTCGTCGGCCCGGCGGTAGTTTTCTCTGAGGATGTTTTCAATGTTTTTTACATAGCAATTTGCATGCAGATGTCGAAATCGATCGCCACAACTGTATGCATTATTGCCTTGGACAGCTTCCACATTGCCGTAGCTCTTCGTGATATTTTTAAACAAGCCAAGGCTGTTAAATCGACCCGAGGACAGCGGCGATCAAGTGAAACGACCTACGTCGAGGATTTACCAGGAATGGTGCGGAGTGTTTTCGAAAAGCCTGGCGCAAGCCGCATTCGAGTATTTGCTGCGTTTCTTTACCGCTCTCAGATGAAAGCTCATCTTTCATGAACACATTTCGAACAGTCAGCCAGAACATACTTGATAACACCTCGCTGCCTACACTGCCTTCCCAACGAACAGCCACAGTTAAACCAAAACCAGTTCAAATATTTCAATCTGAGCAAGACTTCGAACGCTATCGCACCACAACGCTGATGCCTGCTGCTTGGATCGATTTGTCACGTACCAATTCGTCTCAAAGTACCTTGGAACAGGCTGTGTGGGATGCACTTCAGGCCCTCTTTCACTCGGAATACCTACTCATGACCGAATACATTAAGTGTATTCTCCCACTGCTCTATGCAGTCTATCTTTCGGTTCTTTTCCACCTTCCAGTGGCGTCGTATTACCCACAAACAGCAGCATCGACCCCCGACAAGTTGAGGCAGGATGTCATCAATATCCTGTTATTCGGGGCGGTCGAGTTCGCCGGGTTCGCCGGCCTGCTTGTCCTGCTCAAGAAGCAATTCGGAATCCCCCCCCTCTACCAACTCGCGTTCGTGCTGGAGACGCAGTGGCGCCTTCTGCAAGGTCACTTGTTCGTGTAGACCATTTTCATCCTGCATATGCCGCTGGTGCACTATGGTGAGCTCGCCACGGTTTCGCTATTTTTTGTGCAGTACTTCTCTAATGAGTGTTGTACCCAAGCATAGACTACGACATCAGTTTCTAACAAGTCGTCGAGGCCAGGTAGACGCACCTGGACCAGACAGGCGTGACGACCAAGCAGCCTGCCTCGTTGACCACCGCTTCAACGTCCGTTCAAGATCGGGTCCACTATTCGGAGCAGTGACTCGGCACTGTCACATATGGTGAATCCCAAAAAAATCCCAAACAATCGCAAAAAGTATCTGACCCCAAGCAGCAAAGTGCCCGTTACACGCCCATTAACCTCCTCCTCCCTCAGCCTCCTTCCCCCAGCGCCAAGCCCCGCCACCCGCCGCCCCTCGCCCTCCGCATGAGCAACGCGTTGCCGCCAGCCTCCGCCTTCAAGGTGTCGCACAGGCGGCCCCGATCTGACCGGAATCCGGGCGCTCGATGGGGCTGATTTGCCGAGAAAAGGTCCAGATATGGCGCCGCAGCAAAAAATTGCCGCCCCAGCCTGACGCGGAGCCCAGTGACGCGTCCGTCACTTTCCCTTTTGCGCCGTTGTGCGCACGTCCGTCGCAGTCGCCCAGGCCAGCCAGACAGAGAGCCATGAAGGCCATCTCGGCGCACGTGACGGGCTTCTACCACTCGTCCTTCCACGCGTACACGACGGAGGTGAACGTGGACGGCCACCGCTGGCGGCTGGGGCTGCGCTACAGCAAGTTCCACGAGTTCTACGACCAGCTGCTGCTGGCGGACGCGGCCTTCCACGCCGCCTTCCCGCCCAAGGGCTCGCTCTTCTTCTCGCCCAAGCCCGAGGAGCGCCAGGAGCAGCTCGAGGCCTTCCTGCAGCACGTGCTGGCCCACTTCGCCGCGCGCGGCCAGCCCGCCGAGATCGAAGCGCTGCTGTGCGACCTGCTCAAGGTGCCGCGCCACCTGCGCGCGCCCGAGCACGAGGACGACGACGCGTCCACCAGCACCGAGAGCGTGCTGGACGAGCCCATGCACGAGCCGCCCAGCAGCACCGACAGCTTCCGCCTCGACAAGGAGCAGGAGCAGCAGGAGGAAGAAGACAAGGCACAAGTACAAGCGCCAGCGGCTCCTGCTGCACCGGCTGAACAAGATCCTGACCAGAATGAGGAGCCGGAAGCTGCTGCTGCTGTCACTGAGAAGGAGGAGGCCGCTGTTGCGGCTCCTGAGCCGGTGCACCCCGCCAGTCCAGTAGCAGAGGAGGCTCGGCCAGTGGAGGAGGTGGAGCCTGCTACTGCCCACGAGGATGCCGAGACACCCAAGGAGACACCCGCGTCTGTGGAGGAAGCGGAGGTGGTGAAGGAGGAGGAGCCTGCTGCTGTTGAAGAGGAAGCAGCAGCAGAGGAAGCAGAACCCTCGGTCCCTGAAAAAGTTGCAAGGGCCGAGGAAGCGGAGTCTATTGCCGAAGAGGCAGCAGCAGAGGCTGTTGCCGAACCCCTGCTGGAGGGGCCAGAGGTGGTGCTGTCCAAGCAGCAGCCTGCCATCGAGCCCATTGCTCAGGGAGAAGAGCCTATTGCTCAGAACGAGGAACCCGTAGCACCAGAGCCGCAGACCGCCAATAAGAATCTGACAGACGACACGGTCGCCGCCGCGCCGAACCCGGAGACTGAGCTGAAGGAGGAGCTGACCGTCAGCGGCAGCGTCTCGTCCTGGCTCGCGGCGTACCTGCCCAAGTCGCTGCTCGCGTTCGTGCGGCGCCGCTGCATGAAGAAGACGAACCTGGTGGTGCTCTGTGTAGCGCTGCTGCTGCCCATGGTGCTCGCGCGCAGATAAGGCGACATTATCAAACTAAATACTATTTGTCCAGTTTAGTTCAGTCCCATGGCTCCCAAACGTAGGTGACGCCAGTAACCGCATGATCTAATCTGGATTTCAACGCGGCGATCTCAGACAGATCACTTCAACGTGTGAACATGCGGATGTGAGACAGCATGTCTGTCGCTGCCAGCTGGTTGCCAGCAGCGCGCGATCGGATTTGCCTCGTGGGATGAAAAATCTGCCAGCAAACTTCGAGCCTCGAAGAGCGGACCGAGTTGCGGCCTCGCAGCTCGAGTGGAACGGCGCGCCGCGGGGCGTCCCCATCAGCCATCACAGTCGCAATCCGCTCGCCGACAGAGCTGGGCCCAAATGAGCAGACCAAATTTCGCCCCCGCCTGCGTGAAGAGTACGGCAACGTCCCGCGAAGCCTGCCGGAAGCGCTTGGCCAACCCACCGACTTTGAAAGGCTTAGTCGCATTGAACAATGGCAAAGCATAAGAGGTAGCCATATGCTTAGAAAAGAAAAAAGGAAGCTATCAGCTTCGAGGTACTGGTCTTCTATCTCCTGACATGCGCGCCATTCCTCCGCGGACTGTTTTACCCGATTTCTGTGAGATCATAATCCCGCTCACGCCCTCTGTCGCTGTCGTTTGTCTTTGTACAAAATTAAATTTTAGAGTTAACAGCTATATGTTATGAAATGGATGCTCAGCACCTCAAAGCGACCTGTACGCATAACAGCGCCTCCGGGGTGTAGGCTTCGATCCAGCAGTCTTGTCGGCCGCCGCTCTATGGACGACTTTCAAGTCCCGCTTTGTCGAGCGCGGCGCGCCGAGTTAGCCGACCGATTTTTGGCTCCTGGCGCGTGCAAATTTGGCAAATCGATTTGGCGCAGCGACATTTTAGCCACCCTCCAACTAAAAAATAACAGCGCCAGGATCGCCACAGTGACAGGAGGTGCTCCATTACGCGGCGGCCACGTGAAGTTACTGTATCGGCAGCCTGGGTCGGCGAAGGCAACATCTGCCTGAACACACAGGCATTCCGGCGGCTGTAGCCCGACCTGGCGGCGCAGATATGATGACCGTGAGAAATCCCGTGGTCTCTAATCGCACTGCTTCAACAACTGGTTCCCTCTTGCCTCTTTGGTCCGCCTGCAAGAGGTATGTTTCTCAGAAGCTGCCTCGTCAAAAATGCACTTCCTCTCTCGTCTTCATTCACGCAGCGACCACTCTGCATGCGACTAACGAAGCGGTTCGCTGTTAGCTGGAAAAAAATATGTGTTCATGTGACTGGAGTTGGACCTACTTGGCTGAAATATGAATATGCACGAGGGACGCAAATGCACGTCCAACGCCGGAAACGTTAGCCATTGATATACTCGCCATCGATAGACATCCGAGGAATGTGATTCACGGCGCTCATGGCTAGTTTCCTGCTTGTGATATTATTTTACTATTATTTTAAACTAAATTTGCACCACAAGTCTGGGTTTGGCATTTCGACCGTAGCAGCCGCCAGCGATGCCTGCATTTTTGACAGCGTCTCCACAGCACACAGAGCGAAGTAGTTGCCTGCGACATCATACCTGCTCGAAGCTGGACCGATATACGATGCAGCTTCTTCACCTTTGAAAAACTGTGCATGTCGCCTTATATGCACACCTTTTGGTAGCGCCCGTTTCTGCGGGCTAAGATCGTTTTTCCAACTTCAACATGTCGGCGGGGACAATGCTCATTCTGTTCAGCGAAGCTTGGCTGCCATGTGGGCGCGGCCATCCCAAGAAGCCTTCGCATGCCGTTCCAGGCGACAAAACCCCTCGTGCATGGCCTCACTTTTTGATCTGCGCTGATTCGGTCAAGTGGCGCTACGGGAGTCCGGATTCGCACCCAAGCAGCTCGAGCACCATGCGGGAGATCGACGCGCGCGTCACGGGCTTCGACTACACCACGTTCCACGCGTACACGACGGAGGTGGAGGCGGACGGGCGCGTGTGGACGCTGGCCATCCGCTACAACACCTTCTACCAGTTCTACACGCGGCTCACGGCGCTCGAGAAGCACTTCAACGTGGACTTCCCGCCCAAGGGCGGACTGTTCTTCTCGCCGCCGCCCGAGGAGCGGCAGGAGCAGTTGGACGACTTCCTGCTGAGCACGCTCGCCTACTTTGACATGCGCGGCCACCCGAAGCGCATGGAGGCGCTGCTGGGCGAGCTGCTGCACATCCCCGAGCACCTCGACCTCAAGGACGACGACGAGCGCACCGCCAGCGAGGGCAGCTCCGTGGCCGAGGAGCTGCTGCTGGACACGCCCATGCCCGGCCACGACGACGCGGCCGACGACTTCCTGGAGAGCGGCCACGAGAGTGACGACCACGAGCAGCAGGAGGAGGTCCACGAGAAGGACCATTCGGACAAAACTGAAGTTGTAGAAGAGGACAGCCAAGTTGAAGTGATGGAAGTTGAAGTGGCCCGGGAAGGCAAATCCGACCCGGAGGCTCCTGTTGCTCAGGAGGACGACCGTGCCGACGAGCTCGACGAGAAGCCCGAAGCCGTCGAGGCAGAGGCTGAGACAGAGCTCGAAGAGAAGCCCGAAGCCGTCGAGGCAGCGGCTGAGACTGAGCTCGAGGAGAAGCCGGCCGTGGTTGAGGCTGAACCGGAGGAGGTGATCGCCTCCCCCGAGTCGCAGTCGGGCGCTGAGGCTGCACTTGCGTCGCCGACCCAGCAGGACAAGGAGCTGACCGGCGGCACGGTGGCCAAGAGCTACATCGCGATGCTGCGCCGCCGAACGCTCGTCAATGGAGCCATCCAGGCCGCTGTGGTGTCAACGATGAAGGAGAATGTCGAGAAGGCCAAGGCTGCCAAGGAGCAGCAGTCCAAGACCAACGAGGTGGAGCAGCCCAAGGTAGAGCTGCCGACCGATTGCAACGAGAAGGAGGCCGAGAGTGACAATGTGGAAGAGGCTACTGGGAAGCAAGAGCGTGTTGAAGCTAAGGAGGAGGAGATCAAGGTTGCGGACGCCGTTCAAGCCGTGGAGACTCAGGAGCAGCTGGAGATCGCTGCTGCCGTCGAGATCGAAGAGAAGCCCGCAGCTCCCGTCGAGAAGGACGAGCCTGCGACGCCCCTGGAGCCGGTGGTCGTACAGGCCGAGCCCGCTGCTGTCACCTCGCAACCAGCAACTGTCGCTGAGCCATCGACCGCGTTGGCTGTTTCGGAGGTGGCCACGGACGTTTCGACAGCCCCGCAGGAAGAGGCCGTCGAGTTGGTGGTGGCCAGTGCCGATGCGCCAATTGCGGAGCCCGAGCAGGACGTCGCTGAAGAGGAGTCGGCCAAGGCTTCGGCGTTAGAAACGGAGGTTGAGGCACCAGCGCCGGCGGAGCCTGTCCAGGATGACGAGTCTTCACCGTCGTCGTCGGAGGAGGAGGAAGAAGAGGATGCCGGCCCTGAACCAACCAAGACGGAATCCGAGTCTGAAAACTCCGTGGTGAGCTGGTTCCGCCGCATGGGCACGTTCGGCCCGTCCGCCGCCGAGAAGGAGAAGGAGGAGCAGGAGGCCCTCGCCAAGAAGGAGCAGGAAGAGCAGGAAGCCGCCGTACGAGCTGAAGCTGAAGCTGAAGCCAAGGCCAAGGCGGAGGCGGAGGCCGAAGCAGCCGAAGCACAGGCCCGCGCTGCTGCAGCTGAGGCCCGCGCGAAGGCCGAAGCGGAGGCGGCGGCCGAGGCCGAGCTGCTGCGCGCCGAACAGGAACTGAACCTGCGCCTGCAGCGGTACCGCCACCCGGTCTTCTTCCAGGGGTTCAACTGCGACGTCGGCACGTCCCGGTACTCCTTGCCGCAGCGCGTGAGCGACGGCATCATCGTGTAAAACGGCCACCAGCGCGCAGCAGTAGTAACATATAACATTATAATGTAAGTAAGTCCGTCATGAGGACAAGTGTGCAGCCACCCGCCCGCCGTATCATGTCGCCGGAAGTGGAGACACCCTTGCTTGCTGTGGCCCTGCCCCGAAATCTCACCCGAGCTGGCCTCCACCTCCGTGAGCAAGCAGGCCGCCGCCGTCCACAAGGTCAGCGAAGATCGTCGCAGCCAAGTCGCCCTCGCCGCCCAGGATCGCAAATACGCGTCCAGCGTTGCGGCGACGCAAGCCGATCTCGTAGCCATTTCTCGGCACTGTGTATCCGCAGTGCAGCACATTGTGGTCTGTCGTGCGTGCGCGCCAGCGTTCGCCGAAGCTTTCGACACCCCAAGCACTGGCGGCCGGGCGTCGCCGCGTCGGTGTCTGCGGGTCTGTCTCATTCTGAGGCCGATTTCTGGGCGCGGGCAGAACGCTCACAGAAGCTGCCGCTTGTCACGATCGCCCGATGCCGGTGTCCCCGCCAGCGTCCAAGTCGACAATGGAGCTGCCTGCGCCGTCACTACCTGGGGCGGCACCTGTTGCACCCAGGTGCTCCAGAACTTGGGGCCAGGAGCGGAGATTGATGCACGATGACCATGGGGCGGACCGGATACGTGGCAGCGCGCCACGCCACGGGCATCATCGCGGAGTAATGCCCAGCGGCCGGAATCGCAGAACCCTAGGCGGCGTCTTCAATGTGGCAGATCGCTTCTACATGTACTACATGTAATACTTGCACCAGCGAGCCAAGATGGATCGAGCGCTTCCTTCGCTGCGACGAAGAAGACGCCGGCGACGCCCATGCTCACAGCGTGGAGAGGCCTCCAAAGCCAAGCCAACGAGGATAAGAAAAAGTCACCTACCCACTCGGTCCAGCCCCATTCAACTGGTGCATCATTGCATTGCGACCTTCCAGCACTGGCTGCTGGAGGATGCCAATGCGATCGATCGCCAGGTAAAAGCGCTGCCCGGCCTGCGCACAGCTTGGTGACGCGCCGGCCGGCAAGTCGAAGCGCCGGCGGAGCGCAGGGCGAGCTCCGATCGCCGCCACCGCCGCGCTCTCTCGTCGGGCGAAGATGGTGCCGCGCGCGCAGAATTTGGCCACGCGAGGCTCGGGGCTGCAAAGACCTGGCTTCAATCGCAGCGCCCCATGCCGAGCGAGACCCGAGCGCTGCTTGACACATCACGACGACAGCAAATCCAACACCGGCTACTTTCTGCGCACCGGCGGAGGGAAGGCGTGCCCCGCGCACGGTCTCGGACACCTGGGCTAAGCCACCCGCTGGCTGGCCATTCGAGATTCTTCGGCCTGACGCGCACGTCTAGCGAGTGCATCTGCAGCAGCACACCCGACGCCATGGCGACCTCTCTGGCCACGCTCTCCGCGCGCGTGACGGGCTTCGACTTCACGTCCTTCCACGCGTACACCACGCAGGTGACGCTCGAGGGCGCGAGCTGGACGCTGGGCATCCGCTACAGCCGCTTCCTGGCCTTGTACGACAAGCTGCGCTCGGCCGAGCGCGGCTTCAAGTTCGACTTCCCGCCCAAGGGCGGCTTCTTCTTCACGCCCAAGCCCGAGGAGCGCCAGGTGCGCCTGGACGGCTTCCTGCAGGCCGCGATCAAGTTCTACCAGCAGAAGAAGCGCCCCGAGGCCGTGACCAAGCTGCTGCGCGAGTACCTGGAGGTGGACAAGCGCTTCAAGGCGGCCAAGAAGCAGCAGGAGAAGCTCAAGCAGAAGAAGGACGCCGAGAGCGCCAACCAGGAGCCCGCGGAGGAGCCCCAGCCCAAGGCCGAGGCCACGAAGGAGAAGGCCAAGCTCTCGGACAAGGCCCAGGACGGCAAGAAGGCCCTCGTGAACGCTGCGTTCGGCGCCGCCGTGGCGTCCGCCATCAAGGACAACGCCATGGATGCCAAGAAGGAGGCCCAGGCCCCCGCGGCCGAGAAGAAGGAGGTCAAGGTGGAGGAGACTAAGGTGGACAAGGTGGAGAAGAAGGAGGAGGTGAAGGTCGAGGAGAAGAAGGCGGAAGTGAAGGTTGAGGAGAAGAAGGTTGAGGCGAAGAAGGAAGATGACAAGAAGGAGGAGGTGAAGGTGGAGGCGGCTAAGGTTGAGGTGGTGAAGGTTGGGGAGGAGAAGAAGGAGGTGAAGGTCGAGGCCAAGGTTGAGGAGGTGAAGGTCGAGGAGAAGAAGGTCGAGGAGGTGAAGGTCGAGGAGAAGAAGGTCGAGGAGGTGAAGGTGGAGGCCAAGGTTGAGGAGGTGAAGGCTGGGGAGGAGAAGAAGGAGGAGGTGAAGGTCGAGGAGGTGAAGGTCGAGGAGAAGAAGGTCGAGGAGAAGGTTGAGAAGGAGGAAGTTAAGGTTGAGAAGAAGGAAGAGATTAAGGTGGAGGAGACGAAGGTGGAGGAGGCCAAGCCGGCGACGACTACGACGACTACGACCACGACCACGACGTCTGGCGGTTCGACGGTTGTGGAGACGAATGTGACGAGCCAGCCGACGGCGAACAAGACGGTGGTGGGCAAGACGGTGACGATCACGAGCAAGGCGGACGACTCGCACTCGTTCAAGGTGGAGATGACGGAGAAGAAGGCCTCGGTGGTGACGCTCACGACTGCGGCCAAGCAGCTGACGGAGGCGGCGGAGCAGAAGCCCAAGAAGAAGAAGCGCAGCAAGAGCCGGAAGTCCATCTCGAAGGCCCCGCTCTCGACGACGTCGACCTCGAGCGATGGCTTCGAGTCGCCCGACGGTGTGGACGACGTGTCTCTCGTAGCCGACAAGCAGAGGCTCTCGGAGTCGCAGAAGAAGGCGCGCAACCAGCGCCGCAAGGAGAAGCGGAAGAAGAACCAGAAGAAGGTCCGCGCCAAGGACCTGAAGGCGTAAGCGGCGCTGCTATCAGCACCGCGCGCGTTCCCCATGCGCGCGTGAGTGCTTGAGCTCAGCCGAACAGTATCGCGGCCGCGGTCGCATGTAGTTAGGTCAGTTATCTATCGACGGTCAGAGCAGCCAGAGCGGATGCCTCGTCACTGGAGAGTGGAAAGCAGCTCGCAGCCGCAGGCGCGAGCACTTCAACAACATTGATCGCTTTGCTGCTCGTCCGATAGATCTACGTGTGGTTTTTATAAGTTGAAGTCAATTCTGCAACGAACAACCGCGTGGACCAAGCATTCGTGTGTTGATCCTGTGTGACGGAGTCAAGTTCTGGACAACAGCTTTCGAGCTTTAAATCTGAAGGTCTATTCAAAAGAACCGGAGCGACATCTCCTTGAGGTCGCGTACTTCGGACTGCAGTTCGAGTCGCTCGTTGCACTGCGAGGCACAGAGCATTTCATGGGTTAGTCGCGACGGATCACTCGAGGCCCTGTCACAGTCTACACAAGGACGCACCATGGCCAAAACTTCCTTCCGAAGCTCGTTGACACGCTTCTCGTCGCGTTCACGACGCGCCTCGTAGTGCCGGAACTGCTGGTAGAGCTGGCTGTCCTTGTCCGATTCGAGGCGCGCCAACCGCTGCCGGAGTTGGGCAATTTCACGCTCGAGTGTCTGGATCTGCCCGTCCTTGATCTCGAGGATCTTCTCGACTTCACTCACGCTGACCGTGTCGCGCTGCTGCTGCTTCTCCATCTCGCGGAGTTCCCGGACAAGTTCCCCTTTGGCGGTGAGCTGTCGCTCCAGCCAGAGGTTGCCCTCAGTGAGAGCTGCTACCTGCGCTCGTAGTTCCAGCACATTGGCTGCGTGCTGCTTGTTCGTAGCACGCAGCACGGCGACGATGTTTTCGTGGCTCGAACGCATCGCAGCGATCTCCCGCTCCAATTCTGCAACACGAGATGAGCGCGACGCTGCGTTGGTGGCACTATTCGACGTCGGCGACTTTGGTGGCGATGAAGACGACGACGTTGAGAAGGAGCTGTAGCTTGAGCGCCGCTCCATCGGGGAACGACCTACGTTTGTCCGTCGGAAAAACAGCGGCCGGTCCCCAGACCCGTTGTCGGCCTCGACCAACTTCTTGTCCGGAGAGAGCGACTCAATTGCAGTGAGTTCCTCTCGACAGCGCGGGCTCCTCTGTAGCGACAAGCCTTTGACGCGCGACTCCGGTGCAGATGCTGCCGAAGCCTCACTAATATCGTCTCGAGGACTAGGTGCGATGCTGCCTACAGGCGAGCCTTGGCCGTCTTCGCTGTCGTCGTCGAATGTGTCTACGTGGTCGAAGGATAACAGCGACAAGCTTTTGGACCGTCGTGATGGCGAGTTTTCGGAGGACGATGTTGGAGAGCGCCGAGGTGACACCTCCGGACTACCAGGAACTCGGAAGCTGCTGGAACGCCCTAAACGAAAGGAGCGGGTCCTTTCGGTCGAGGTCATTTGAGATCCGTCGAGTTTGGCGTCGGTAGGACTGCTGTGATGGGAGCAGCGAGCGCAGCCCGAAGTTGAATCTCGTGGAGATGCTGCAGGTGAACGCTTTGCCGCATTGAAATCACCGAGCCTTGGAATCGCGCTTATATCGATCGGCGGAACGTGAAACGCGCTGGTGCGTCCTACCGAGGCGAGTCTGGATGTTGACGATGCTTCGCAGTTTTGACTTTCGCTGGGGCAGACAGCTTCGGAGTTGGCGTCCGGCTGCTCCAGAGGTACGTTGGATTGTTTGTTCAATGCTTTAGTGAAACACATTTCTTCAGCTGTGCTGTTCTCCACAGAGGCAATGTCCGTTTGATACGATGAGGAAATTGCGTCTGCCTCAACACTGATGTTGTCTTCTACTGTGCTGTCTTCGATCGTTGCTGCAGTGAGGGTATCAGCTGGTCTGGAGGAAAGCGACGTGCTACCCTTGATATCGTGAAGATCATCGTCCTGCTTATCTACTGCCACCGTTGGAGTAGCCAGCATCGAATCAACCACGGCTTCGGTTCCACTGGCTGCGGGCCAGACGTTAATTGATCCGTCGACGAGAGGTGACAACTCGGCTGGCACTGCCGCTAGTGACGGTGACTTATCATCTTCATTTGCCGCTCCGACAGATGCGTCCTCATTTCTCGAGTAACTCGTGCTCGCTGGCTGCTGGAAGCTACTGAAGCGAGTTGGTGATACCGGAGACGCACTTCCAACCGGCCGAATGGAGTCGTCGATTGGGTGCGAGCCTGGCTCCCTAAAGCTGCTGATCCGTCGGACGGCGGATGGTTTGGGCGACAATGGGATAGCTGACTGTCTCCGTGTATCGCTAGGAGCAAGCTTACTTGTAGGACTTCCGGGGCTCGGCAATTCATGAGTGAACGATGAAAAGCGTCGGAACGGCGATGGCGGCTTCAAACCCGATTTCGCTGAAGGAGACGATGGCGTACTCGATGCTGGCGAGGTCACGGGGCTCGCCTCTCTGCTTCTTCCCGGCCCCACTGTTCGTAGAGAAATGAAGTCGAGCTGTTTACGGAAGCCTTTGAAGGTTTTCATCAACGGTGACGCCGGTATATCGGAGTTTGTGGAATGGACTACGCCCATTCCAGTCGTCAAGTCTCCGAGTTGATCCGTGGAGGCGCTGCTGCTGCAACTGCTACTATCGTCTGTGATTGGGGACGGTGGGCCTTTGAGAATGTTGCCGGGCTCTTTGACGCAGTAAATCTCCTTGCGTCGCACGAAGACGCCGTGGTTTGTTGGACAGTGGAAGTATCGCTCTTTTCCCCGGGTGCCGTCGGTGTCGCCTTTGGGCTCGTCCAAAGCCACGCCGTACCACTCGCCCGATTCGTTGGCGAGTTTTCCGACGTACCTCACAGTACCATTGCGTCTTCGAGAGAGGACGACGCGACTACCCAGTGGAACTCGCATCACGGGCGGCGAACCTTGCGCAGCCGTCAGAGACGCCCGCGGCTTCGGGATGCTGGAGGCCATGACCGCAATACTGCAACGCAGACAAAAACTGCTTCAAGAACTCTAGGTTTCTGAGGCTCAGACGTGCTGTCGAGCTATGTGTGCCAGGTACTTATTTTATCGTCGGCGTCGTCCTCGAGCTTTGATCCGAGCATTGATCTGGGGAATGATGCTGTAGTGTGGGCGGATAAGACATGCCGCTATTTCCAGGCACACGTGTGGACGTGAGCTCTGCCCGCCTATTTCCAGGCACAACAAAATGGACTGCCCCAGAGTACTGAGCCAGGCTCAGTATGCCTTTTAAAATACTATGCAAGGAGACATTACGATCTTGCACTCCTGGCTCGCAGCGTCACTCAAATATGAGACCGAATGCCGAACCAGCGAGAACCATGGATACCGTAGTGCACTTCCGGTGCAGCGACACGTAGCTCGTAGTTCGCCACGGAACCATACGTATTATGTACGTATTCCATACGTAGTTTTGAGTCGTTCGTAGCTGAAAGGCTACAGGGCAAGCTATAAGGCAAGCCTTTTCGCACGAGAGGGGTTTTGAAGCGATTAAATCTGACATGTATGTAGGCACGAAGAGGACTGTAATGCTAGTGCAGCAAGCTGCTGGCACATAACTACTTACTAAATACTACGTACTATGACACGTTACCCTGTGTCTATCGTGATGGGATGAAATCTACTACCAAACTATGACATGTTCCTCTGGGTCTGTCGTGATAACATGAGATCTACCAGCAAACGCAGACCATGAAGAGAGGCGATGTTGCGGTACTGCCCGTTCTCCCTCTACGAGGCAATCGCTTTCATCCTGTCCGAATATATGGGCCTGTTTGCGAACAAATCTGGGAAAAACGATTTCAGTGTAATGTTTTCTCCAACATGTTAAAAACACAACAGCAAAGCCCGTCAGAACGACGTCGCAACACGAAGCCTCCCATTGCTCTTTCACGACCATGGCTCAGCCTCTAATAAGCTGAGCCGTGCTCAAGTCCTTGGCGAAGCTGTCGACGTGCTTCCAGTTATTAGCATGAGTCGCCTGCAACCTTGGAGTCGGTGTTTATGTGGACCACAGTCGGCAATTCCTTGACTTGTAATCTCTCTGACTTTTTATTCACGCAATAGTTTTCACGGACCTCTTCGCCCACTTCGAAGTGGCACTCGGACTATAATTTGAGTTCAGCCCGCAGGCTGGCACAGCGTAATTTACGCCGTGTAAATGAGTGGGAGGGCGGTTTCGACTGCACGCTTGCGCCAGCCCTCTCGTTATATACACACAGAGCGCAGCAAGCAAGCGCCCAGTCGAGCACAGTCAACCTTTTGCCCTCGAAATAGGAAGAATACGCCGGAGTACGACAAAAGCTGGGTTCCGCGCGAGACGCAGGAACAGCGGCAACCAATCCCTTGACAGTCCGCCACCATCGACTCCCTCGCGCCGATTCAGTCGCATAAGAGTCGAACCATGCAATAGCATGAAGCCCCGCATTTTTGACTCACCAGGCTCACCGTACCTGACCAAAGCAAACCTGCTACGTAGTACTGTCCCAGCCGTTGACTCGCACCCGGCCTGCGGAAGGGGATGCGCCCGGGCACTGCCCACAAGGAATGGACTCGGGGTGTGGCTTGTCCCCATTCTGCTGGGACTGCCTGCAGCTGTAAGCGAAATACGCGATTTCACGATGGATCGTCTCGTGTCCCGCGACAATCCGTGTGTGCCGTGAAGACAGCGGCAGAGCAGAGTAGAGCGCCTGTGACCAAGAAGCGCTTTGCCCCGCCGCAGTGAGCTCTACTAATAATGCCAACCGCCCTTCGCAGCAGCAAGCGGCGTGGAGCCCTCAGGCTCCACCTCCACTCTCACCCGTTTCAGCGATGCTTACGCTCGTGTCTTTACCTCGCCGCCTCTATAACTGGCCTTCCCCGCGGAAACGCATACTTTCCCGGAACGCGCTCCCCCAGCCGAGCTGATATCCTTCCTCGCTCGCAGACATATAAATCCTGACAATCCCGTCTCACTCGTGCGTCGTATGAAATTCCATAAAACCATCCACTCATTCTCGCAGGTTTCCCGCTATTCCGCGCATCCCCCCTGCCAAACCGCATGGCTGCAAGAACAACCGCCTCCTCTCGGGGCTGAGTAATCCGTAAGCAAAAAGCGGCAGGAAATAGTTTGTAACCACTCGACGCCGCGCCATTCCCCCTTCGGCCGGCCGGATCCCCGTGCAGCTCCTCAAGCGCCTCCGCCCCATGCACTCGCCCGGCCGCTTCCGCGCCGCGTCGCGCGCCGCCCCGCACGCCCCAAGCCGCCACCTGCCGCGCTGGGACGCGGGCGCGGACGCGGACGCCGACGCGGACGAGGACGCGGGCGACGCCTTCCTGTCCGCCAGCGACCTGGTCAAGACGCTGCAGCCCGTGCCGCGCCGCGCCGGCCAGAGCCGCCGCCCCCTCATGGCCGGCCGAGAGCCGCCGCCCCAGGCCGCGCAGGCGCCACGCCGCTGGCCGCCACGTAAGAAAAAAAAACACATACAAAAAAAACAAATAGTTAACGGGTTGTGGTTAATTAACGTTGTATTGGATGTTGGCGCAGCGCTGGAGACGCAGACACCGCTGGGCTTGAGCGACTGGCCGTTCGACGGGTCGCCGTCGCCCGCGCACGAGGACGCGCCCGCCTTCCGCGCGCGCACGCCCAAGGCCGGCGCCATGCGCGGCTCGCGCGCCTTCCCCGCCGCCGACGCGCCGCTCGAGCTGGACGTGCTGCAGGACGCGGCCGACGACTACGAGGCCGCGCGCGCGCGCGCCTTCCAGCTGGGCTACGACCCGGAGCCGCCGCGCCACAGCCAGGCCCAGCTGCAGCGCTACCACCAGCAGCGCCAGTACCAGCGCGCCATGCAGCGCGAGTTCGGAGACCCCGCGCAGATGTACCGCCGCGCCTCGAGCCACCCGGAGCACGCGCTCTACGCGCGGGACGCGCGCGGCCGCGAGCCCGTGGACGACCTGCCGTTCGACCCGCCGCGCCGCATCCCGCGCAGCACGCAGCCCCACGGCGCGTCCACGTCCACGTCGGCGCCGCTCGAGGCCTTCGGGCTGCACGCGGGCGGCGGCGGCGGCCTGAGGGAGCCCCACGCGTCGAGAGCCGCGCAGAGCCGACGCTTCAACGCGGCGGCGGCCCACAGCCCCGGGTTTGTTGGCTCCAGGATGGACGAGCTGCCTCTGGAGCCGGCCATGCTGGACATGTATCCGGACGACGTGGACACGCCGCCCACCTCGGCGGCGCAGATGTCCCGCCGACGCGAGTACGCGCAGCTGCCGCCTCAGCAGCGCCAGCGCATCCACCAGCAGATGCCGAGGAGACCGCAGTCCGCTGACCGCATCACTGACAATGACGTGGTGATGGCAGGCAGACGCCCATTCCATGATGCAGACCTGCCGCGCGACCGCCGCGGACCTGAGAGTCGCGCGGTGTACGAGGAGCTGGTGCCCACCCCCACGGGATCCAGCATCGCCCAGAACAACGACTACGCGAACCTTTCGCCCAACGGAAGAGGCAGCAGCGCCTCGGGTGCTGTAAGTGCCCTGCCAGCGAGCAGCAGTGCCCACCTAAGCCGACCGCGACCGAGTCTGCCCGTCGAACGCCTGCAGAAGGCCAAGCGGCCTCGACCTGATGAGACGACGACACCGCCTGCTGGAGCCGTGATCCCGACTGAAGCACCTGGAGCAACGGCGAAACCCACCAAGGGTAGGGCCAAGAAATCGGACGGGGATGCTGCTGCCGTTGCGTCACCTTCCGAAGGAAAGGACTCGGACTCGCAGCCCAAACGCCGCTGCGGACGCAAGAGTATGAACTACTCGTCCGAGCAGAAGCGTGAGCGCAACCGTGCGGCGGTGAAAAAGTGCCGACAGCGTCAAGCACTGAAGCTGGAGTATCTGCAGCACAAGGCTGAGTCGCTGGCTGCAGAGAACCAGGCACTTTCCGAGATGCTCGTGAAAAACACGGAGCTGGACGAGGAGCAGCGCTCGTCGTTGACGCGCGGCATTCAGATGGATATCTTACTCAAGATCAAAGAAATTTTCACGCAGAGTCTGCCCAAGGACTTCGTCCTGGACGCGGACTCAATTTGGGACCTGAACTCTGTGCTGGCAGTGTCGATGCCGTCGCGCTGCTACTACGGCATTGAGAGTATCAAGGACTTTTGGCGCACTTCGCTGCGCATGCGTAACAAGGGCAAGATCCGTTCGTTCTGGGCGTGGTTATTCCGCCTACCACCGGGTGACCGCTTCTCGGAGTTCGACATCCAGCCCTTCTCGCCGACCTCCAACCTCTACTTTATTTCGTGGACCACCAAGTCGACGCCGCCCCTGGCGGGGTCGATGGTGATCATGTTCGGCAACGGTCATCGCGTGACGCTCCACGTGGAATGCTTTGGCTGGTTGATCTGGCGTTACCTGCTCACGAACGAGCCGTTCCCGGAGCCTCCGATGGAGTGACGAAGGCTGGAAGGATCCGATCATGAATATCAAGCGACGAGTATCAAGGAGAAACGGGCAGTGGTGACACAGCTATTTCGACTTTCAGAGTGGAAGAATGCAGACAGTGAACAGAGAGTAAGAGGTATGGCCTCAGCCATTTCGAGGGGCGTTGAGTGTCTGTCACACTAGTGCAAAGTATTTTTTTTAGCTAACTGAACGATACATTTACTATCACATTGATTCGGATCCTAGGCTTTTGCGAAACGACTGCGAGTATTTCGGGTTTTGGAGTGAAGCTCGCTATCCTTGGTGTTGGTGGCGATTTCTGCGTCCTCGCCGTCAAGCAGCAGACTGCGGCGCGAAACGAGGAATGGATGGCCAGCGCTGAGGTAAACAACAATGAAGGCGAAGCCGGCGCGGATGCAGTCGTAAAAATCCCACCACCGTTCGGCGACGCCACTGCCGATGCTGCCGAGGTAATTACTGCTAATGAAGAGGGCACTTCGGAAACGTTGTCGCCGGAAACTGAGCCAGTCGGGTCGAAGGCTGGTGAAATTACTCCAAATGTCGACGAAGCAGTAGAAGTTGCACATCCGCCAGCTAACCAAAGCGGGGAAGCTGAGTCTCGATCTGGGCCAACTGAATCACCATCGCCTATGGCAGCGACAGATATTGGTGGTGCAGAACAGCCCTCGGTCAAGCACAGTGATGACACTCAACCTCAAGATCGGCCGCTCGAAGCATTATCTGGTGCTGCTGACCCCGTCGACGCAGACTACAACAGTACCAGCGAAGCCGTCGCCAAACGTGAACCAATAGCCACGGGTAACTCTGATAGCCCCGCGTTGACAACAACGCAGGGAATTTTGCCGACGAAACAAGGCGCAGAACTTGAGACTGTCAAGGACGAGGTGCAATCCCCAGAACCCGGTGAAGCTGCTACTTCCGCTGCGAGCGAAGATCAAGCAAGCGGACCTCTCGTTGAAATTGGCCCAACGGATTCTGAATCGCCCGCTGGTCATCCCGCCCCGACGGAAACAAGTACCGAAGAGCAAGCTATCGAAGTAGCGAATGCT
Organism: Phytophthora cinnamomi; assembly: GCF_018691715.1. Taxonomy (NCBI): domain Eukaryota; phylum Oomycota; class Peronosporomycetes; order Peronosporales; family Peronosporaceae; genus Phytophthora; species Phytophthora cinnamomi. The sequence continues at coordinate 72,555 of NW_027151056.1, read as the reverse complement.
GAACCTCCAGCCTATGAAAATACTGGCAGTGAGAAGCCAGCCGAAGTGGAGTTAACAACCCAACCAAGTGCTGACCCGTTACCTGCAAAACCACCAAGCTTTTTAGATTCACTCACGGCTGACTTTAGTCCTGACACAAAAGCTATGTGGGTCCAAATCTTTGGGCCGCGGTACGAGGAGGGCGATGAGGACAGAGACTTGCAGCCAGACAATCAATCCATTGCGGACTCAACGGCAGCTTCCGTGTCATCCAGGACCTCATTGAAGGCAAAACTAGCTCGAGAACGGAAATTAGACGAGCAAATTCAAGCAAGCCAGAGGCGATACCGAGAGCGGGTGTTACGCAATGCTGCTGCCAACAACGCAGCAACAAAGCGAGGTCGAGTCAAAGCTTCTCGTCGGCCACAGACTCAAATTCCTACGCTGTCTCCATTCGAACTGGCCGGACTATCACTGACCCAAGTTCGCTTTTGCACCGAGAAAGCTCTTGACGAGACATGTAAATGCTTTCGAAATCTTCATGCGGTTGCGCTGGAAGAGGTCGAAGAACCTGTGAACCCGGTCGCCCAAGGTGTTTACATTACACAGGGGGAACTTGAAATCCTGCTCCAGGAGCTCTTTGACCCTCAAGAACCAACCACTTCAGACTCTAATAATCGGAGAGGGACAGTAATTGGTCCTTTAGGTTTTGCAAATGCCTATGGTGCTGGATTTGATGAAGAGATACCACTGAGCACACAGCTGCAGGCAAGCTGGTTCATACCGTTCGGACAACTGCCGCAATTGCGAAGTTTGGTGATGAAGATCACAAAGAGGCATCTGAACGAGGACAAACTAGCAATTGTGAATCGGCATCTACAGAAGCAGCTTACGCTGTTACCTCTTTCTGCGAAGCTTCAAGATTTAGTGATACAGCTGTCCAACTACCAAATGAAAGAGCCCCCCGATGTGCCACTAAGACAGCGGTTGAGGTCGTCGGTCGATCTTGCTCAAGACTTGCTGGGATGTATTTCTGTAAATGGAGTTATGACGACAGAGAGGCAAACCGAGGATTACCAAAACTTTCTTCTCTTCTTACCGGTACGTACGGTAACTATTCTCAGACGATAAGCTCAGCCACTGATGTTTAGTGTGTTCTAACTTCCAGGTTGATCTCGTGGCGAAGACACATCTTTCAAGTGTAGTTTGTGCTCAGCGACTCGTATTTTTTCGATTTCTAATCGATATTATGGCAGCGGAGAGATCGCGGGTTCACCCACAATCAACAGAATCACTCCCTCCAGCCATGACCAACCGTACTTCGAGCTCGACACAACCAAGGCGGAAGACGATATCTAAACGAGGGAGAAGTTCCTCAAAACTAACTACACGCGATTCAGGTTCCGACGATATCCCCGAGGCCTGTGACATACCTTCAGATAATCCTGCAGCGGCTGATGAGGTCACGTCAATCCATGCTGCCCACGGGAGCGTACCCAGTGCATCCGAAGCTGGTGTCGGTGAAACTCCAGGAGGAAGCGACCCATTTGAACAGCCAATAGAGCAGGCCGGGGCTGCAAGGCAACTCCAGCAACAGCTCGAGACCGCAATAACCCAACTCCGGCAAGCTCTCCCAGCCATCGATTCAGAGCTGGATCAAGATGCGAAGATTTATGCAGTAAATCCAGCGATTCGAACTACATATCTCGCCGCTGCGGCTTGCCAACAAAGCGTGCATATTCTGGTGCGTGTGCATTCCTGCGTTCAATGGCATCGCCTCACTTAATATGCGATTTGTTTTACCTCATGATTAGCTCGAAAATAATATTGATGTCGACTCCACAGTGTCTGACAAACTGAAGCATTTCATCGACGCTCTGAAAACGATTCAGGTTCAAACTGGTGATCCAGTATATACAACCCCAGCGTCACCACCACAAGAGAATGAGCCAGTTGACCATCCCCCGCAAAATGCGCCGAAGTTTCCACCTCCTTACCCAGAGTCAACTGTCTCGCAAGAAAACGACGATCAAAGCGAAATCAGTGCCGTTCAAACTCAGTTCCCTCCGCCGTACGCAGTAACAACACCATCATACTGGACGTTTGCACCGTCAATTCCTGAGCCCAAGTCGAGTATCGCCAAACTGGCAAGCAAGTCCCCAAGCAACAAGTCTGCTGATCTACGCAGCCATTTCATGTCGAAGGATTCACCAGGTAAGAAGCTGCTCTCAGATTGACGATAGATCCTCAACTAACTGGGACATTAAATGTGGTATCGCAGGTGTGGGTGCGTACAACATCCAGCGCGCGGAGAAGCTCACATTCGAGCAAAGACCGAGTTACTCGTTTGGATCAACGGGAGAAACTCTAAACACAGTGCACGGGGACACACGTGTCGACTCAAATGCCTCCATATCACACGGCAGCGTACAAAAGCCAAGTTCGCGACCAACTTTACGTCAGCGGATGAAATCCTCGTTGGCATTTGCACCTCCACCACTTCGACCACCACCAGAAGAAACATCGGAAGGAGACCAGGAATCGATTCGAGTTCATGCTGCGTCTCAATACGATGACAACCATCTCGAGACAAGCAGCAATGATGACTTGTTGAACGACCTCCCCCCTCACTACGGTGCCGGTGACGCAAATGACGCTCCCGACGAGAGATCCGATGGGGATCAAGTCCAGGACTTAAGCGTTGAGACTGAAATGGATCGTGCACTGCGTCTCCAACAGCGTATCTTCATGGACGAGTTCGTGCAGCAGGTGGTCTCGAACCAAGACTCGCCATCGCACTTCGTTCCCCGAGTCAAGTCCAGCACCACCGGCAACGAACGGACCAGATCCAAGTCAAAGCCGTATTGGGCCACGAGTGAGGTCTCTCCAGGCATCGAGAAGCTGCTCCAGAGGCAGCGCCGAGCTCCGTCTGCGTCTAAGGCCCGAACTCCGTCCACTTCCACCGCCCCAACGTCCAAACCCGTCCACCAGCCCCGCGCTCCCCGAACTGCTCACCGTATTGCCAAGAAGGGCCCACCGTCTCCCCCCCCACGTAGCCAGCTCGACAATGACCAGCACCTCGCGTGGGCCGCTCGCATCAGCGAGCTGTACCAACCAACCGAGTCGTAGCACCACCACCACCACTATACTATAATTCAATCCTAGTTTTTGACCCACACAGTTCCCCAACAGCATCAAACGCAGCGTGACAGCCAAGAGGAAGGCGTTAACCTGCTTAACTCACGTGAAACATGGACAGGAAGAGCTGCAGCTCCTTGGTGTCTGCAGCTTTCGCACTGTCCCTAGTTTTCCTGCTTTGGGGCTCTTTACCCTTCTCCAATGGCTTGGCGTAGGGTTCTTGTCGCCGTCTCGTCCTCGACGGCTTTTGGTGCCTCTGCCGGCGCTGCTTGCCGCCGTTCCCCGCCTCAAAAGCCTTTTCGTCGTCGTCCGGAGCTGCGTCGTCGTCGCTGTCGGCCATGAACGTCGCGATGGCGGCCAGCTGCGCGTTCTGCTGGAAATCGGCCGGAAGTTCGTCCATGAACAGGAGCGGCATCTCCTCTTCCTCCTCGGCAACGGTCGCGTCGAGAGCACGCGCGGGTGGAGCCGTAGCCGGCGGCGCAGGAAGGCTCTCGGTCTCCATGGAGTCCATTGTCGACTTTACACAGTAGTATGCTGGAAAATAGTACTTTGTTTTTAGTAGTAGACCAGGGTTCGGAAGTAGTCTCCAGAATAGTAGCGTTGGTTGGCATAATATCACTACTACTGTTATACTGCTACTATAGTTTAGAGTTGGAGCCATTAGTAATACTCCGACGACGAGAACTTCTCTTTCTTTCACCACGGTTAAACGCTACACTTTCAATGATGTGAAAGCCGGTCCTTTAGAAAAAAAAGAGTTTAATTTGATGAGTAACATCATTCTGCTTTCGGTGGACAGCGCGGTGGTAGACGGAATTGGCAGATGACGCGGTCGGCGCCTCCTGTCGAGAGGAGGAAGTGCTCGTTCTTGGTGACAGCCCAATTCGTGACGGGGGTCGAGTGCCCATCAACCGCCATCGCTGCGCCATTGAAGCCTTCGCTCTGCGTGGTGCCATTCACGAGGGACGGAAACCTCTTGGATTCCCAGCGGGCGTCACGCAATTGACCGGCGGGCAACGCCCTCCACGACCCGAGCTCCCAAAACCGAAGCTCCTGCTCACCAGCTCCACTGCATTGCACGCGCAGCACCGCTCGATCCCGAGCGAAGTCGACACGAACGGTGTCTGCAGTTTGCATGGATCCACGTAAAATAGTGATCTTGCGGTAACTCGCCGCGTTGTATACATGCACGGTTCCGTCCCGACACCCGACGGCCAGCAACTTCCCATCCAGCGAGTACTGCAGCGACAAGACGGCGTGAGCTTGTTGCTGATCTTGCCAGCAGCTCCACTGCGCCACGACGCCATCCAGTGCAGAGGTGAGGACGCGAACAACTCCGTCAATTGTCCCCACAGACAGGTGTTTGCCGTCAGCAGAGAACGCTAGAGCACGCAGCTCATCGCTGCCACCAGTTGCAAACTCAGAAGCAGACTCCCAGCAGTGGAAGGCCAACAACGAGCGTGTAGCTGCATCCCAGAGTCGAACAACGCCATCGTCACCAGCAGATGCAAATTGCGCTTGCTTGCATGGATGCACTGCAAGACCGCAAAGTTGACCGTTAGCATGACCACGGATGTAGACATGGAGCCGCCAGTCTTTCTCAACGGACCCTTGCGACCTCGATAAACCTGCTTCCACAAGCTCACAGACCTCACCTCCGGCAGTGGTAAATAGCACGTGACCGTCACGAACCGCAATGGACTGGAGTATCGTGCTTGTAAGTGGCAGCATGCCTAATCCACTGGCATTAAACTGCGCGATATCTGCCACGACACGGACCAGCTCGAGCTGCGCATTCCAGGCACAAATGCGAGAATCGGCCCCAGCCGAATACAGCAGCGATTGCTTGCGATCGACGGCTAGCGCTGGAATAGGAGTGTCGCCATGTGCGTCACGCCGAACACCTACACAGACGCGGTCTTTCCAGAGATACAAACTTCCGTCCGCTTGGCTGGATATTACCACTCGCGCTCGACCAGACATGTGAGCGATCTGTAGCACTGTAGCTTGAGGATTGCACTCCTTGTGACTTGTTAATAGGCCGCTCTTCAAGCCTGTTGGTCGACTTTCTTCGTCACCACTTCGTCCAGTATTCGCCGTACTCTGCTGCCAAAAGAGAATGTGTTGATCTCCGCAAGTCACCAACTCACCGTCCTCACCGAAGCTTAAACCCCACACTCTTCGAGTGGACGTTTTACAAATAACCAGTAAAGTCGCTCGGAGTCGACCGCCTTCACTTTCACCGCCGGAAATGGCGTATATCGCTAGCCTGTGGTCCACCCCCATACCAATAGATGCCAGTCGATTGCCATCGGGACTGAACTCCAGCAACAATACTCCTGGTCGATGCTTCGTAGCAATCCGAACAATGGTGCTGCCGCTGTTTGCGTCCCAAAGTACGATTTCTGGTGGCTTCTGATTTCGAGTAATGAGGCATTCACCCGAGGCAACTAGGTCCCCCTTCGGATGCACAACCAACGCCGAAATGATGGTACTACGACCAGACTCCGCTCGATAATTTAGTAGCTGCGTTTGCGTCTTGGTATTGTACACAACCCCGCAGGCACCAGCCGCGTACACAATTTCCCAAGCATCGTCCGCGTAGCAAGCATTTCTGCTACCGGAAGCACCAGGATTGAGTCCGTAAACAAACTCTACGTCGAGATCTTCGTTGGAAGAACGACGGTCAAGGTTGCCTCCAACCGCTGCCCACTTGTCGTCACTCTCCTCGGTATCGGAGCGCTGTTGAATGGCCTTGGAAGCTGGTTCGTTGGTACGCGAGAGCCGAATACATTCCTCATAGAGCGTCCTGTCAACGGGGCTCAAGTGCCAACTCGGATCGGTATCTAAGGATACCGTGGATTTCAACGCGAAACGCTGGCGCAAACGCAGTTCGTCGTCGTAGTCGGTCTTCCAGATTAGTACCTGTGTGCTCCCGCTTGCATTTCGCGCTAGTGCCACGACGAACGCGTTGGCAAAGCTGAAACCCACGCGTCGAATTAGAGACCCGCGTGAGAAGCACCCCACGTATTCCTTCGTTACAACTGCGGGGTCGCTAAAACGCTCTGACTCGGCTGAAAACGCGGGCATGGTGATATCTCCACGCGTGAGCGGGTACCAGGTAAGCATCAGATGGCCGTTGTCAAGTCCCACGACCGCCACGGGCAGAGATGAACTCCAATTCTTCACGCTTGAAGTATTTCCCGAGTCTTTTGGGCTTGCGGCCTCGCCATTGATTCGAGCTAATGCGGTTGTCTTGCCAACGCCACAACATTCCGCAAGCCCTTCAACTGGCCCTGCGAATGTTGCTGTCCACGAAGCCCACGCATCGTCAAGAAGTTCCCACTCCGCTCCTGAAACTCGTTTGGGGATATTATTCTCATTTGAAGCAGGTTCCTTGTGTAGTGCCCACCTCAGCAGTTGACGGTCATTGCTTGATGTTGCAGACTGGAGCCATTCGCCTTCCAGGGAGAAGTCCAAAGCCTCGATTGGAGCGGTATGACCCGCAAATGTGTGCTGAAGTGTGTAAACTGGTGGAGAAGCAGCCGCTCCGATGTCCTCCCAGGAGTACACGTAGATGTTGTAGTCGCGACAAGCAAGCGCCAGCCAATTGCGACTCAGAATCGACCCCGGCTGACTGCATAATGGTGAGTACTTCACTATACTACACCACTTCGGAAAAGCTGTCATCCTCGCTTGGCCATTCGAAACAGTGTCCGAGTCAGCGCAAGTAAACTGCAGCAATAGTTCGAGTGTCGTCCCATTCAAAATGACAACGCTGCCGTTGGAAAGAGACACAGCTAGATGCTCGCCCGTTGCGCTCCATGCCAACGACCGAGGTGCACTGGGCATTGTTTGCTGCTGGGTGAGCAAGTTTGTGTGAAGATTCCAAATGTAAACGCGCCCGTCGGAACTGGCAGATGCCCAGCGCAGATCTCTGGGGTGAAGCGCTACGTCATTAATTTCACTGCTGAAGTTCAAGAGAGTGCGAGCTTCCTCACTAGCTTCAGGTGTAGTAGCAGCACTAGTTTGGTTCGTTTCAGCTGAGGCTTCGACAATTGACTCCAGGTCGAGAGAAAGAACTTCACCGTTGCTTAGTACCACAGCGGCTACTGCTGCATCATCCAGCAGACCCATGCCTAGGACATATACGTCGTCCCTCGGTGATGAAGTGGTAAAAGCCGCAGTATTAAACAGCGGAGCCATTGAGTTCGAAGTGACTGTTTTTGCAGGATCATACACCGCGATTACTTGAGCGAGCTGCAGGAATGCGTTTGCTTGAACTCGACTTCCGGATGACCGGGTACCCCGTGTAGGGCTGCGTGCAATCATGTACTTCCAAACCACTAGTGATCCATTGCGTAGGGCCCCCAGCACTACCTGCGGGGTTTGTAAGTGCTCCAGTGCCACTACCCCATCTCCACCCGAGCTATGACTAGAAGAACTCGATGCGTGAATAGTGTGGGCTGCTACATCACTCTCCCAAAGCACAACAGAACCGTCTTCACCTCCCGTTAGCACGAACGGAGCAACATGAGCACAACATAACATCGTTTGCACCAGTGCATGGCGACCAAACACCCCTTGTTGGACTGTCACGTGGCCTGTTGCCGGATTCAAGTGCCAAAACGTGACATGGTCGATACCCCCGCTTACGAAATTCACCCCAGTGTCTGATGATCCAGCAAACGTACCAAAGAGCACAGGCAACCGAGTCATGGACGCATGGGCCAACTTCAGCTGCCGCTTCCAGGCGTAAAATACAAGAGTGTGCACGTGGGTGCGAGCGTTTTTCCAGATAACAGCAGCCAAGTCGCTTTGAACAGTTCGGGTATTGCTGTCATTAGAGTCGCAGAAGGCCACAGCGATGAGTGTCTTCTTTTCTGTCTTCAGAGCGGAGGGAATTACGTTAGCCTTGAGGGCCCCGACCTGCTGGAATGTTTCGCCTGAAGAAATGCTGGCAGCAGCAGATTTTTCTGTGCGTAAGAGCACAACTCGGTCATCTCGGCGGCTTCCCACAGCTAGAACCGGTTCAGAAGGATGTTTTACTAGACATGACACGGAGTGCTGAAGTCCTGGCGTCGCAATTCGTTGTCGAGTTCCGAAAGCGTGGAGGTGGCGGACAACTAGCAGTGTCCCCGCTCCATATACGTAAGATCCGTTGCCAAGACACGCAAGCGACTGGTTCACACTCATGCTGCGGTGATTAAATCCGTACACGTAGGATAACGTCAAGGCCAGATCAGAAGCCTCCGAGCGCTGGGACGAAGCGTCCGACCCTCGTACAACAACGGTATGGGAAACATCACCGCCAGCCTTTCGTGGCAAGACACGCTGCCGAACATTGACGTCTTGGTCATCTTCTTCATCGTCATCCAATCTCCCGTAATCGAAGTAGACGTCTTTTAAGCCCAAAACGTGCAATCGTTTGCGAAGTCCTTGATCGTAAAGACACTGCGGTCGAGGTTGAACGTCCCCAAGCTCTTTCAGAACGCGCCACTGGCAGATCGCAGGGTCATACTGACTGCTGGTGACGACTAAACTCCCTCTCAAGGCGAAATTCCCGCACATTGGAGGCTGACACGTTGACGAATCGAAGAGAGAGGCTTGCTTCGTAAGGTGAGCTTGAGGCACACTTCTCGACAACCAGCAATTTTCAGAGTTATCCTCGGCTACTGAGGTCGATGTTGGACACGGGAAGGGTGTCAGACTAATGTCACCATCGCTGTTGAGGAGGAGAGTGAGGCCCCGAGTGGCATTGGCATCAATGCATACTCCACTGTCCAAATCTTGGGAACTGATCGACAATCCACCGACACTCCACCCGATAGAAGTGCTATGCGTATGCCATTGAACATCGCGGAGCGTGGCCATCGATGTTACGCGAGTGCCAGCACGCTGGCGAAGATCCCAGAAATACAATGATGAGTCACCGTGTTGAGTTCGAAGGAAAGAGCCATCGATACTGAAGTCCAAAGCGTGAGCGGGTGTTATATCGTACGAATCCCCAGCAGTACTCTCGCCTGCTCGAGGTTTCAGCAGCATGTGGCGAGAAAATTGACGGCCTCCTGGTTCAAGTCTGTAGAGGTAAATGAAACCATTTTCGCGCGTCACTGCAAGAAAAAGTTCTGTTGTCAATGGCCCGAATCGCATTGCAACCACGGCTGAGCTAGTGTTTTTCATCGTTGTCTCGATCGTCATGACACCACTTGACGCAGATCCCGCTCGCCGAGCAAGCATCACAGTTCCGTCTTCGCTACCCACGGCCAAGCGCTCTCCATCGCTACTAAACTCTAAAGCACTCGGCGTAGCGGTGGCTCCTGGGAACCGTAAGTGCTGTACAAATGCTCGACGTCGAAGGCTCCAAAGTTTTACGAAGCGCTCCCCGATTCCACATGAGGCAAAACATCCACCAACAGTACTAGCAGTCGCAATGCTGCGTGAAGGCTTCCCTGTGTGGCCCGAGGCCACAATACGCCATCTGAAAGTATTGCTTGTCGGACTTGTCTTGGTCGAGAGGTCTGGTACTTCGTCATCCATCTCAAAAATGTTCCCTGTTCTCGTAGCTACAAGGAATTTCTTCCGCTGTGCGTCGTAATCCAACGAGCAAATGCGTAAATCATCACCTTCAAGCACGTTTTCAGGTCTAGACGATGACACTGACGAGGGTTTCACCTCAGGAACGTGTATCAATGAGTGCAAATCTAGCGACAGCCCGATCGGCCGCAGTGTAGAATCCCATTGCTTGAGCTGGCCATCCTTGCCAGCCGAAAAGAGAACCATGGATTGACAGGATAGCAGACACACGTTGACACTAGTCTGCGTATCGTGCGCTTGAACACATCGCGTGAGAGCATGCCGCTCGAACAGTAGAAGTTCTCCTCGAGCCGTGCCCACAACGGTAGTCTGGATACCATAGTACACAGCGCTCAGACAAACCGGTACGGTGCGCAGCAGTGGATCAACAGATCCATGCCAATGAGGTTTCTTATGTTTGAAGAACCGGCCAGCGACGTGATGGAAAACAACAAAATGTGCGCCAACGACGACGATCTCGTCACCATCTTCGTTCAGTGCAAGATCAAGAGGCCGTTTTCCACTCCCAGAAGTTCGAGTTCTCCTTCCAATTGCTGCAGGGTGTGCTCGACCCGATGCCACAACTGCCTCTTTCTGCCAGTTCCACAAAGCCATGGATGCGGAATCGTCGCTACCGATGGAGGCAATCAGCGCCTCAGTTTCCTGCGGTTTCTTTTTCATCAAATTGCTGCTAAGCACAGAAGACGAGTTCCCGCCAGCCCCACTGCGTTCTCCGAGCGACAACGCCTGAGTCTGTCGAAGCGTGGCAGTTGCTGCCGAAGCAGCAGCAGGAAAACTAATGTGCGCAACTCCTGCCGGATGCAAGTTCCGAAGTACTGCGAGACACTGAAGTGTACGCGCGTTCCACACGTGAATTTCAGCCGCCCCTTTGGTTGTTGGCGCACTGGAAGAACACGCGTCGCCTGTAGCAACGATTTCTCCAGTGGCATTTACATCCAGACAGCCGATTGCACGCCTGTGACCACAGTAATACCGCTGTTCATGGCGCTTCGAAGAATACAACACGACGTAGCTCCCCACAAAGTAAACGGCTTCACCCGTTGCAAGAAAGCGACACGCGTTCCGAGCCAACGGGCCGCATGTACCGTAGACCCACTCCAGCTCCAGGTTTGCAGGAGGTGGCATCCCAGTCTTCTTGCACATGGAGACGTTATTCTTTTGCGAAGGAAGCAGAGTCGGCTCGACCATCCACGGCTGCGGGATTTCTGCTCGTTTTCGGTTGTTATTACCAAGCTGGCTTGTACCTTGATTGGTTTTGTCGGAAACTCGAAGTTCTTCAGCGTCCAAATCCGAGTCATCGTCGCTGCCATCAGGAAGCGATAGAGCGTCTTCAAAGCCGATCGCCTTTTCCGCAATGAGACGAAACCTCTCCACCTGAAGCATGAATTCACGGTTGCTCCGTGCCCACGCGATGAAATCCTCGAACCCCAGAACAGCCGAAGATTTGTCTACGCGTCCAAAGGCGTTATCCGCTAGTCCAAGACATAGTAGCATCGCCTCCATTGAGCTGTTGGCATCCGGCGCAGATTGAGGAGACAAAGCAGGGCTGTCGGGCCCACCGCCAGTCAAGAGCGTCATGCCGATTAAAACAGACTTCATCAGCAGAGCCTATAGACACAGCACACAACCGATTAGCTTGAATGCACTGCAGTAACTTTGATGTCACACATCCTAACCAGCTCAGCCAGCGACAACGATCCATTGTGGTTGAAATCGAAGAGGTCGAAGGCGACTACAACACAACACACCGTCAGCTGAAGGACCCCTCCATCACAGCAGCTACTACTTACAGCGCGCCTTGTCCTCGAACGACGCGCGGCACACGCAGGCTAGCGCCGCCAGCAGCTCCAGGCCGTCCACGCGGCCGTCTCGATTGGCGTCCAGCACCTCGAAGATCTCCTCAATCCCGACGCTCTCGGGCGCCTTGAGCAGCAGCAGGTTCTCGAACTGACTGGCGGTGACAGCGAATCCGAAGGTCTTCTTGAAGCGGCGGTGCAGCTCCTCCACGTCCGCCAGCGTCCCTAGCGTCAGCACAATTGGACGTTGACCATCAGCACTCAATTGACACAACGTCCACAAACACTTCGACAGTCCACCACTAACAGCGCGCAAAGTCCCTCGTCTCGCGGCGCAGCTCCACGTCCGCGTCCACGAGGCGGAACTGAGAGCCGTTGGCAGCGCCCATGCCAGCGATAAGAACCGTCAGAGCGGGTCTCGCGGCGCTGCAATGCGGACTCGAGCACCAAAAAGTATCTTTTGCGTCTGCGTCCTTTGAAGATCGTCACGCTGGTGTGGCACACACACGTGACTCGCTTCAGAAGTTGCAGCAGTTGAAGTTGAAGCCGCTGGACGCACGCCGACTGTGGCGAGTCAGCGCGAGAGTCGACGGCCCAGAGCTGGCAGCGGAGTTCGTGGGCTGTGGGCTGCTGTTTGTTCTCACCTTCTCGCTCTGGCCGCTGCACCTCGAGTCGCCAAGGTGGACGCGAGTTGAAGTAGCTTTCATCCCCTAGCTGCTGCTGGCTCGAAGGCCTTCGGTTGTCGACGACGCTCAGCGCCAGCACCGGATTCAAGCAGGGCCTCTGCGCACTGTTGAGATCTAATCAGACGCCCCGGGGCTTTTCTGCGTTAATTTAGAGCACGCGGGGGCTTCGGCGCCGTAACTGGCCGCGGCAGCACCGCCCAGTTTGGGGCCCCGCGCGCTGCTTGCTCGCCTGTCGAGGGCCTTTATGCGTTTAAGTCCAGCGACCGCGCTGGGCGCCCAGGAGCATGGTCCAGCGCCGCGTCGCACGATGGCAACGCGGTCGGCCGAGCTAGTCGTTCTGGGCTGTCTTGCGCAGCTTCGATATCGATCGACCGGGCGGGTCGGTTCAGGAGCCCTCCAACGCCCCCTTCAAGAACGGGGTTTTGCGTCGAGCAGCAGAACGCGCGGCCCGAGTTCCCCCACAGCCCCACGCGAGCATTAACTCACTACTCGGAGCTCCTCAACCGAAATAAGAAAAAAATAGAAAAGAGAACGCCCGTGCTGGACGAAACAGTCCGTGGCCCGAGCCCATTGAGCCAGTGCAACGCTCGCCCTGGCATGTTCCTCTCGCCATTAAGCGTTTTCCTCGCTGCCGGAGCTCCTCATCGCGCGCGGGCCCACTCGATCTGCAGGTGGTCACCCTCATCCACCAGGAAGCAAAAAAAAAAAACGTCACTCGCTCACTCGCTCGAGTCGCGCGTGGCATTCGTGTCGAGCGCGATCGCCGGCTTTCGTTGGCCTCGCGACGATCGGAGCTCAAGTCGTTAGTCAGGCGCAGTAACGGAACAGAGAGAGCCCACGCAGGCGGATCACTAGGCCGAGATGGACCAGCTCTTCATCGCCTGGCAGCTCACGGCGCTCGTGTCGGGGCTGCTGTCCAGCGGGGCCATGATCTACTTCTTCGTCAAGTACCCCAGCACCAGGGTGCACCCGGGCCTCGTGCTCATGAGCATCTTCCTCAGCGTCAGCATCGCCAGTATCATGCGCGTCGCGCTGCACGCCTGGTATGTTTTGCTGGACCCGGACGACGTCGGCGGCCCGATGGCGGCCACGCTCAGCCGGATCGCCAACAAGGAGCTGGGCCACAGCTCGGGAGAGCTGGAACACTACGTGCCCTTCTTCTTCTGGTGCTACTTTTTCTTCAACACGGCCTCGACGCTGTGGTTCCTCATGCTGGCGCTCGACCTCATCTTCTCGCTCTCGAACCCGTTCCTGCCGTTCAACGCCGACAACGTCATGCACCACATCTACGCGTGGCCCGTGTCGCTCATCTACTGCTTCGTGTTCAAGTACATCCTCGGCAACTTCCAGTCGAGCTACACAGCCAACGTCATGCTCTACTTCGACCTGCCGGCGTATCTCGTGCTGATCTACATCGTGTTCGCGCTGGTCCAGTGCTGGCGCCGTATACGAATTCTGGAAACGCTCGCGCACGCGACGACACTGCGAATGGCCAAACGCATCCTGCCGTACCTGGGGGTATTCGCGATCCACACGATCGTTGGTTTAGTTATTTACGTCGCACAGATCGGGACGGAGTTCGGGAGGATGACGCCGAACGCGTTGGATCAGCTTTCGCTTGTGCTCGAGACGCTAGCGCTCTTTGCGCTATTCTGTAGAGACGCAGGAGTGTTCAAGGCACCATTGAAAAGTAAAGAGGAAGTCAATAACTCTAGCAACCCGTCCCGGACAACCATCACACAGATCGAGGCTGGTGGCGCGACCTTGACGTCTACATCGGGAGGTTCGCCAGCAGCACCTCAAGGGGAAAAGATCGATGTGTCGAACAAACTACGCATGGATGTGATGAGGTACATGTCGATGGGGATTCAGAGCTCAATCGAAGTGACCCATAGGGGCGAGAAGAACGCCGCTGGCGGGAGCGTCAGTGCTGAGTTCACGGGATCGGATACGGAAGCCGCCGCGGTGGATGTTGGGGATTGCTACTCGAGTGTCAGATACAACGACTACAACCACGTCGAGAACAAGGGTGTTGTCGTCTATGGGAAGAAGAATAGCACCATGCTCAACTTCCGCGACTGCGCACCGAAGATTTCCCACCGCATTCGCGCGCAGTTCAACATCAACCAGGACTTTTACAGGGAATCCTTCGATCCGTCACAAATTCTGAGCGAGCATGGCTCAGAGGGAAAGAGCGGCAACATCTTCTACTTCACCGGTGCGGATTCATCCTGCAAATTTGACCGATATCGCTCATGAAGTAATGCGCAAAGCTGACTTGGTTTGTGCTCATTGTGACAGCGAACATGCAATTCATGGTGAAAAGTGTGCCCAAGGAAGAGTTCGACACGTTACGGGCTATCCTGTACGTTAAGTTTTTTTTTCTTCTGGTGAGTGATCCACTGCTAATTTCTCTCCCCCCCTTTACGAAATCGCAGGCCTCACTATCATGAATATCTTCAGTCGAACCCAAAGTCCATGTTGTGTCGCTACTTTGGCTGCCACTCCATCTCGCTACCCATCGGCACGCGCCGTATGTATTTCGTTGTGATGCAAAATCTGTTCAACGAGGGGGCTGTGCAGCAACGATTCGACCTGAAGGGTAACCGTGATCGACGGCAAGCTGTAAGCGCCGCGGAGATGGAAGGTCTTATTCAAGTCGCCAAGAACAGGGAGCCCATCAAGCAGCTCTTAATGGACATTGATTTTCTCAAGATCAGCTCCGGACTTTCCCTGTCAGATGCAAATACACGTCTGCAGCAAGACCAACTATGCAGCGACTTTGTATTCCTAGCCAGTCGGGGCATCATCGACTATAGCATCCTCCTCGGAGTGTGCTACGCCGAAAGCAATCCACACCGGACGTACCGAAATGGGATCACTTCCCACGATCAGAGCGATGTCTACTACCTCGGTATCGTCGACATGCTACAGCGATACAACTGGCGCTGGACGGTTCAGCGGTGGTTCTTGGGTTTACTGCTCTGCAAGGATACCCACGATGTGAGCGCTGTGCCTCCCGACGAGTACGCAACCCGACTGGCGGATTTCGTGCGCGACAGAATGTTTGCCTTACAAGGCAGCAGCGATGGTCTCAGCTTCCGTCACGGACGTAACAGCCACCTAGGGAGTGACCGCACGGGGGAGAGTGGCCTCAGCAGTGATTCATCTCAGAACCAAAGCTTCTCGTCGACGCCCCACACATCGGTGAGTGTGGACATCCTGGAGCCCAACGACTTCCGGTCTATCGAGATGCAGCACTTGTCGGTGTTCTCTGCCAGTTCGATGGGCGCTGCGGGCATCGAGCCGTCGTCTTCGTCCTCGTCTCCGTCGATGGCGTACTCGTCCGTATGTGAAAGTCCCGTGGAAGCCACGCCGGAGACGCGCAAGACCACCACGTTCTTCGTCTAAACGGAAGGACGGGCACGGCACTCGTTGATTTATCGGAGAAATCGTCCTCCTCACACACTCTTGCAGTAACTTATCGAGTAATAAAGCCAAGCTGCAGTTGCAACTTGCTGTTTGTACGATGTGTAGCTAGTTCCTAAATCAAAGCAATATCGTAGGCATCAGTACTCCATTTCCCCCACCTCCAAGTTTGAAACAAAAACTGAAACCAGAGGAATAATTTCCTCGATCGCAACATCAGGGATTTCACTCAATGCTACGATACCCTGTTTTCACGATGCTTTCGGCAGGGTCGCCCAACTGGACTGGTACAACGTTTTCTGACGCTGCCATCCGCCGAAGTCGACGGCAATTGAACAACTTCAAGACGTCCGATTTTTCCTGTGAAAACACTGCATCTCCATTTGTCAGATTACTTTGCCCAAGAACGCTAAACTATCACCAACCGCTCCAGCCTTCTTCCCCGGTTCGTTGAGCACGATGATCTCGTCTCCTAGATTTAGATGCCTATGAGGGCTTTGACGGCGTCCACGTCTTTAGCCTTGATGCGACCTTCGTCGAGTGCAGCCTTGATCGCCTTTTCGGCATTTTCTTTATGAGTTTGCTTCATATTCTTCAAAACCTCGGCAGCGTGTGTCAAGTCTTGTTCGTCCAGCTTCTTGATGATCGCACTGAGGCTCGCAAACTTTGCCCCTCCTCCTCGCTCTTCATCTCCCGTAGTCAAGTCATCGTCTTCTGGATCTGCGACCCGAAGGAATCTCTTCTGGCCGATCAAAGCATCGGCCGCCAAGTCGGGAGTGGTCTTCAACAAGAGCTTCGACTCGTCGGCATTCGTGAACGCCGCGACAACACTGCTGCGAGCTAAGACCGCGACTGCAAAGGCAACGAAGTATACACAGCGCATGACTGTGGCGAAGGGATTCTGCTAGAAGGAGGGGCTTGTGATCTTGGAAGTGAAATGAGATGTGATTGCCAACCATTCTTACGTCTGTACGGGTGGCCCAACGGTGGGACCTCTGGAGCCACCGAGTGGCCCTGATCTATAAAGCATGCCAAAGTAAACAAAAAGTAAGCAACAACAACTACCTGAGCTGTCCACATACTGAAGTATATATCTCTGTCGTCGAGCCAACGATACGGACGATAAACTCACATTGATAAAGCACACCAAAGTAAACAAAAAGTAAGCAATAACAGCGCACTGGTTTTGGATACATCCACTGTACTGGTACATGCCTGTCATCGCGACTAACCGGAGTTGCCTCTCATGGTGACTTCTACACTGGTTAAACGCACAAACGTACTACAGCAAAAGGAGAAGATGAAGAAAAGCATTGCTGACTTGGCAGTGGGCTTGTCGTAGTGCTAGGCTAGGCTAAGCTAGGCTAGGACAGATAGGATGCGAGACAAAGATTATTCGCAATACCGAGGTATCCAAATACGAGAGCTGCACCCTCGTCGACTGGCTCGGGGGCGCCTCTGGCTTACTATCGCGTGCGACCGTACATGTTGCAGACCTCGTATTTGGTTTGGTCCGTTTATGAGCCCTGCAATAGTGCTGTGTTTGATTGATCAGATTTATTTGTTGTGATGTTGTAGCGAAGATGACTGTCAGCAGCACGTAAGGATTACGGTATGCTGATATTTCACCCAGCAACAAGAGTTAGGAAATAATTCTGACATGTGGTGTTGTAGCGAAGATGACTGTCAACAGCACATAAGGATTACGGTACGCTGATATTTTACCCAGATTTGATTTGATGTGATTGCGGTTTAGACGGCCGACTACGCCCGAAGCCGCGCTCAGCGCAGCAACGCCTACGGATATACCCGCGGTAGTTTACCCAGAGCAATTGTAGTGTTGTAGCGAAGATGACTGTCAGCAAACACGTCTTCGCTACAACACCACAATTACAAAGGAAATTCGGTAAACTTGACTGCATTTTGGTAGCACGAAACTTTATAAATCCAACAGCATTGTCTGGATTCCGTACGTCAGAAGCTCTGCAGTAGAGAGCATACATCAACCACGTCCACCGTGTGGGATTCATCGAGTGGACATCAACGTCCCTCAATTGTGTCATGGAGCATATTCCAGCAACGGCCGAAAACGCGGTGACAAAAACGTCGTCAGAGACCGAGCTGCATGACAAATCTAGGTGACTTGGGCCAATCTCTCAAGATTCATGGATTGCCAATATTTCGTGATAAAAACGTGCGACTCAGGTTTCGAAAGTGCAACGATTTGGGTGTAGACTAACAATATCTGACGAATAACCCGGACAATTTTGGTTCATCGTAAGGTCCGCGTGGGCCAACATTCCCGTTTTATTGACATAGTTCCTTGTGTAGACGTGTCCAGTCTTATCTAGTACTTGGAAGTACTATTTTGAGCGCGCACTATTTGAGTTTGAGTGTTGACTATGGCACCTTTCTAACCAAACTTTGATTTGGTCCGTCCTAAACGCTGCGAAAATCGCTCCATTGAAGGATAAAAACATCAAATTTCAATACTTCGTCACTAGCGCTTGTACCGATTTCACCGAGATGCACTGACTTCAGAAACGACGTTGCAGCTCGTTGTCTTGGCGTCTTTTATCTAGCTGGGTATGCAGCGGCACTGACGCAGAAGATGTGTCCGGTTGACTGAGATAACAGTGAACCTGTGTAGCAAAATTTCATAGCTTCATTAGACAGAGCACAACTTTTTGAAGGTCTGCCTTCGAACAGCATCTTCTTAGCCGCATCACAAGTTGTGTGCGCTAATTATTTCCGAGGGTTCTCCGAATTCAACTTCTTCAAGAACAGGTAGTACTTCCTCCCATTTTTCTGGCTAATAAGACCGTTTAGACAATTTGCCCTTTATTGGGGCCGGCGTCTCTCCTTTATTGAACCGGGCCTCCATCTTCTCAGTCCACTTAGCAGTCCATATGGCAAGTGCTTCCTCGTTCAACAGCGCCGGGTCCACTCTCTCTTCTTTATTTTCTTCTGTTCCATCGTCCTCATGGTGGCTTCACAAAAATCTCTTGACGTTGCTGGAATCGACAGCGCGGGCTCGAATTGCAAAGGCGGCTCAGACTGGGTATCGCCTCAGACGGCCACGCCTAGCATTGCAGCGAAAGCGAAGTGACTAGTGCCACACCAAAATTCGGTGATCGGTATGTGACCCGACACCGACATCCGGTGACAGCAGCCTGGGCGATGGACGGTACCATCAAGGTGTCTCAGAGTGAGAGCGGTTTGGAGTCTCAGCGTGGGAGCGGTAACGGTAATTCCCTAGTGTTTCAAACTCAGAGCGGTACGTCGTTGCAAAGTGAGAGCGGGTACGGTAATTCTCACTGAGTAAAGAAGTTCGCGAGATCTCAAGATAGTTACATAGGGACTCAGTGAGGGGTCAGCTGAGATCCGAAACCCCTTCATGTCATTAGGTATTTGTATAGGACACAGGGAAAAGTAGGTTAAAGCCTAGTGTCTCGTCGGAGAGGTAACAAACAAACAGAGCAGAATTTTCCAAGTCCAACACAAGCGTACACATCCGGTAAGTCCCTCCGCGGGCTGGATTATGTCTGCCGTCAGCACCCGAGAGGCATAGCTTGTAGGGTTTTGACAGGTAGCGCCAAGATACAAGTCGTCCCGGGTAGGGCAAGGAACTCGCCGAGCGCGCCAAGGACAAGTCTCGCGGAGTCTGCGAGCTGGTACGCCGGATAGCCCGGGTGCCGCTACTCTCCAAGTCGGGTTGCTTCTGTACCGGCGGCCTGTAAAAACGCTCGCGCACCGCCGTCCATCCTTTGGTGGAGGGCACAGGAGTTTGTGAACGGAGTCCGCTAGCTGGGCGGATCTCCGGAATAGTGGATCTTGGTTGGCAAGAAACAGCTCCCCCTTGTTTGATGGTTCAAGGATTCGTAACGAATCAATTGACAATCGGTGGCAAGTACTATGTGGCGCATGGAAAACGCTGGACGTTGCCGCCAGAGAGAGCGTCAGGATTTCGAAAGTCGCGGTATTCGGTGCAGCTATCCGATTCAACTCAATTGGAGATGCAACATCACCGTGGTGGACGAGATACAACTGATGGGACCAGTATTGCAGCCCATCCGATCCCAAGTATGACCGATGGAAATACTGGGACTTCTGATAACCCAATCAACCAACATGAGCAAACGGTGCATAAGCCAACAGCGTAGGCTCTTGCTTTGGAGGTGACGTCACGTGGTGGAAGTAATGAGCAAGGAATGGATTGGATGACACCGAAATTGAGGCATCTAGGCGTAAACATATCCCAGCCAATTGACCAGAGAGCTGCCAACACACCAGCAGAGCCTCAATGGTCTGAACATCTCTCAGATATCGAGATGGATGTTGAACTCAGTGAAGAAGAAGATGTGAACATGACAAGTCACCTTGAAACGGGATTTAAAAGATACGAGCCTTCATTTGCGGATGAAAATCCATACCAGGCGTTAACATCGTTGGAGTATGGGTTGGACACGTTTGAACCGGAATCTGCTTCCGCACCTGGCGTCTTGATTGTCCCAACTATCTCAATCACTCAGGAAGAACGTAACGCAGCGAACTCCCAACCACTCCCCACTAAGAAACGTGCAACAACTATATCGGAACAAGTGGATGTGAGTGCTCAAATCGACGAAGCCATTTTGCATCGGAACAAGAATTGCATCTTGAGGCTCGTGACGATAGAGTTCAGCAAAGCTTGCAACACCTCGACCAGGTGAAGTCACTTCTGACCAAATCTAAGAATAAATGTAACGGGGTTACACACAAGTGACAACAGTCACTTGTGCTTGACAACGGCCACAAGTGACAACTGTCACTTGTGCATGACATTTGTCACTTATGGCTTAATAGATAAATATCTCTTAAAGGTTTTTGATACTTCCTCACCTTGGTGTAAGTCACACCAATGGATACATTGAAGTGGGCCACCACAATGGGTGGTCCACACCTACCCAAAGATCCTATTGATAGAAAGCAGCATCTTTCTACCAATTAGAGACGTGCATATTGGCGGGGCTCTGACAGCCAGCCGCTGCCAACCCCTTTCATAGATGATAAACAGTTTTAGCAGATTTAGGAGGAAGATCAATTTACAAACAATACAGTTCTCATTTTACCTAATCTAAGTCACTTGGAATCCTATCTGATTTAATTTATATTTGTGTATTCAAATATAATTAACTCAAGTAATTACTAAGTACTTACGCTTCCTCATACACGTAGCGCAACGTGTAAGCTAAAGTAGTGTGTCAAGTTAGATCCACTACACCTGGTAGCACTTTGTAGTCCGTCCAACGACCGACTACGTGACGTTCGTACGAGGTGTACGAACGCGGAGCCGAGAACCCCATGAGCACGGAGGTGTCCATGGAGAGCTCCAATACGCCTGCAACGCATGTTGCACGCGCGGACTGCCCCCACCTGTCGGATCCAGAGTGGGAGTGTAGTGGGTCTAACTTGACTCACTACTTTAGCTTACACGTTGCGCAACGTGTATGAGGAAGCGTAAGTACTTAGTAATTACTTAGGTTAATTATATTTGAATACACAAATATAAGTTAAATAAGAAGGGATTCCAAGTGACTTAGATGAGGTAAAATGAGAACTGTATTGTTTGTAAATTGATCTTCCTCTAAAATCTGCTAAAAACTGTTTATCATCTATAAAAGGGTTGGCAGCGGCTGGCTGTCAGAGCCCCGCTAATATCCATGTCTCTGATTGGTAGAAAGATGCTGCTTTCTACCAATAGGATCTTTTAGTATGTGTGGACCACTCACTGTGGTGGTCCACTTCAATGTATCCATCGGTGTGTCTTACACCAATGTGAGGAAGTATCCATAACGTTTAACAGATAACCTATCTGTTAAATTCACAAGTGGCTTGCAGCCACTTGTACGTGTAACCCCGTTACACCATCCCCCCCTTAAGGTTAGACGCGCGGGGTCCCCGCACGTCAATCTTTGGAATTGACCATTCGTCAATTCTCCGCGTTTGGAGAAGAAATCCGCGCTCATTCAACGATGAGCGCGCCTCAGAAGAAGTCCGCAAAGTCGATGGGGAGTCATCTCTCCATCGACGACTACTCGAACGCCAGAAGGCGAAGTATGGTGACGTCGTCGACTTCGACGACGACGATGAAGACATGGAGGGCGAGGAGGACTCGCCCTCAAAGCGTAAAGACTCAGTGTCGAGCGAATCGCTCGACCCTCACGCCAAGAACGTTCGCCCGCATGAAGGGGACGAATCGGACGCTTCGAGTTCGAAGCGTTCGCGTACTGAGAGTGATACCCCACTCGCTTCCGCTGGGGCTCTCAGTACTCCGCGCGCTGCTGCTGCAGCGCGTGATGTTAAAGCTCAGGGCTCTCCGCGCGCTGCGCCTGCAGCGCGCGATCCATGGATGCCGTCCGCGTCCGAGATCGCGGACCGGTTTGGGAACTCGGTACCTCCGAATGAGGTGCCGCTGTACGTATGCAGCGCCATCAAAGATGACGCTGTGGCTGCCGAGCTGCACTTTGATGCGGAAACGCATCAAAGGCGCGATTACTACATCGGACTCTTTCATGAGCTCCGATGGTTTCAACGCAAGAAGACCTCTTCTCGCAGCAAAGTGCCCGAATGGCAGGCACTTTGTCAAAGCTGGAACGCCTTTGTTGAGAACTTCAACAAGAGGCCGAGTGCTTACCGTGATCGGATTAAGCAAGCGCGTGATCGCTTCGAGACGTACTCGAAGCGTGGAAAGCTGGAGCAACTTCATGTTGCTGCTGAGGAGGCAAATGTGCCGTGCGCTGTGCCCGAGGGCTTTCAGTGAGCGAAGTGCTTTCCAGGCGCGGTCCGCTTGAGCGACCGCGACCTGAACGGGTACACGTCGTTCCGTGTGCCCGAGAGTCTCAAAGAGCTCCGTGCTAAGTTCTTAGTACGTGAGGGTTCGGGCGCTAGCGATGATCGCAGCGCTCGTGTTACTTCCGCTGCGCCAGCGCGTACTGCTCTTCGTACGCCCTCACCATTTCCGGAACGTCCTCCAGCAAGACGTTCCGCGGCTCCCATGTATCTCGATGGGGAGGAAATCCTCTCCAACGAATACGAAAACGAGCCCCTTGAGGGTTCGTTTTCGGGATACTATGGTCAACAATCCGCTCAACAATCCAGCGGGTTGAGCCGCGGGCGTCACGGATCGGCGGTGGCGGGGGTGGGAACACGCCCCGGGTATGATCAGCCCCGGGCTGATCAGTATGCGCCTCTCCACGACCGGGTGACCGTCGTGGAGCGTCTGCAGGGCGCTGAGTTCGCCGCCCTAAAACAGGAGCTGGCGAACCAGAAGGCCCAAGTCGCGGCGGTCTCGCAGACCGCCTCGAATATCCAGGTCGAGCTGGGGACCCAGATGAAGGGGTTGCTCCAGCGCGTCCGCGCGCTGGAGGAGAGGTTGCTCGTCGCCGAGGCCAAGTCCTCCGCTTCTGCCTCGGCTCCTGCCGAGGCTTCGGGTCAGCCGAGCTAGATGGCTCGTGCTGCCGGTATGGCTTCAGCCGTCCGACGTAAAAGGTCGGATGGAGGCGCATGCTAGACGGTATGTCTAGCGTGTATGCGTTGCCGTGCCGTGCCAACACAGTGAACGGCCCGATGAAGCGCGGAGCAAGCTTGCTTGCTCCGAAATCCGAAACTGCATGTCTAGGCAGGTTTTGTGTAGCTAACAAAACTAATGAACCAACTTTAAATTCATTTGTGTTGCCTCTGCCCGCATTGTCTGCGTTCAGCTTCTGTTGATCAACAGAAGCTGCTATAGTGTCTTGGACAAACCGAATCACGGCTTGTCTTTTGGTGATGAAACTGATTGCATCCGAGCTGAAGTCATTCAGCTCGCTCTCCGCTAGAGGCCCGGCCTCTGCGTGGTTCTTTGCGGTGTCTGCGCCCTGCGCAGACCCGTGGTCGTTGGCCATGTTGTTGGGGGGAGTCTGCGCCCTGCGCAGACTCATGTGGTTTGTCCATTGTTGCAGCTGACACTGTGCAAGTGTCAGCGGTTTTCTGCGGCTGCTGTATTGCAGTCGTAGATCCCCCCCCCACTTAAAGTGGGAGCCATCACTCCGAGTAAACTCGGTAGACGTGGATGCCGCATGGCATTCACGTAGAACGGTGTATGCCCGGTCGAGGCATGCACTGAGTTGTTGATGGCAAACTCTGCCATCGATAAGCACTCGCTCCAGTATTGGAACGAGTGAGCGTAGCTCTTCAACATATCGACGAGCACGCGATTCACGCGCTCGGTTTGACCGTCCGTCTGCGGATGATCCGCAGTCGACATGGAAAGCTGGCTCCCAAGAAGTGTAAACACTTCTTGCCACAGATGCGCTGTGAAGCGCGGGTCTCTGTCCGACACAATGTCGGTCGGCATGCCATGGTATTTGAACACCATGTCGACGAGCAGACGGGCTGTCTGCTTCGCGGTCACCTCTGCTGGCACCGCAGCAAGATGTACCATCTTGCTGAAACGGTCTACAAAGACCACAACACCGGTGTTCCCTCCGCTATCCGGGGGAAGACCAAAGATGAAGTCCAAATACATGGACTTCCAACACTCCGACGGAGTCGGTAGTGATTGTAAAGGAGCCTGCGCGAATGGCGCAGGCTTTACGCGTTGGCATACCTCGCAAGCTCGGATGTACTTGCGCACCCACTTATACTGGTGGTGCCAGTAGAAGTCGCGCGTGAGAAGGACGTAAGTCTTCTCACGTCCGAGATGTCCCGCAGTCGGGGCATCATGATACTCGTACATGATCCTGAGTCGCAGGTCATGGTCATTTGGCACGACAACGCGATCTGCGTTGTCGTCGACTGCATTATAAAGAAGCAGTCCGTCGTGCACCCGATATCGGTGTGCACGCGCTCGAAGGTGCTTGGGCAGTTTCTGACGGAACTTGTCAGAAGGAGCTGTGCCATAGGCCAGCAAGAGCTTCGCGTCCGCGTCGTGCGCGTACGCGGCCTTCACATCATCCAACAGAGATGATGTGGCTTTGCTCGATCGCATGGCGTCAATGGCATTGACGTCAACAGCTTCTGCATAGTCCGGCCGACGTGATAACGCGTCGGCCACCACGTTCAGTCTTCCGGGTTTGTATTCGACCCGGAAGTTATACTCCGCAAAGAATGAGAGCCATCTCGCCATTCTTTGTGAAATGTGTGGCGACTTCACTGCGGTACGCAGTGAAGCATGGTCGGTGTAGACCACAAATGGTCTACTCCCAAGCAAATACACTCGGAACTTTGCGAGTGCATACTTCATGGCAAGGAGTTCCTTGTCATGCACCGGATAGTTGCGCTCAGCTGGCTTCAGCTGACGCGATTGGTAGACGACACGATCACGGCCCTCGTGATCGTGCTGCGATAACGCGCATCCGATCGCGAAATCGGATGCGTCACACACTACGTGAAATGGGCGATCTTGGTCAGCCACTGCCAAGATCGGCGCCTCAGTCAAGCCCCGCTTGACTGCATCGAATGCCTTTTGGCAACCGGGTGTCCAATTCCACACAGCTTCTTTCTTAAGAAGCTGTGACAGCGGGCGGATCTTGCCCGCATAGTCCTCCACGTACTTGCACAAGTACGTGGCCAAGGAACTGCCTCAGTTCCTTGACACTTGAAGGCGTTGGCCATTCGTTGATCACTCTGACCTTTTCCGGGTCAGGGCGAACACCATTCTTCCCTACGAGACACCCGAGGACGGGTATCTCGCTCGCCCCGAAGATACACTTCTTCAGGTTCGCGTAGAGCTTATGTGTTCTCATAAGCTCAAGTAGTTTCCGGAGATGCACCCTGTGCATCTCTACGTCGAGTCTTTCCGTCCACAGCTTGGCTGTGGATGAATACATCATCGAAGTAGCTCGGTGCGAAGTCGCGCACCGAGCGCAACAAGTGCGTCACGCACCTGTTGAAAGTCGCAGGGGCGTTCTTAAGCCCCTGTGGCATTACTAGCCATTCCCAGAGCATGCCGCTTGGCGTGCTCACTGCCGTGAGAGGGATATCGCTCTCACGCATTAGGATTTGATAAAATCCATCTCGCAAGTCGAGAGCACTGTAAACGGTGCTCCCGGCCATCGAATCGATGATAACATCTTTTCGTGGTATCGGCGTCTGCGCCGGTACCGTCGCATCGTTCAGCTTGTTGTAGGCATGAACGATGCGCCATCCGCACTGTGGCTTCTTGACACAGAACGTCGGAGCACTGTGCGGGGACTTTGATTCCCGCACTTGTCCTGCTTTACGACGACTTTCAAAGAAGTCGTCGATCGCTTTCACTTGCTCTCGCGGCAGTGGCCACTGCCGCGTGACACAGTATTTCGTGCCCGGCACGAGATCAATCTCGTGCTGAATGCCCTTATCCTGCGGAAGCTCCGCAGGAATGTCTTCCGGGAGTACGTCTTTGTACTCTCTCAATAATTCGTAATAGGGACTCGACTTTAACGAGTCCCAACCTTGTTCCTCGAAGCGCTCTCGCTTCGTCTTCGCACTGAGAGTGTCTTCACGCTCAGTGGTACTTCCCATGAAGAGCTGCCTCAGCTCTTCGCTCTCGCTCTCCGTTCTTTCGCTGTTCGAAAGAACGCAGACATGCTCGATGCGTCCATCGTGCAAGTCGCGCGTGAAGCGCTTCCAGCTCATGACTGGAAACGACGTCAACTCCGACGCCCTCGTCGGAGGATTAGCGAGTTCCATTTCACGATACTGGAATCCAGTATCGGTGCGCGTCAAGACGCTTAGCGTCTTGACATTCGGCGTCACCGCCGCAGTCTGCCCAGCAGACTGCTCTTGTTGCGTCTCGGTCCCGGACCGAGACTTGCGCAGCGTTTTCCGCTTGCGCCGTCTTCTTGTTGTGCGGAGCCCGGCTCCGCACAGTTGTTCTTCTTGTCCAGGCCCGGCCGTGGACAGTCGTTCACCGGCGGATCCTGTCCGCGGGCGCGCGATATCAAGCCCGGCTTGACCGCATGTTCCTTTGTGCAGCCCGGCTGCACGACAGCATGCAAATCGCGTCAGTGCGGTACGTTTGCAACCGTCCGCACTGTTTGCAGCGTCAACTCCCGGAGTTGACACGCCTTCGTCACCTCGACGCCATTCATTGGCGAAGCCCCTCATGACCGAGGGTGCGTCGGCTCCCGGAGCCGACGCGCCGTTGGCGACCTGACCTCTTCGGGTCAGGGACTGTCCCTTACACGCTTGAACGTGGGTGTTGATTCCCGGAATCAGTTCATCTTTTTCTTCCGACGTCGGCAGCATTGCCGACGCGGGTTTCACTTGTGCGCGCCCTCGCGCACTCCTTGGGCACTCCGGGACAGCGGCATAAAGCGCTGTCTCGACTGGTGAGCCGCGCACACCTGTTGGTGCGTGCGCTGCGGTAACAGGGCCATCGCTCTCTGTTCCGCTGTCGCGGCCGAAGCGCACGAGCGTGCGCTTCTTCCAGTCTATCACCAGATCATGCCGTGCAAGCCACGGCATGCCCATTACTACGTCGAACTTATTGTCCAGGTCCAGGACGATAAAGCGTTTGACAAACATTCGTTGTTTGTACGAGAAGTGCACGTTCACGACGCACTTCTCGGTCTTCACGATGGCACCTGTTGCCAGTCGTACCTCCAGAAGACTTCGAGGTACCTTTACCTCCTCGAAGTCAAGTCTCGACAGGCTTCGTAGTCGAACAAAGTTGTTCGACGCGCCTGAATCTACCAAAGCTCGAAGAGAGTCACTCGCTCTCTTCGAGTAAACCTTCAAGATGACTAGGTTCGGCCTGTCATCTTGTTTCTTGCAGTGAGAGCTGGTCTCACTGGGGGCTGCAGTCCTCGGCGATGCCTAGCATCGCCACGACGGCCACCTCCAGGGGGCATGGGAGCTGTACACTCCCGTGCAAAGTGACCGATCCTTCCGCAACGGAAGCATCTCACATTACTTCCGTGCTGCTGGTGACCAGCAGCCGTTGCGTTCAAGAGGTCCATTGGTTCCGAACCTCCCGTCCTAGCTACCGGGCGCGGTTGCGGCCTCGGTACGTTTACATGGAGTTTAGCCTGCCGCAGGCTAAACTCTTCTTGCATGGCAAGGGTGATTGCAGCTTCGAGAGTACTCGGGTACTCTCGGAAGAGATAGGTCTTCACAGGCCCATCTCTAAGCCCTTTCATGAACGTGACGACCTTGGTCGCCTCGTCAATCGGGTTAGTCACGATATTTGATACCAAATATCGTGCGCGCTGCGCGTAAGCATGGACGTCATGCTTACCCTGCTGAAGGTCGAGGAACTCCGCCCTCGACCGGAACTCGTTTTGCGGGGGCTCAAACGCTTGTTTGAGCTCCTCTTTGAACACTTCGTACGTGCTGAAGCACGTAGGATCGGAGAGTCGGCGTCCATACGCCCAACTCCTTGCGCGTCCGCCAAGGCAGGACATGGCGAACGCGACCTTCGACAGCGGGTCGACGATGCGTCGAGCCGCTATGGCTGTGTCGAGTTCGACAAGCCATCGGAGGAGAGGCTCGCCCTCTCTTCCCACGTAATTGCTTACGCTCAACTTTAATGGTTGAGCACGCGGTGTCGTCCCTGACGACGCCGTCACTGAGGAAGCAGCGTCACGCTGCTCCTTCATGATGAATCCCAGAGCAACACCATGTTGCTCCGTCGGCGATAGCGTACGCAGCATTGTAGCTATCGCCGCTTCTCCAATGACTGTTGACAGTCGTTGGAGGGCCTCCCACTCTGGGTCAGACAGGTGGGGGCAGTCCGCGCGTGCAACATGCGTTGCAGGCGTGTTGGAGCTCTCCATGGACACCTCCGTGCTCATGGGGTTCTCGGCTCCGCGTTCGTACACCTCGTACGAACGTCACGTAGTCGGTCGTTGGACGGACTACAAAGTGCTACCAGGTGTAGTGGATCTAACTTGACACACTACTTTAGCTTACACGTTGCGCTACGTGTATGAGGAAGCGTAAGTACTTAGTAATTACTTGAGTTAATTATATTTGAATACACAAATATAAGTTAAATAAGAAGGGATTCCAAGTGACTTAGATGAGGTAAAATGAGAACTGTATTGTTTGTAAATTGATCTTCCTCTAAAATCTGCTAAAAACTGTTTATCATCTATAAAAGGGTTGGCAGCGGCTGGCTGTCAGAGCCCCGCTAATATCCATGTCTCTGATTGGTAGAAAGATGCTGCTTTCTACCAATAGGATCTTTTGGGTATGTGTGGACCACTCACTGTGGTGGTCCACTTCAATGTATCCATCGGTGTGTCTTACACCAATGTGAGGAAGTATCCATAACGTTTAACAGATAACCTATCTGTTAAATTCACAAGTGGCTTGCAGCCACTTGTACGTGTAACCCCGTTACAGGGAGGCCCTCCAACGACTGTCAACAGTCATTGGGGAGGCGGCGATAGCTACGATGCTGCGTACGCTATCGCCGACAGAGCAACATGGTGTTGCTCTGGGGTTCATCATGAAGGAGCAGCGCGATGCTGCTTCCTCAGTGACGGCGTCGTCAGGGACGACACCGCATGCTCAATCATTGAAATTGAGCATAAGCAATTACGTGGGGAGAGAGGGCGTCCTCTCCTCCGGTGGCTTGTCGAACTCGACACAGCCATGGCGGCTCGACGCATCGTCGACCCGCTGTCGAAGGTCGCGTTCGCCATGTCCAACCTTGGCGGACGCGCAAGGAGTTGGGCGTATGGACGCCGACTCTCCGATCCTACGTGCTTCAGCACGTACGAAGTGTTCAAAGAGGAGCTCAAACAAGCGTTTGAGCCCCCGCAAAACGAGTTCCGGTCGAGGGCGGAATTCCTCGACCTGCAGCAGGGTAAGCATGACGTCCATGCTTACGTGCAGCGTGCACGGTACTTGGTCTCGAACATCGTGACCAATCCAATTGACGAGGCGACTAAGGTCGTCACGTTCATGAAGGGACTTAGAGATGGGCCCGTGAAGACCTATCTCTTCCGAGAGTACCCGAGTACTCTCGAAGGTGCAATCACCCTTGCCATGCAAGAAGAGTTTAGCCTGCGACAGGCTAAACTCCATGCAAATGTGCCGAGGCCGCAACCACGCCCGGTAGCTAGGACGGGAGGTTCGGAACCAATGGACCTCTTGAACGCAACGGCTGCTGGTCACCAGCAGCACGGAAGTAATGTGAGATGCTTCCGTTGCGGAAGGATCGGTCACTTTGCACGGGAGTGCACAGCTCCCGTACACTACAATGGTGGCCGTCGTGGCGATACCGAGCATCGCCACGAACAAACAAAAAACATGAACATCCAGTAGGCGCGGGGCGCCCTACTGGTAATGTAGTCACGCGTGCCGACATTGGGCACGCGACACTGAGGACTGTAGCCCCCAATGAGACCAGATCTCGCTGGAAGAAGCAAGATGACAGGCCGAACCTGGTCATCTTGAAGGTAACGTCGAAGAGAGCGAGGGACTCTCTTCGCGCTTTGGTAGATTCAGGCGCGTCGAACAACTTTGTTCGACTGCGGAGTTTACCGAGTCTTGACCTCGAGGAG
The DNA here is from genome assembly GCF_018691715.1 of Phytophthora cinnamomi. NCBI lineage: Eukaryota > Oomycota > Peronosporomycetes > Peronosporales > Peronosporaceae > Phytophthora > Phytophthora cinnamomi. Next base: position 42,414 of record NW_027151056.1, on the reverse strand, counting down.
GTAAAGGTACCTCGAAGTCTTCTGGAAGTTCGATTGTCAACAGGTGCCATCGTGAAGACCGAGAAGCGCGTCGTGAACGTGCGCTTCTCGTACAAACAACGGGTGTTTGTCGAACACTTTATCGTCCTGGACCTGGGCGATAAGTTCGACGTCGTTATGAGCATGCCGTGGCTTGCACGGCATAATCCGGTAATTGACTGGAAGAAGCGCACGTTCGTGCGCTTCGGTCGCGACAGCGGAACAGAGAGCGGTGGCCCTGTTACCGTAGTGCACGCACCAACAGGTGCGCGCGACTCGCCAGTCGAGACAGCACTTAATGCTGTTGTCCCGGAGTGCCCAAGAAGTGCGCGAGGGCGCGCACAAGTGAAACCCGCGTCGGCAATGCTGCCGACGTCGGAAGAAAAAGATGAACTGATTCCGGGAATCAACACCCACGTTCAAGCGTGTAAGGGACAGTCCCTGACCCGAAGAGGTCAGGTCGACGACGACGCGTCGGCTCCGGGAGCCGACGCACCCTCGGTCATGAGGGGCTCCGCCAATGAATGGCGTCGAGGTGACGAAGGCGTGTCAACTCCGAGAGTTGACGCTGCAAACAGTGCGGACGGTTGCCAACTTACCGCACTGACGCGATTTGCATGCTGTCGTGCAGCCGGGCTGCACAAAGGAACATGCGGTCAAGCCGGGCTTGATACCGCGCGCCCGCGGACAGGATCCGCCGGTGAACAACTGTCCACGGCCGGGCCTGGACCAGAAGAACAACTGTGCGGAGCCGGGCTCCGCACAACAAGAAGACGGCGCATGCGAAGAACGCTGCAAGAACTGTCTGCCGGGCAGACAGAGGCGGTGACGCCGGGCGTTGAGACGCTGAACGTCTTGACGCGCACCGATACTGGATTCCAGTATCGCGAAATGGAACTCGCTAATCCTCCGACGAGGGCGTCGGAGTTGACATCGCTTCCAGTCATAAGCTGGAAGCGCTTCACGCGCGACTTGCACGATGGACGCATCGAGCAAGTCTGCGTTCTTTCGGACAGCGAAAGAACGAAGAGCGAGAGCGAAGAGCTGAGGCAGCTCTTCATGGGAAGTACCACTGAGCGTGAAGACACTCTCAATGCGAAGACGAAGCGAGAGCGCTTCGAGGAACAAGGTTGGGACTCGTTAAAGTCGCGTCCCTATTACGAATTATTGAGAGAGTACAAAGACGTACTCCTGGAAGAGATTCCTGCGCAGCTTCCGCAGGATAAGGGCATTCAGCACGAGATTGATCTCGTGCCGGGCACGAAATACTGTGTCACGCGGCAGTGGCCACTGCCGCGAGAGCAAGTGAAAGCGATCGACGACTTCTTTGAAAGTCGTCGTAAAGCAGGACAAGTGCGGGAGTCAAAGTCCCCGCACAGTGCGCCGACGTTCCGTGTCAAAAAGCCACAGGGCGGATGGCGCATCGTTCATGCCTACAACAAGCTGAACGATGCGACGGTACCGGCGCAGACGCCGATACCGCGAAAAGATGTTATCATCGATTGAGCTTATGCTTTCGCATAAGCTCAAGTACAGGCGTAGAACCTGAAGAAGTGTATCTTCGGGGCAGCGAGATTCCCGTACTCGGGTGTCTCGTAGGGAAAAACGGCGTTCGCCCTGACCCGGAAAAAGGTCGGAGCGATTAATGAATGGCCAACGCCTTCAAGTGTCAAGGAACTGAGGCAGTTCCTTGGCTTGACCACGTACTTGGGCGGATCTTGGCCGCTGTCACAGCTTCTTAAGAAGAAAGCTGTGTGGAATTGGAAACCCGATTGCCAAAAGGCATTCGATGCAGTGAAACGGGGCTTGACTGAGGCGCCGATCTTGGCAGTGGCTGATCAAGATCGTCCATTCCACGTCGTATGTGACGCATCCGACTTCGCGATCGGATGTGCGTTGATGCAGCACGATCACGAGGGCCGTGATCGTGTCGTCTATTACCAGTCGCGTCTGCTGAGCGTAATTATCCGGTACATGACAAGGAACCCCTTGCCATGAAATATGCACTCGCAAAGTTCCGAGTGTATCTACTTGGAAGTAGACCATTCGTGGTCTACACCGACCATGCATCACTGCGCACCGCAGTGAAGCCGCCACACATATCACAAAGAGTGGCGAGATGGCTCTCATTCTTTGCAGAGTATAACTTCCGGGTCGAATACAAACCCGGAAGATTGAATGTGGTGGCCGACGCGTTATCACGTCGGCCGGACTACGCGGAAGCTGCTGTCGTCAATGCCATTGACGTCATGCGATCAAGCAAACCCACATCGGCTCTGTTGGGCGATGTGAAGGCCGCGTACGCGCACGACGCGGACACGAAGCTCTTACTGGCCTATGGCCCAACACCTTCTGACAAGGCTCGTCAGAAGTTACCCAAGCACCTTCGTGCGCGTGCACACCGATATCGGGTGCACGACGGACTGCTTCTTTATAATGCAGTCGACGACAACGCGGATCGCGTTGTCGTGCCAAATGACCATGACCTGCGACTCAGGATCATGTACGAATATCACGATGCCCCGTCTGCGGGACATCTCGGACGTGAGAAGACATACGTCCTTCTCACGCGCGACTTCTACTGGCACCACCAGTATAAGTGGGTGCGCAAGTACATCCGTGCTTGCGAGGTATGCCAACGCGTAAAGCCTGCGCCATTCGCGCAGGCTCCTTTACAATCACTACCGACTCCGTCAGAGTGTTGGAAGTCCATGTCTTTGGACTTCATCTTTGGTCTTTCCCCGGACAGCGGAGGGAATACCGGTGTTGTGGCCTTCGTCGACCACTTCAGCAAGATGGTACATCTTGGTGCGGTGCCAGCAGAGGTGACCGCGAAGCAGACAGCCCGTCTGCTCGTCGACATGGTGTTCAAATACCATGGCATGCCGACCGACATTGTGTCGGACAGAGACCCGCGCTTCACAGCGCACCTGTGGCAAGAAGTGTTTACGCTTCTTGGGAGCCAACTTTCAATGTCGACTGCGGATCATCCGCAGACGGACGGTCAAACCGAGCGCGTGAATCGCGTGGTCGTCGACATTCTGAAGAGCTACGCTCACTCGTTCCAATACTGGAGCGAGTGCTTATCGATGGCAGAATTTGCCATCAATAACTCAGTGCATGCCTCGACCGGGCATACACCGTTCTACGTGAATGCCATGCGGCATCCCCGTCTGCCGAGTTTACTCGGAGTGGTGGCTCCCACTTTAAGTGGGGGAGGATCAACCAACGACTGCAATACAGCAGCCGCAGAAAACCGCTGACACTTGCACAGTGTCAGCTGCAACAATGTACCAACCACATGAGTCTGCGCAGGGCACAGACTCCTCCAACAACAAGGACAAAGACCACGGGTCTGCACAAGGCGCAGACACCGCGAGGAACCACGCAGAGGCCGAGCCTCTTGCGGAGAGCGAGCTGAATGACTTCAGCTCGGATGCAATCAACTTCCTTACCAAAAGACAAGCCGTAATTCGGTTTGTCCAAGACGCAATAGCAGCTTCTGTTGACCAACAGAAGCTGAACGCAGACAATGTGGGCAGAGGCAACACAAATGAATTCAAAGTTAGTTCATTGGTTTTGCTAGCTACTCAAAACCTGCCTAAACATGCCGTTTCCGATTTCGGAGCAAGTAAACTTGCTCCGCGCTTCATCGGGCCGTTCACTGTGTTGGCGCGACACGGAAGCGCTTAGACGTTAGCCATACCGTCTAGCATGCGCCTCTATCCGACCTTTTACGTCGGACGGCTGAAGCCATACCTCCAGCACGAGCCAAGTGGCTCGTCTGACCCGAAGAGACAGACTCGGCAGGGGAAACCCTCCTCTCCAGCGCGTTGTCGCGTTGGAGCAGTTAATACAGTCGGGCCTACAGCCCGACCGGCACGTTCAAGGCGGTCTGGGAGACCGCCACAGCCGGGACACGATGGTACAGGTCGGCAACCTCCGCGCTCTGAAGGTACTCCACGACCGTCACCTGGTCGTGGAGCAACACGAGATGAAGGTCAACACGGCGTTGACCATCGGGGCGTGTTTCCACCACCTCCGGCACCGCTGCGAGACGCACGCGGAGAAATTCGCTGGATCGTCCAGCGAATTGGTGATCATAGGAAAACAATCCGAGGTCCGGATTGTTTTCGCATTCGCTGGAGAGGTTTCCCTCCCCAACACGACACGTGGGAACCACGGAACGTCCTGATGGAAGACGTTCCGGACATGGTGAAGGAGTACGAAACCCAACACGCACTTCCAGCAAGAAGGTAGTGCGAGCGCTGTAGTAATCTACAACGCCTGACGACTCGCGTGCTAGACAATTAGCTCGGAGACCATTGAAGCTTTCAGGTATACATATAGTATACATGTTGTGGTCGCGGTTGCTAATACGCACCGCCACCTGGACGAAGAGTGCGCACGGCGCACGGACACCAGCCTCCACCGCAACAGCGTGGAGTTGCTAATACTTGCCTCGCTTCGAGAAGGACTCGAAGTGCTTTGGCGCTTGCTTACCCGATCACGGTAAGCAACGTAAATTCGCTTAGAGATGTCGACGCACCGACGCGGTCGACATCGAAGAATCGTGCACAGACACTTCGTTGTCTGTTCCCATGGTAGCGGCGCACCTTGCCCTGCCGCGCATGGTACTTAGCAACAGAGAGCTTACCCTCTGTTGCAATGGCAGTCTTCAGCTTGGTCGTGCTCATTGCGGATGAGCACGGAAACCCCCAGCACAAACAATTGACAAGCAGTCAATATTAATTGACGTGTCGAGACCGACACGTCCAAGCTTAACGGGGGGATGGTGTAACGGGGTTACACACACAAGTGACAACAGTCACTTGTGCTTGACAACGGCCACAAGTGACAACTGTCACTTGTGCATGACATTTGTCACTTATGGCTTAACAGATAAATATCTCTTAAAGGTTTTTGATACTTCCTCACCTTGGTGTAAGTCACACCAATGGATACATTGAAGTGGGCCACCACAATGGGTGGTCCACACCTACCCAAAGATCCTATTGATAGAAAGCAGCATCTTTCTACCAATTAGAGACGTGCATATTAGCGGGGCTCTGACAGCCAGCCGCTGCCAACCCTTTCATAGATGATAGACAGTTTTTAGCAGATTTTAGAGGAAGATCAATTTACAAACAATACAGTTCTCATTTTACCTCATCTAAGTCACTTGGAATCCCTTCTTATTTAACTTATATTTGTGTATTCAAATATAATTAACTCAAGTAATTACTAAGTACTTACGCTTCCTCATACACGTAGCGCAACGTGTAAGCTAAAGTAGTGTGTCAAGTTAGATCCACTACACCTGGTAGCACTTTGTAGTCCGTCCAACGACCGACTACGTGACGTTCGTACGAGGTGTACGAACGCGGAGCCGAGAACCCCATGAGCACGGAGGTGTCCATGGAGAGCTCCAATACGCCTGCAACGCATGTTGCACGCGCGGACTGCCCCCACCTGTCGGATCCAGAGTGGGAGGCCCTCCAACGACTGTCAACAGTCATTGGGGAGGCGGCGATAGCTACGATGCTGCGTACGCTATCGCCGACAGAGCAACATGGTGTTGCTCTGGGGTTCATCATGAAGGAGCAACGCGATGCTGCTTCCTCAGTGACGGCGTCGTCAGGGACGACACCGCATGCTCAATCATTGAAATTGAGCATAAGCAATTACGTGGGGAGAGAGGGCGTCCTCTCCTCCGGTGGCTTGTCGAACTCGACACAGCCATGGCGGCTCGACGCATCGTCGACCCGCTGTCGAAGGTCCCGTTCGCCATGTCCAACCTTGGCGGACGCGCAAGGAGTTGGGCGTATGGACGCCGACTCTCCGATCCTACGTGCTTCAGCACGTACGAAGTGTTCAAAGAGGAGCTCAAACAAGCGTTTGAGCCCCCGCAAAACGAGTTCCGGTCGAGGGCGGAATTCCTCGACCTGCAGCAGGGTAAGCATGACGTCCATGCTTACGTGCAGCGTGCACGGTACTTGGTCTCGAACATCGTGACCAATCCAATTGACGAGGCGACTAAGGTCGTCACGTTCATGAAGGGACTTAGAGATGGGCCCGTGAAGACCTATCTCTTCCGAGAGTACCCGAGTACTCTCGAAGGTGCAATCACCCTTGCCATGCAAGAAGAGTTTAGCCTGCGACAGGCTAAACTCCATGCAAATGTGCCGAGGCCGCAACCACGCCCGGTAGCTAGGACGGGAGGTTCGGAACCAATGGACCTCTTGAACGCAACGGCTGCTGGTCACCAGCAGCACGGAAGTAATGTGAGATGCTTCCGTTGCGGAAGGATCGGTCACTTTGCACGGGAGTGCACAGCTCCCGTACACTACAATGGTGGCCGTCGTGGCGATACCGAGCATCGCCACGAACAAACAAAAAAACATGAACATCCAGTAGGCGCGGGGCGCCCTACTGGTAATGTAGTCACGCGTGCCGACATTGGGCACGCGACACTGAGGACTGTAGCCCCCAATGAGACCAGATCTCGCTGGAAGAAGCAAGATGACAGGCCGAACCTGGTCATCTTGAAGGTAACGTCGAAGAGAGCGAGGGACTCTCTTCGCGCTTTGGTAGATTCAGGCGCGTCGAACAACTTTGTTCGACTGCGGAGTTTACCGAGTCTTGACCTCGAGGAGGTAAAGGTACCTCGAAGTCTTCTGGAAGTTCGATTGTCAACAGGTGCCATCGTGAAGACCGAGAAGCGCGTCGTGAACGTGCGCTTCTCGTACAAACAACGGGTGTTTGTCGAACACTTTATCGTCCTGGACCTGGGCGATAAGTTCGACGTCGTTATGAGCATGTCGTGGCTTGCACGGCATAATCCGGTAATTGACTGGAAGAAGCGCACGTTCGTGCGCTTCGGTCGCGACAGCGGAACAGAGAGCGGTGGCCCTGTTACCGTAGTGCACGCACCAACAGGTGCGCGCGACTCGCCAGTCGAGACAGCACTTAATGCTGTTGTCCCGGAGTGCCCAAGAAGTGCGCGAGGGCGCGCACAAGTGAAACCCGCGTCGGCAATGCTGCCGACGTCGGAAGAAAAAGATGAACTGATTCCGGGAATCAACACCCACGTTCAAGCGTGTAAGGGACAGTCCCTGACCCGAAGAGGTCAGGTCGCCAACGGCGCGTCGGCTCCGGGAGCCGACACACCCTCGGTCATGAGGGGCTTCGCCAATGAATGGCGTCGAGGTGACGAAGGCGTGTCAACTCCGGGAGTTGACGCTGCAAACAGTGCGGACGGTTGCAAACGTACCGCACTGACGCGATTTGCATGCTGTCGTGCAGCCGGGCTGCACAAAGGAACATGCGGTCAAGCCGGGCTTGATACCGCGCACCCGCGGACAGGATCCGCCGGTGAACAACTGTCCACGGCCGGGCCTGGACAAGAAGAACAACTGTGCGGAGCCCGGCTCCGCACAACAAGAAGACGGCGCAAGCGGAGAACGCTGCGCAAGTCTCGGTCCGGGACCGAGACGCTGCAAGAGCAGTCTGCAGGGCAGACTGAGGCGGTGACGCCGGACGTCGAGACGCTAAGCGTCTTGACGCGCACCGATACTGGATTCCAGTATCGTGAAATGGAACTCGCTAATCCTCCGACAAGGGCGTCGGAGTTGACGTCGTTTCCAGTCATGAGCTGGAAGCGCTTCACGCGCGACTTGCACGATGGACGCATCGAGCATGTCTGCGTTCTTTCGAACAGCGAAAGAACGGAGAGCGAGAGCGAAGAGCTGAGGCAGCTCTTCATGGGAAGTACCACTGAGCGTGAAGACACTCTCAGTGCGAAGACGAAGCGAGAGCGCTTCGAGGAACAAGGTTGGGACTCGTTAAAGTCGAGTCCCTATTACGAATTATTGAGAGAGTACAAAGACGTACTCCCGGAAGAGATTCCTGCGCAGCTTCCGCAGGATAAGGGCATTCAGCACGAGATTGATCTCGTGCCGGGCACGAAGTACTGTGTCACGCGGCAGTGGCCACTGCCGCGAGAGCAAGTAAAAGCAATCGACGACTTCTTCGAAAGTCGTCGCAAAGCAGGACAAGTGCGGGAGTCAAAGTCCCCGCACAGTGCTCCGACGTTCCGTGTCAAAAAGCCACAGGGCGGATGGCGCATCGTTCATGCCTACAACAAGCTGAACGATGCGACGGTACCGGCGCAGACGCCGATACCGCGAAAAGATGTTATCATCGATTCGATGGCCGGGAGCACCGTTTACAGTGCTCTCGACTTGCGAGATGGATTCTACCAAATCCTAATGCGTGAGAGGGATATCCCTCTCACGGCAGTGAGCACGCCAAGCGGCATGCTCTGGGAATGGCTAGTAATGCCACAGGGGCTTAAGAACGCCCCTGCGACTTTCAACAGGTGCGTAACGCACTTGTTGCGCTCGGTGCGCGACTTCGCGCCGAGCTACTTCGATGATGTGTTCATCCACAGCCGAGCTGTGGACGGGACGACCGACGTAGAGATGCACAGGGTGCATCTCCGGAAGCTACTTGAACTTATGCGAAAGCATAAGCTCTACGCGAACCTGAAGAAGTGTATCTTCGGGGCGAGCGAGATACCCGTCCTCGGGTGTCTCGTAGGGAAGAATGGTGTTCGCCCTGACCCAGAAAAGGTCAGAGTGGTTAACGAATGGCCAACGCCTTCAAGTGTCAAGGAACTGAGGCAGTTCCTTGGCTTGGCCACGTACTTGTGCAAGTACGTGGAGGATTATGCAGGCAAGATCCGCCCGCTGTCACAACTTCTTAAGAAAGAAGCTGTGTGGAATTGGAAACCCGATTGCCAAAAGGCATTCGATGCAGTGAAACGGGGCTTGACTGAGGCGCCGATCTTGGCAGTGGCTGATCAAGATCGTCCATTCCACGTCGTATGTGACGCATCCGACTTCGCGATCGGATGTGCGTTGATGCAGCACGATCACGAGGGCCGTGATCGTGTCGTCTATTACCAGTCGCGTCTGCTGAGCGTAATTATCCGGTACATGACAAGGAACCCCTTGCCATGAAATATGCACTCGCAAAGTTCCGAGTGTATCTACTTGGAAGTAGACCATTCGTGGTCTACACCGACCATGCATCACTGCGCACCGCAGTGAAGCCGCCACACATATCACAAAGAGTGGCGAGATGGCTCTCATTCTTTGCAGAGTATAACTTCCGGGTCGAATACAAACCCGGAAGATTGAATGTGGTGGCCGACGCGTTATCACGTCGGCCGGACTACGCGGAAGCTGCTGTCGTCAATGCCATTGACGTCATGCGATCAAGCAAACCCACATCGGCTCTGTTGGGCGATGTGAAGGCCGCGTACGCGCACGACGCGGACACGAAGCTCTTACTGGCCTATGGCCCAACACCTTCTGACAAGGCTCGTCAGAAGTTACCCAAGCACCTTCGTGCGCGTGCACACCGATATCGGGTGCACGACGGACTGCTTCTTTATAATGCAGTCGACGACAACGCGGATCGCGTTGTCGTGCCAAATGACCATGACCTGCGACTCAGGATCATGTACGAATATCACGATGCCCCGTCTGCGGGACATCTCGGACGTGAGAAGACATACGTCCTTCTCACGCGCGACTTCTACTGGCACCACCAGTATAGTGGGTGCGCAAGTACATCCGTGCTTGCGAGGTATGCCAACGCGTAAAGCCTGCGCCATTCGCGCAGGCTCCTTTACAATCACTACCGACTCCGTCAGAGTGTTGGAAGTCCATGTCTTTGGACTTCATCTTTGGTCTTTCCCCGGACAGCGGAGGGAATACCGGTGTTGTGGCCTTCGTCGACCACTTCAGCAAGATGGTACATCTTGGTGCGGTGCCAGCAGAGGTGACCGCGAAGCAGACAGCCCGTCTGTTCGTCGACATGGTGTTCAAACACCATGGCATGCCGACCGACATCGTGTCGGACAGAGACCCGCGCTTCACAGCGCACCTGTGGCAAGAAGTGTTTACGCTTCTTGGGAGCCAACTTTCAATGTCGACTGCGGATCATCCGCAGACGGACGGTCAAACCGAGCGCGTGAATCGCGTGGTCGTCGACATTCTGAAGAGCTACGCTCACTCGTTCCAATACTGGAGCGAGTGCTTATCGATGGCAGAATTTGCCATCAATAACTCAGTGCATGCCTCGACCGGGCATACACCGTTCTACGTGAATGCCATGCGGCATCCCCGTCTGCCGAGTTTACTCGGAGTGGTGGCTCCCACTTTAAGTGGGGGAGGATCAACCAACGACTGCAATACAGCAGCCGCAGAAAACCGCTGACACTTGCGCAGTGTCAGCTGCAACAATGTACCAACCACATGAGTCTGCGCAGGGCACAGACTCCTCCAACAACAAGGACAAAGACCACGGGTCTGCACAAGGCGCAGACACCGCGAGGAACCACGCAGAGGCCGAGCCTCTTGCGGAGAGCGAGCTGAATGACTTCAGCTCGGATGCAATCAACTTCCTTACCAAAAGACAAGCCGTAATTCGGTTTGTCCAAGACGCAATAGCAGCTTCTGTTGACCAACAGAAGCTGAACGCAGACAATGTGGGCAGAGGCAACACAAATGAATTCAAAGTTAGTTCATTGGTTTTGTTAGCTACTCAAAACCTGCCTAAACATGCCGTTTTCCGATTTCGGAGCAAGTAAACTTGCTCCGCGCTTCATCGGGCCGTTCACTGTGTTGGCACGACACGGAAGCGCTTAGACGTTAGACATACCGTCTAGCATGCGCCTCTATCCGACCTTTTACGTCGGACGGCTGAAGCCATACCTCCAGCACGAGCCAAGTGGCTCGTCTGACCCGAAGAGACAGACTCGGCAGGGGAAACCCTCCTCTCCAGCGCGTTGTCGCGTTGGAGCAGTTAATACAGTCGGGCCTACAGCCCGACCGGCACGTTCAAGGCGGTCTGGGAGACCGCCACAGCCGGACACGATGGTACAGGTCGGCAACCTCCGCGCTCTGAAGGTACTCCACGACCGTCACCTGGTCGTGGAGCAACACGAGATGGAGGTCAACACGGCGTTGACCATCGGGGCGTGTTTCCACCACCTCCGACACCGCTGCGAGACGCACGCGGAGAAATTCGCTGGATCGTCCAGCGAATTGGTGATCATAGGAAAACAATCCGAGGTCCGGATTGTTTTCGCATTCGCTGGAGAGGTTTCCTCCCCAACACGACACGTGGGAACCACGGAACGTCCTGATGGAAGACGTTCCGGACATGGTGAAGGAGTACGAAACCCAACACGCACTTCCAGCAAGAAGGTAGTGCGAGCGCTGTAGTAATCTACAACGCCTGACGACTCGCGTGCTAGACAATTAGCTCGGAGACCATTGAAGCTTTCAGGTATACATATAGTATACATGTTGTGGTCGCGGTTGCTAATACGCACCGCCACCTGGACGAAGAGTGCGCACGGCGCACGGACACCAGCCTCCACCGCAACAGCGTGGAGTTGCTAATACTTGCCTCGCTTCGAGAAGGACTCGAAGTGCTTTGGCGCTTGCTTACCCGATCACGGTAAGCAACGCAAATTCGCTTAGAGATGTCGACGCACCGACGCGGTCGACATCGAAGAATCGTGCACAGACACTTCGTTGTCTGTTCCCATGGTAGCGGCGCACCTTGCCCTGCCGCGCATGAGTACTTAGCAACAGAGAGCTTACCCTCTGTTGCAATGGCAGTCTTCAGCTTGGTCGTGCTCATTGCGGATGAGCACGGAAACCCCCAGCACAAACAATTGACAAGCAGTCAATATTAATTGACGTGTCGAGACCGACACGTCTAAGCTTAACGGGGGGATGGTGTAACGGGGGGTTACACACACAAGTGACAACAGTCACTTGTGCTTGACAACGGCCACAAGTGACAACTGTCACTTGTGCATGACATTTGTCACTTATGGCTTAACAGATAAATATCTCTTAAAGGTTTTTTGATACTTCCTCACCTTGGTGTAAGTCACACCAATGGATACATTGAAGTGGGCCACCACAATGGGTGGTCCACACCTACCCAAAGATCCTATTGATAGAAAGCAGCATCTTTCTACCAATTAGAGACGTGCATATTAGCGGGGCTCTGACAGCCAGCCGCTGCCAACCCTTTCATAGATGATAGACAGTTTTTAGCAGATTTTAGAGGAAGATCAATTTACAAACAATACAGTTCTCATTTTACCTCATCTAAGTCACTTGGAATCCCTTCTTATTTAAATTATATTTGAGTATTCAAATATAATTAACTCAAGTAATTACTAAGTACTTACGCTTCCTGATACACGTTGCGCAACGTGTAAGCTAAAGTAGTGAGTCAAGTTAGATCCACTACACCTGGTAGCACTTTGTAGTCCGTCCAACGACCGACTACGTGACGTTCGTACGAGGTGTACGAACGCGGAGCCGAGAACCCCATGAGCACGGAGGTGTCCATGGAGAGCTCCAATACGCCTGCAACGCATGTTGCACGCGCGGACTGCCTCCACCTGTCGGATCCAGAGTGGGAGGCCCTCCAACGACTGTCAACAGTCATTGGGGAGGCGGCGATAGCTACGATGCTGCGTACGCTATCGCCGACAGAGCAACATGGTGTTGCTCTGGGGTTCATCATGAAGGAGCAGCGCGATGCTGCTTCCTCAGTGACGGCGTCGTCAGGGACGACACCGCGTGCTCAATCATTGAAATTGAGCATAAGCAATTACGTGGGAAGAGAGGGTGAGCCTCTCTTCCGGTGGCTTGTCGAGCTCGACACAGCCATAGCGGCTCGACGCATCGTCGACCCGCTGTCGAAGGTCGCGTTCGCCATGTCCAACCTTGGCGGACGCGCAAGGAGTTGGGCGTACGGACGCCGACTCTCCGATCCTACGTGCTTTAGCACGTACTAGATATTCAAAGAGGAGCTCAGACAAGCGTTTGAGCCCCCGCAAAACGAGTTCCGGTCGAGGGCGGAATTCCTCGACCTGCAGCAAGGTAAGCATGACGTCCATGCTTACGCGCAGCGTGCACGGTACTTGGTCTCAAACATCGTGACCAGTCCAATTGACGAGGCGACTAAGGTCGTCACGTTCATGAAGGGACTTAAAGATGGGCCCGTGAAGACCTATCTCTTCCGAGAGTACCCGAGTACTCTCGAAGGTGCAATCACCCTTGCCATGCAAGAAGAGTTTAGCCTGCGACAGGCTAAACTCCATGCAAATGTGCCGAGGCCGCAACCACGCCCGGTAGCTAGGACGGGAGGTTCGGAACCAATGGACCTCTTGAACGCAACGGCTGCTGGTCACCAGCAGCACGGAAGTAATGTGAGATGCTTCCGTTGCGGAAGGATCGGTCACTTTGCACGGGAGTGCACAGCTCCCGTACACTACAATGGTGGCCGTCGTGGCGATGCTAGGCATCGCCGAGGACTGCAGCCCCCAGTGAGACCAGCTCTCACTGCAAGAAACAAGATGACAGGCCGAACCTAGTCATCTTGAAGGTTTACTCGAAGAGAGCGAGTGACTCTCTTCGAGCTTTGGTAGATTCAGGCGCGTCGAACAACTTTGTTCGACTACGAAGCCTGTCGAGACTTGACTTCGAGGAGGTAAAGGTACCTCGAAGTCTTCTGGAGGTACGACTGGCAACAGGTGCCATCGTGAAGACCGAGAAGTGCGTCGTGAACGTGCGCTTCTCGTACAAACAACGAATGTTTGTCAAACGCTTTATCGTCCTGGACCTGGACGATAAGTTCGACGAAGTAATGGGCATGCCGTGGCTTGCACGGCATGATCTGGTGATAGACTGGAAGAAGCGCACGCTCGTGCGCTTCGGCCGCGACAGCGAAACAGAGAGCGGTGGCCCTGTTACCGCAGCGCACGCACCAACAGGTGTGCGCGGCTCACCAGTCGAGACAGCGCTTTATGCCGCTGTCCCGGAGTGCCCAAGGAGTGCGCGAGGGCGCGCACAAGTGAAACCCGCGTCGGCAATGCTGCCGACGTCGGAAGAAAAAAATGAACTGATTCCGGGAATCAACACCCACGTTCAAGCGTGTAAGGGACAGTCCCTGACCCGAAGAGGTCAGGTCGCCAACGGCGCGTCGGCTCCGGGAGCCGACGCACCCTCGGTCATGAGGGGCTTCGCCAATGAATGGCGTCGAGGTGACGAAGGCGTGTCAACTCCGGGAGTTGACGCTGCAAACAGTGCGGACGGTTGCAAACGTACCGCACTGACGCGATTTGCATGCTGTCGTGCAGCCGGGCTGCACAAAGGGACATGCGGTCAAGCCGGGCTTGATATCGCGCGCCCGCGGACAGGATCCGCCGGTGAACAACTGTCCACGGCCGGGCCTGGACCAGAAGAACAACTGTGCGGAGCCCGGCTCCGCACAACAAGAAGACGGCGCAAGCGGAGAACGCTGCGCAAGTCTCGGTCCGGGACCGAGACGCTGCAAGAGCAGTCTGCAGGGCAGACTGAGGCGGTGACGCCGGACGTCGAGACGCTAAGCGTCTTGACGCGCACCGATACTGGATTCCAGTATCGTGAAATGGAACTCGCTAATCCTCCGACAAGGGCGTCGGAGTTGACGTCGTTTCCAGTCATGAGCTGGAAGCGCTTCACGCGCGACTTGCACGATGGACGCATCGAGCATGTCTGCGTTCTTTCGAACAGCGAAAGAACGGAGAGCGAGAGCGAAGAGCTGAGGCAGCTCTTCATGGGAAGTACCACTGAGCGTGAAGACACTCTCAGTGCGAAGACGAAGCGAGAGCGCTTCGAGGAATAAGGTTGGGACTCGTTAAAGTCGAGTCCCTATTACGAATTATTGAGAGAGTACAAAGACGTACTCCCGGAAGAGATTCCTGCGCAGCTTCCGCAGGATAAGGGCATTCAGCACGAGATTGATCTCGTGCCGGGCACGAAGTACTGTGTCACGCGGCAGTGGCCACTGCCGCGAGAGCAAGTAAAGCAATCGACGACTTCTTCGAAAGTCGTCGCAAAGCAGGACAAGTGCGGGAGTCAAAGTCCCCGCACAGTGATCCGACGTTCCGTGTCAAAAAGCCACAGGGCGGATGGCGCATCGTTCATGCCTACAACAAGCTGAACGATGCGACGGTACCGGCGCAGACGCCGATACCGCGAAAAGATGTTATCATCGATTCGATGGCCGGGAGCACCGTTTACAGTGCTCTCGACTTGCGAGATGGATTCTACCAAATCCCTAATGCGTGAGAGGGATATCCCTCTCACGGCAGTGAGCACGCCAAGCGGCATGCTCTGGGAATGGCTAGTAATGCCACAGGGGCTTAAGAACGCCCCTGCGACTTTCAACAGGTGCGTAACGCACTTGTTGCGCTCGGTGCGCGACTTCGCGCCGAGCTACTTCGATGATGTGTTCATCCACAGCCGAGCTGTGGACGGGACGATTGACGTAGAGATGCACAGGGTGCATCTCCGGAAGCTACTTGAACTTATGCGAAAGCATAAGCTCTACGCGAACCTGAAGAAGTGTATCTTCGGGGCGAGCGAGATACCCGTCCTCGGGTGTCTCGTAGGGAAGAATGGTGTTCGCCCTGACCCAGAAAAGGTCAGAGTGGTTAACGAATGGCCAACGCCTTCAAGTGTCAAGGAACTGAGGCAGTTCCTTATTTGGCCACGTACTTGTGCAAGTACGTGGAGGATTATGCAGGCAAGATCCGCCCGCTGTCACAACTTCTTAAGAAAGAAGCTGTGTGGAATTGGAAACCCGATTGCCAAAAGGCATTCGATGCAGTGAAACGGGGCTTGACTGAGGCGCCGATCTTGGCAGTGGCTGATCAAGATCGTCCATTCCACGTCGTATGTGACGCATCCGACTTCGCGATCGGATGTGCGTTGATGCAGCACGATCACGAGGGCCGTGATCGTGTCGTCTATTACCAGTCGCGTCTGCTGAGCGTAATTATCCGGTACATGACAAGGAACCCCTTGCCATGAAATATGCACTCGCAAAGTTCCGAGTGTATCTACTTGGAAGTAGACCATTCGTGGTCTACACCGACCATGCATCACTGCGCACCGCAGTGAAGCCGCCACACATATCACAAAGAGTGGCGAGATGGCTCTCATTCTTTGCAGAGTATAACTTCCGGGTCGAATACAAACCCGGAAGATTGAATGTGGTGGCCGACGCGTTATCACGTCGGCCGGACTACGCGGAAGCTGCTGTCGTCAATGCCATTGACGTCATGCGATCAAGCAAACCCACACCGGCTCTGTTGGACGATGTGAAGGCCGCGTACGCGCACGACGCGGACACGAAGCTCTTACTGGCCTATGGCCCAACACCTTCTGACAAGGCTCGTCAGAAGTTACCCAAGCACCTTCGTGCGCGTGCACACCGATATCGGGTGCACGACGGACTGCTTCTTTATAATGCAGTCGACGACAACGCGGATCGCGTTGTCGTGCCAAATGACCATGACCTGCGACTCAGGATCATGTACGAATATCACGATGCCCCGTCTGCGGGACATCTCGGACGTGAGAAGACATACGTCCTTCTCACGCGCGACTTCTACTGGCACCACCAGTATAAGTGGGTGCGCAAGTACATCCGTGCTTGCGAGGTATGCCAACGCGTAAAGCCTGCGCCATTCGCGCAGGCTCCTTTACAATCACTACCGACTCCGTCAGAGTGTTGGAAGTCCATGTCTTTGGACTTCATCTTTGGTCTTTCCCCGGACAGCGGAGGGAATACCGGTGTTGTGGCCTTCGTCGACCACTTCAGCAAGATGGTACATCTTGCTGCGGTGCAGGCAGAAGTGACCGCGAAGCAGACGGCCCGTCTGTTCGTCGACATGGTGTTCAAACACCATGGCATGCCGACCGACATCGTGTCGGACAGAGACCCGCGCTTCACAGCGCACCTGTGGCAAGAAGTATTTACGCTTCTTGGGAGCCAACTTTCAATGTCGACTGCGGATCACCCGCAGACGGACGGTCAAACCGAGCGCGTGAATCGCGTGGTCGTCGACATTCTGAAGAGCTACGCTCACTCGTTCCAATACTGGAGCGAGTGCTTATCGATGGCAGAATTTGCCATCAATAACTCAGTGCATGCCTCGACCGGGCATACACCGTTCTACGTGAATGCCATGCGGCATCCCCGTCTGCCGAGTTTACTCGGAGTGGTGGCTCCCACTTTAAGTGGGGGAGGATCAACCAACGACTGCAATACAGCAGCCGCAGAAAAACCGCTGACACTTGCACAGTGTCAGCTGCAACAATGTACCAACCACATGAGTCTGCGCAGGGCACAGACTCCTCCAACAACAAGGACAAGACCACGGGTCTGCACAAGGCGCAGACACCGCGAGGAACCACGCAGAGGCCGAGCCTCTTGCGGAGAGCGAGCTGAATGACTTCAGCTCGGATGCAATCAACTTCCTTACCAAAAGACAAGCCGTAATTCGGTTTGTCCAAGACGCAATAGCAGCTTCTGTTGACCAACAGAAGCTGAACGCAGACAATGTGGGCAGAGGCAACACAAATGAATTCAAAGTTAGTTCATTGGTTTTGTTAGCTACTCAAAACCTGCCTAAACATGCCGTTTCCGATTTCGGAGCAAGTAAACTTGCTCCGCGCTTCATCGGGCCGTTCACTGTGTTGGCGCGACACGGAAGCGCTTAGACGTTAGCCATACCGTCTAGCATGCGCCTCTATCCGACCTTTTACGTCGGACGGCTGAAGCCATACCTCCAGCACGAGCCAAGTGGCTCGTCTGACCCGAAGAGACAGACTCGGCAGGGGAAACCCTCCTCTCCAGCGTGTTGTCGCGTTGGAGCAGTTAATACAGTCGGGCCTACAGCCCGACCGGCACGTTCAAGGCGGTCTGGGAGACCGCCACAGCCGGGACACGATGGTACAGGTCGGCAACCTCCGCGCTCTGAAGGTACTCCACGACCGTCACCTGGTCGTGGAGCAACACGAGATGGAGGTCAACACGGCGTTGACCATCGGGGCGTGTTTCCACCACCTCCGACACCGCTGCGAGACGCACGCGGAGAAATTCGCTGGATCGTCCAGCGAATTGGTGATCATAGGAAAACAATCCGAGGTCCGGATTGTTTTCGCATTCGCTGGAGAGGTTTCCCTCCCCAACACGACACGTGGGAACCACGGAACGTCCTGATGGAAGACGTTCCGGACATGGTGAAGGAGTACGAAACCCAACACGCACTTCCAGCAAGAAGGTAGTGCGAGCGCTGTAGTAATCTACAACGCCTGACGACTCGCGTGCTAGACAATTAGCTCGGAGACCATTGAAGCTTTCAGGTATACATATAGTATACATGTTGTGGTCGCGGTTGCTAATACGCACCGCCACCTGGACGAAGAGTGCGCACGGCGCACGGACACCAGCCTCCACCGCAACAGCGTGGAGTTGCTAATACTTGCCTCGCTTCGAGAAGGACTCGAAGTGCTTTGGCGCTTGCTTACCCGATCACGGTAAGCAACGTAAATTCGCTTAGAGATGTCGACGCACCGACGCGGTCGACATCGAAGAATCGTGCACAGACACTTCGTTGTCTGTTCCCATGGTAGCGGCGCACCTTGCCCTGCCGCGCATGGTACTTAGCAACAGAGAGCTTACCCTCTGTTGCAATGGCAGTCTTCAGCTTGGTCGTGCTCATTGCGGATGAGCACGGAAACCCCCAGCACAAACAATTGACAAGCAGTCAATATTAATTGACGTGTCGAGACCGACACGTCTAAGCTTAACGGGGGGATGGTGTAACGGGGTTACACACACAAGTGACAACAGTCACTTGTGCTTGATTAACAGCCACAAGTGACAACTGTCACTTGTGCATGACATTGTCACTTATGGCTTAACAGATAAATATCTCTTAAAGGTTTTGATACTTCCTCACCTTGGTGTAAGTCACACCAATTGATACATTGAAGTGGGCCACCACAATGGGTGGTCCACACCTACCCAAAGATCCTATTGATAGAAAGCAGCATCTTTCTACCAATTAGAGACGTGCATATTAGCGGGGCTCTGACAGCCAGCCGCTGCCAACCCTTTCATAGATGATAGACAGTTTTTAGCAGATTTTAGAGGAAGATCAATTTACAAACAATACAGTTCTCATTTTACCTCATCTAAGTCACTTGGAATCCCTTCTTATTTAACTTATATTTGTGTATTCAAATATAATTAACTCAAGTAATTACTAAGTACTTACGCTTCCTCATACACGTAGCGCAACGTGTAAGCTAAAGTAGTGAGCCAAAGTAGGCCCACTACAGTTGCTGTCTGTCCTCAACAACCAGCTGCACGATAACGAAGTCTTAAGTGCAATAAATTCGCTAGCAAGAAGCGAATTATCAGCTGATGAGATGCCTGTACTGTCAAAGGAGATCCTGACATTGTCAACGGTGGAGAATACGCACCAGCAAGCAGCTGGTATTGACAATTAAGGTGGCATCTACGATGGACATTGGTCAGACATGCAGATTCTTGACCTGGAATGTGCATGGTGTAAAAGAAGGAGGCTATTGAGGTGTTGCAGAACACACAAACACCGTCAGATGTGGATTCCTTAGCACAAACCACAACAATCGCCGAGTTAGGTCGGCGTTTGTTGGCCTGCGGAGGGGTTGTCCCCTCGCGGTTCGGCCCAACCGGGACAGCGGATGTCTCGCCTCTCGCCGACACCTGCTAACCAAGGTCCACTCTTCCGAAGATCCGCCGAGCTAGCGGACTCCGTTCACAAACTCCTGTGCCCTCCACCAAAGGATGGACGGCGGTGCGCGAGCGCTTCTACAGGTCGCCGGGGCAGAAGCAACCCGACTTGAAGAGTAACGGCACCCGGGCTGTCCGGCGTACCGGCTCGCCGACCTGGCGAGACTTGTTCCTTTCGCGCTTGGCGAGATTTGCCCAACCCGGGCCGACCTAATCTCTTGGCGCTGCCGGTCGAGTACCCTACAAGCTATGCCTCTCGGGTACCGACGGCAGGCATAATCCGACCCCGTGCAGGGACTTACCGGAAAGTGTGCACGTGTTGTGGGCCTAGAAAATTCTGCTCTGTTTGTTCATAAGTCTTTTGGGCGCCCTGAAAGGGCGCCTCCATTATTCCTAAGGTCCTATACAAATATCAAGTGAAATGGAGTGGTTTCGGATCTCGGCCGACCCTTCACCTTCGCTACAACGCCTCGAACTCGGCGGAGCCGGATAAGTTGTCCGGATAAGTCGGCGAGCTCGACGGGGAGGTCTCGCCGACTCGGCTGAGTGCTGCTGGGCTCGCCGGGTTCACGCTTGGTCCTCTTGTGCGCGTTCTGGCCGCGCCCCGCATCGTCTGGGCGGCCGGCGGCTCTGTTTAGCGAGCTCAGGGCCTGGAAAGTGCCTTGAACTCGGCTGAGCGTCTCCTAGCGCTCCCCGCACTCGGCCCGCCGTACGTTCGTCTTCCTTTTGCGTGGCGCCACCCGTCCTTGGTGTCCGGTGCTCTTGATTCCCAGTCAGTCGGCCGCAGTGCGCCCGTGAAGCCTGCGAGCTCGGCGAGCTCGGGGGACTGGCACAGTGTACCCATCCAACCGAGTAGTACCGTCGGCGTCGCTTTTTTGGCTGTCTTGGTACTCGAAATCGGCTATCTGGTACAGTGTACCCATCCAGTCGAGTAGTACCGTCGATTCCGCTTTTAGGCGGATTTGGTACACTGTTCCACTTGGGTGCTCCCCAAAACTGATGTTTTCTACACCACACTATTCCTTACTATCACGGTATTTGAAGTATTTTTATTTTCATGTATTCAAGAAACAAGATTTCGAGATATACATCAAACCAAAACGTTTGCTTATTTAGCAGAACAAAGATTTGGCGGGCGTGTCTTCTTCTCAGACAAAATTGGCTCATCCAAGCGAACTACGTTTCCAAGAAGTGGAGGTGTGGCAACGATTATTCATGGATCATGTCCGGGAGTAGAAACAGCTACGGTTGTGGCTTCAGCCACTATTCCCAATCGTTACTTGCTCGTACGCATGCGCTGGGGTGACCAAACTTTTTACATTCACAATATCTACGCGCCTAATGACGCAGCATCAAGAAAAACACTATTTGAACATCTTCCTGTCAACTTTGAAGAAAGTGATGAAGCGATTCATGTTGTGTGTGGTGATTTTAACTTGGCTATCGATCCGGAACTAGATGCTCTTTTAGAACATCCGAGACCGGACTCTAGTAGGCAAGCATTGACAACATGGTTGACGGAACTTAATGTTATTGATGCATGGTGATTACATCATCTGGCAGATAAAATTACACTGGACCGATACCAAGGCGGAACCGTATTGATTATATGTTTCTATCTGATGATCTTTTGTGCTCCTCCTACCATAATTCTAAATACGAGTCGTGGGAGGATGTTGGTGATCATCTTGCTCATCAAGTGGAGTTGACGTCATGGCATCGTCCAACAGGTCCAGGATTTTGGCGAATGCCAGATTGGTTACTCAAGACTCCGGAACTTCGAACTGACATTCAAGAAGAAGCTAGGTTGCTGCTGTCGGTTTTACGTTCGTCATCAAATCCAGGAATCGTATGAAAGACCTGGAAACGGAATATGAAAGCTTATCTCAAGAAATGCCAACATAACATGAAGTCAAGTGCTACTTCGGAATTGGCTCTTGCCCGGCAACAGTTAAGGAGTGTGCAAAAGTTGTAGCTTCTAACCCAAGTGATGAACAAGCTGAAGTTGATCTATATTTTGCTAAACAGCGATATGCTGATTGCAAAGAGGAATGGACGGAGTTTTGCAACGGAGTTGGCTTTGAACAAGCCGTGACGGAGTCAGAATCCAGTTCGTCTGATTTTTTCCGACCTCCCCGTTATGAACTTCACCGTACTCCCATTGATTCAATTAACCTGGGAAATGGTACTACCCAATCGAGATTAGTCACGGTTTTCAAGCTCATTGGGGCAAGATTTTGGGTGATACACGTTTTACTAACAATACGGCTCCTGATGAACAAGCTCAACGCCGATTGATTGAGTCGATTGATCGCAAGTTGTCCTCAGAAGCGAAAGCTAGTCTAGAAAGTAATATTTCTATCACTGAGTTTTCAGCAGCGATACGGAGTATGCGTAGTCACTCTGCACCTGTCCCTGATGGATTTACTGCTGCATTTTATCAAATTGACCCAGACTTACTCGGAGAAGTTCTTCAAGTCGTATTTCAGTATCAGTTGGAACGGGGAGAGCTTCTACCGCATCAACGCCATTCATCCATTGTGCTATTGTTCACGAAAGGTGATAGGTCGAACCCAGAAAATTTTCGTCCGATCAGTCTGATTCCTGTAGAAGTTAAAATATTATCTCGAGTGCTGACGTACAGACTAAAGCCAGTCATGCCGATTTTAGTTCATCCGGCTCAACAAGGCTTCATCCCTGGACGTTCAATCCACCATCAAGTTATGCTAGTAAGAGACCTGCAACACTTGGTAACTTGTCGGCTTGGAAAAGGTATTGCGGCATTCCTCGACTTTGCTAAAGCATACGATCGAGTAAACCGCGATTACTTGTTCAAAGTGATGGAAAGACAAGGGTTTGGACCAAAGATTCTAGCATGGATTAAGTTACTCTATTCCGGATCAATGACCTCGCTTATGATAAATGGATGGGCCTTGGATCCTCTGCGACCGACACGCGAAGTTAAACATGGTGATCCAATATCTCTGTACCTTTTTGATCTTGGAAAATCTGCTTCGAGCGCATCGAGAAGCAGGTATTACGATTAACGCAACAATCTCAATTCCAGTAGCGTTATTTGCGGATGATACCGTCCTTTTTGCAGGCAACGCTGACAACCTTCAACAACAGCTATTTATGGTAGAGTGCTATTGCAAAGGATTTGGGGCAAAGCTGAACCATGATAAGTCTGTCGTCATGAGTCTCAACAAGCATCGTGCTGCTCCTACAATTGATCCACTGCGATCACTTCATCAAGGAGAAACAGTGAAGTACCTTGGAATTCCCTTTGGAAATTTTGACATGTCAACACAAATTGCAAACCAGGTCGACAAACGGATAATGTCACGTCTTCGATTATGGAAGGGCCGAGCCCGCACACTCATCGGTCGCCGACTCATCATTCAGGTGATGATTTTATCTGTCTTATGGTATTTTACGGCCACGGTTATCATTCCGAACCGATTTATCAAACGCTGGCAAGCTATTGTAACGCGATACATCTTGTATAATCATGTCAATGTGGGGATTGGAGGAATACACATTGTTAAGCGAGACCTAGCTATCCTACCTCGGGAAATGGATGGCATTGGTGTCCCTGTAATTGCATATAGAATAAGGAGACAACATCTAAATCTTCTTCAACAGACTGTACGCGCTTTGGAAGGACATGGAGACATGAGCTCATCAGTTTGGTACTGTCCAATCGCGGAGTTTTTGCAAATGCGTTTTGGAGCATATTGCCGCCCTTGGTCTGGTGATTTCTTATTTCAAGAACCTCCCAGGCCTGCTGGATGGAGAGTTGCAATGTTCCCTGCATGGTGGAGATGCTTGTTCAAAACCTGGAAACGATTGAAGTGGCCTAACAGATATACGCTTCACTACAATAGAATGAAAACACTTCAATTCGGATTATTTAATCCTATTTGGTGGAACCCATCGACCGCGTTTCAGGTACTGCCTAACAGAGATGCTCCAAGACACCCTGTTGGAATCGGATCTATTAAATTTCGGACTTTGTGCCGTGAGCTTGCAGCTAGGAAGAAATGGTGTCTTGCTGATTTCTTGGATGAAACCCATCACTGGCCAACACCAGTTGCATTCTTTCGTCAGATTTGTGAAGTTCTGGACAGCGTCATTGGGTCTAGAGTGAACCTCAGTGATATTTTCGGGCTGTATCGTCAGCTAACACAAATATTCAGGAGGGTACTACCAAATCCTGAGGCTGGAGGGATGGCTGTGGTCAGTCGGGTTACGTTAAAGGAATAACTTCTGATCAAGCCCAGAGATTTTTCCCGGAATTGCGAGCCGAAGATTGGTTAAGACTAATCCAACCAGAGCAAGCAAGGGTGACCCACCCCATGCAAGAACTGGGGTGTCCCAGAAAACTTATTCACACAACCTTGAGCGGTATCGAGAGGCTAAGATGTTGTTTGGTCGCTGTGGTTCACGATGTAACGCTTCGACTGTGCTTTGGGGACCTGATTGTTGGGTCAAGATTATATTTCTTACGATCATTAAATCCCAACATTCAGTGTGTTAGAAGCTCTTGTTCAGTGATTGAAACCCTGGAACACTGTTTCTTTTCATACCCGTCACTGATGGCTACGTGGGATACGCTATGGGAACCGTGGAAACCAGCATTCACCGAACCTCTCTCATGGAAACTACTATTATTTGCAAGCACTCGTGATATTGACTGTCAATGGCGCTGCAATCATCAGTTGTTCATCATGTTGTGGAAAGTTCATACTGCTATAGCTTTCCATGCCATATGGCGACTTCGAAACGATATTTACTTCGAAGAAACCACTGCGGACACGCCAAGCATTCCAAGCATACTCGCATCTTTCGGCCGTCATTGTCAATATATTTGTCGACATGCACGAGCCTTGAATGTTGATAGAAGAGCGATTATATTAGCCCTCACTAAATTGGGATTTGATATTCCTGAGTCGGAAACATTACCACATCAAGAACGTCGAATCTGGATTCCTCGCTCTTAATGATTGCTACGTGAAAGTTGATAATTAGTTAGTTAGCTATCGATAGTCCAACCTTCCAGTTAATCAACTTCGTTTTCTTTCTTTCTTTCTTTCTTTCTTTCTTTCTTTCTTTCTTTCTTTCTTTCTTTCTTTCTTTCTTTCTTTCTTTCTTTCTTTCTTTCTTTCTTTCTTTCTTTCTTTCTTTCTTTCTTTCTTTCTTTCTAGATCTAAAGAGCGTTGAGGGCGTTACTGTGTGTGTGGCGTCCATCACTGTTTTGACCACAAGACCGGCGGTTGAGCTTTCCTCATGGACTTACTTGTCGTGTAGGAATTCACGATTTTACGAGTCCTCGTCCCTCAGCCTCGACAAATGGGACGAGTCCTACCAACAACACACGCTTCCCTCGAAAGGTCGGCGAAGATTGTTGGGATTAAACCTGAAGACCAGGTCCGATCCCTTACACCGGGCTGGAAATATGCCTTGTGTTGAAGTATCGGTCAGGTAGGTAAAGCCCACACACAGGCACCGCCAGCCACGAGCAACGGCTGGGGTGCGTAAATATAAACGCTTTCGCGCTAAACCCACTGTGGTCCCTCAGAAAGGAAGGGTACCGGGCCGGTCAAGGCCTTTAACAGGGGCGCCGAGGTGAAACCTCGGCCAAAGAGTCAAACACACTGGGGGGCCACGCCACGCACCCAGGTCAACGTACAAACGTACAGGGAGGACTCTCTACCTCCCAACACTCGGCCACTATCCACTCTTGGCCTTACCAGGGCGAACTCTCGGTCAATGTACCTTAAGCTCACCGGCAGACATACCCCGCGTTGGCCGAGCGTATCCTGACCCTACAGCGAAACTAGCTAGACTTACCGTAGACGGACTTGACCCTGATGGCTTAGGGGGAATATTCTGCTCTGATTTAATAGTTAGAGGCGGTGAGGCCTCGACTATAACTAATCCCTAATGTCTATACAAATATCTAATATAGACTGAGCCTTCGGTCTAATCCTACAACCGGACGAGCCTTCGGTCTAATCCTACAACCGGACGAGCCTTCGTCTTAAGTCCGGATTCCTAATAGGAGGCAAAAAGGGTATCCACTATGACTACCTGGAGGTCTCGGCGGGGATCTATTAGGACCCGCCGTGCCCCACAGTCACTAACTAGCTTTCTGTCACTCTGGTGCGGTAAATGTGAGTAGCCAATAGGAGACCTCGGTCTTCTCCTCTCAAAGCCTCGATGCCGTTAGACCTCGGTCCGGTGACTCCACTCCGCAGTCAAAACCCAATCTCACAACGGCCCCCACCTCGACGCGAACCTGCCAGGTGGTGAGCGTCGTGGTGCACGTCATTGCTGCCAGCATGTCTGCTCCCCCGAGCCCTCGGCAAGGGCTGCGGGTCTTCACGTCGGAAGCTCTCGGCCGCGCTCTCAGGGTAAGCTATGTAGTGTCTTCGAGCCTTCGCTGGTTTCCTCATGCTAATCCTCCATGTCTTCTTTGCATGCCACAGTATGATCCAAATGCCTTCATCGTGCCCTTCCCTCCTGAGTTCACGGCTAGGTTGGTCGAGGCCTCGGCGGGGCCAACTTCCGCCTCTGACTCGCACAGCGGGGCACCCCGAGGTCTCCCATCATTTCCTGCGCACGACCTTCCACCGAGAGGTGACGCTGCGTCCAACCCCAGTGCCTCGGCTCGTTCGCCACCAACTCCCGCCTCTGATTCGCACAGCGGGGTGGTAACGAGCTCTGAGGCCGCGGGTTCGGGCCGCGTCAACGGTTCGCATCCCTGCTCTCCGCGGAGCCCTCGGTTGGACGAGCCTGGCGGCACTCCATCCAACCCGACTCAGTACTGCCGGCTCGAGGAGGGTGAGGTCTCGGAGGCGCCTTCTCGGCGCCCTCCAAACCCTCGTCGTGATGTTCTTGAAGACGCTGTCCGGGACGCCACCGAGGATATGGTCCGAGAGCTGCAGGATCACACCGAGCAGCGTTTCGCAGACCTCGGTCACCTCATGGTCGGCTTGGTGCGTCATCCTCCGCTCCGCCTCGACTCTGATCTCGACCAGCGCCTGGAGGACGCCCAAACTCTCGGCGCGGTGATCCGTGCATTGGCTCCAGATGCGCCGTCGCCTGCCCCCGGCTGGGACGCAGAGATGGCTGACCTTCGGGCGGAGGTTCGTTACTACCAAGAACAGCTCACGTACAGTGATGCGCTGCTACGCCGAGAAGTGGACGAGCGTCGCAAGTTCAAGGTCCTCTGCAACCAAGCCTCGTTCGAGCGCAACCAGCTCGCTGAAAAGTTTCGAGTCACTCGGGAGGAGCGAGACTTCCTCTCTCGCAAGATGGACATCGCGGTGAATGCACTCCGGCAGAGCGCTGAGATGTCTGACAACTTGAAGGCTCGATGCTCCAAGTATGAGAGTTCGATCAGGGAACTTCGGGCGGTCATCAAGAAAGACCGAGAGGGGTTCAAGTCGGGGCTAATTTCGTACACGAAGGCAGTGGAGAGGTTTAATACCTTCCTCCGCCAGCAAGATGCTCAACGATCCAGTTTGTGTGGCCTCGACCTCCCCGATGACTCGTCGCTTCCGCCTGTGGTTTCCTCGTTGCTCGGAGAGCTCGACAAGCTGGGCTTGCGATTGTCCGAGGTCGCGGTGGGCTCCAAGCGTCCTCACCCGATCTCTTCGGCCTCGACGACCAGCTCAAGCGTCGCTAGCTCCCAAAAGGTCTCCGGACCATCGCAGGCGGCTCGCATCAGCATTCCACCTGACTCCTCGGTCGAGCTGTCGGACGACGAGACCATTACTGCCCCGCCAGCCAAGCGTCTGAAGCGTTCAGCCAAGGTCTCGGCGAAGCCGTCGTATCATACCAAACTTTCGCCGACGCTTGCGGCAACGAAGTCCCAAGTTCAAGTCAGACGTACCTCTCGCCTTGGTAAGCCGTCGGTGGATCTAAGGGCCAAAGCAGCAGCGAAAGCAGCCAAGTCTCGGCCAGATTCTGGTGCTATTCCGCGACCCATCGCCCAGGACTCGTCATCGCCACCGCACGGGTCGTCTCCTCTACGTGGAGGCGGGACTGGCAGCACGAGGACTCGGCCGGCCGACAGGCCTTCAACGGCGAGTAGTGGTTCTCTTTCTCAGTCACCACTGGAAATCTTGGAGGTCGACGCCGACACTTCGGTCCACGCGCATCCATCGCCGCATCCGTCCGATTCTTCGACAAACTCACTGCCCGGCTCGCCAGCTAGGCCTGAGGACGCAGAGGTTCCAACTTCGCCTCCGGCCCCACCGGAGACTCCGGACGACGAGTCGGAAGCTGGCCGAGATCTCGAAGAGAAGGCGTCGGCCCCTGTCGACCGGGATTCTCCATTCAAGGAGTCGGTGGTGATCAAGCCTCGTCGGGACGGCCGTCCGGTTCGTCCTGCTTCTACCGTGGTCTCACTCCAGTCGAAATCATCGGTCGAGCAGGAAAATGCTCCCGATGACTTCGTCTTGGGCCTCGATGGACCTTCGGGAGCGGAGCCCGAGGTCATGGACCTTACTGGACGTGATGCTGGAGATGGGTTTCGGTTTGGGAAGCCGTCCGAGAATTTCTGGAGGGAGAGTCTGTCAAAGAGGTTTCCCCAGCAGCAGAAGCCGAGCAAGGCGAAGAAGCCTGCTGCTCCTCCCTCAAAAGCTCCTTCCAAGAAACGTCGGCAGCGCAAGACATCGCCGCCACCGAGGCTCCGGCGTGAACGTGGCGAGCCTACGAAAAGCCGGCAAACTACTTCTAAGGATGCCACGACTGGGCCACCCCGGAAGACCGACACCTTGGCTTCGTCCAAGAAAACCTCTGGTCGCTCCACGAAAACCTCGCCGGACGACGCGTTGGATCTTCTCGAGCCTCCTTTCACGTCCCCGAGTGCTCGAGCCTGCTGGCAGAGAATATTGGAAGTTCGGGTACCTCGGCCTGCTGACAGTGAAGTCGCGGTGGAGTACTCGGCCGAGGGCATTGCTGCCTTCGCGGATTGGGAAAGCTCGGCCCATCCGTACCAGCAATTCTTGGCGAGCCTCCCTGCTGATCCTTGTTTGTTCAGCGCCGCCGAATTCATGCCGGACGAGCGCATCTCGATACGGGCAGATGGTCTCCCGTTGGTGGTCAAGTTCTGGCGACAGTTCAACGGCCGAGCGGTCGGCCCCACCGAGAAGAACGACTTGGGTTTCGCCTTGTACGAGCGCTCGCATTGGATTTCCCCGGCTGCTGTCGAGCGATGGCTCCAGCAACTTGCCGAGGCGCTCGGTGAGGGTTCTCCCGCTTACGTCGAGGCGCTCGAGGCTTGGACAGACTACCATTCCAACCGGAATGGGCGTGCCGATCGTCTCCGCCTCCGGATCCCCTACCGTCTGTGGCCTCGGTGTTACCCGGATTCGCACGGGCGCATCCACTGCACCCCGGAAGTCATGTTCGAGCCCTCGGTTCCTATTTACTCCGTGGATAATTTGCTGTGGACCGCTATGACTGCGGACTGGTGTACCGAGGTGACGGAGCTGGATGGTCACGAGCCTTGGCGGAACTGTTGGGTGGATGTGCCTGCGGCGCATCCTTACAACACCATCTTCGCCCCTTGCAACCCAGCGGTCCCGGTCTTCGTTCCTCGTGGGATGACCCTACAGCAAGTTGCGTCGGCTATCACTGTCGATCCCTCGCTGGACCCCAAGCTGGTCACCGCGCCGTGGGTTCGCAAATTCACCCGCTTCCACGCTTCGCCGGATACTAGGGTCCCTGCTGAGGCTGGAGACTCGGCAGCCGAGGGCTCGGAGGCTGAGGAGGGGAAGTCTGCGCGTTCCCGCGGCGGAGTGTCGACAGAGCGGTCGGCCCAAGGCTCGGTTGAAGAGGCTGCGGACGCTCACGACGGTCACGTGGATGAGGCTCAAACTGCCACTCCTCGCTCGGGAGCACGTGCCGTTCCTCCGGCCGATCACTCGAGCGACGAAGACTTCGACGACGAGCGCGCGGTCGGTGGCTCTGCTCCGGAAGCTGGAGGGTCGGAGGCTCAACCCAGAACCGGGGAGCCCCAAGAGGCGCGCCTCACAGTACTGGCTCGGGTCGCTTCTAACTCGGACTCCTGAACCCTCGGTCTCTCGTTTCCGCTTTCATGTTTGCAGCTGTAGTTAGCTCAGGGTCACTCAGTGATTGTAGCGTAAGGGTAGCTAGCTCTCAGGTTTCCGCTAATCGTCTTTTCATCATCTTTGCGTATCTCATCACCTTTCTCCAATCGTAATCTCCACTCGTAAGCTCGTTCCAATTACATGCAAATATACAATCATTTTTGGTGCAGTAGTCGTTTTCGTCTGCTTGGGTGGGCTGCATCGCCCCACCGGCAGTTCATCATCCGCGACAGGTTGCAGCTAGTCCTCGTCAGCGACTTGGACCATTTGCAACCGTCGGTCGCGGCGTTTCTCGCGCAAGTAGTCATACAGCAGGCCGCCGCAAGACAAGTTGGCGGCTGGCTCCCACGAGGGCTCGTCGTAACCGGCCCACTTCACCAGGAACTCTCTGACCGAGCGCTCGGTGCTGTTCGAGAGTGGAACTCGATCGTCTAAGATCGCCTCTACCTCGTACTCGCCAGCGAGCTGGTCTGGCTCCCAGCTGTCCTCGGGCAGCAGCTCCTCGTCAAAGTCAAGTCTCGATCCCTCGGTGACCTCTGGGGTCAGCCGAGTTCTCGGTCGATCGCCGAATTCGCTCACAGCTTTTAATCGCGACACATGTACCACCGGGTAGAACCGGTATCCACTTCGATCCGGCAGCTCCAACTCATATGCATACTCGTCGACCTTTTTCTTGACACGGAAAGGTCCATGCCAACGATGTGCAAGTTTCTTTGTCAGCCCTGGTTTCACGCGCTCCATGTATAACCACACTCGATCTCCAGGTTTGAACAGAGCGTTCGCCACCGACTCTTCGTCGGTTCCATCAGTTCTGCCGACTCCTCGTTCACCGTCGGAAACGTCGTCCTGTACTGACCCAGGCATGGCTGCCCTCTCCAGTCCGCTCAACGTGGCGTTATGCTTCTCAGTACGCCGGGCCTTCTCGGTCGCCTGATACTCTTTAGCCATAGCCAGGGCGATCTCTTGTTGTCGGTTGACTTCACGTCGCCACGCTAAGGCGTTGGACTGCCGGCCGAGCCCTCGCTTAAGAGACGAAGACATCGCTCGAAGACTCGATCGAGCGTCCCAACCATGCACGAGATAGAATGGGGTGTCCTTCCTTGTAGCATCATGCGAATTGTTGATAGCGAAGATGAGGTTTTCCACAATCTCATCCCAATCTTGCTGGAGCGGGTCCTCCGCATACACTCGCACAGACTGCATTACGGTCTTAACCGAGCGTTCCTGCTGGCCATTTGCTTGTGGACGATAGCTTAGTGTAGCCCGAGACCTCGATTGCATCATCTCGGTGAATGCTTGGAAGACCTCGCTCATGAAACGAGGATCTCGGTCGTGGCGTATCAACGACGGCGCACCGAACCTTCGGTAGACGCATTCCTCGAACGCTTGTGCCACACAGAGGGCTGAAGTGTCGGCCATGGCTTTGCCCATGACAAAACCCGTGAATGCGCACTGAAATAGCAACAGTGCGGTGTTCCCTCGCCGACACCTCGGCAGAGGTATAACGAAGTCTATCGATACAATTTGCATCGGTCGCTCGGCTAGGATGTTCCCTGGTGAGTACCCACGGAATTGTGGGACGCTTTTACTTGAGCTACAGTCCGGGCACGAGCGCACGTGTGTGACGAGGTCCGAGCCAATTCTTGGCCAGGACCCATCAGTCAGAGGCCCAAACCCTACCACGTACCGGCCACATGTCACTTGAAACGTGGATATTTCTTGATCCAAGTCTGGTTTTTGTACATACTTCAAGTTGTGCTGGCTACATCTGGAAACTGAGCTCTGCGAACGTTGAGTTGCGGCGACCCCAGATCCCCAGGTCTGAGATTTGAATTCGGTCTGGAGTCTGAGGTCTGAGAATCGCTCTAGAGGCCACAGATCTGAGGCTCCAGGCCTTGGATCGGGCTCTGGGTGACGAATTGAGCCCTGGCCTTCTGGGTCTGTGATTTGAAGTCCCATGGTTGCTTAAGTCTCAGACCTCAGGTCTCAGATTGGTGATCTCACAGTTTGGAATGCCCGGAGTTCTGAGACCTGAGAGTGGTGGCAAAAGTCTGAGACTTGGTGATTTGGAGTTCGGTCTGAGGTTTGCCTGTGGACCAGACCATGAGATGTGCAGTCTGGGGTCTGGGAAGAAGGCGTGGCGTGCGGCGTCTGATTTCATCTCGGCTTTGGGGTGCCACGACTGAGATATGGAGTCAACATCGTAATTTTGCCCCCAGCTCAGATTCCCAGACTCAGAGTCCCAGAAGTTGAACCAAAACTGAGACTCGTCAAATTGGTTGGACAGCCGGGGTATGGAATCAACATCGTAATTTTGCCCCCAGCTCAGATTCCCGGCCTCAGAGTCCCAGAATTCGAGCCAGAATTGAGACATGTCAAATCGGTTGGACAGCCGGGGTATGGAATCAACATCGTATTTTTGCCCCCAGCTCAGGTTTTCAGCCCGGCAGTCCCTCAACTTGTGCCAAAACTGAGACACGGTGATTGTGGGCGCAAGTTGGTGTCTGGATGCACGATGTTCGTGAGGATAAGTGGCAACTGGTGAAAGACAGCTGACGCTCCAAGCCTAGGACGTGACTAAAAGCCTACGGCGTGCCTGCAGGGCCTGAAGTGCGACTTCGTGGTCTCGCCTATGAAGTGGGTACACAGCGATGGCTACATTGCCGGTCTGGGAGCTGCGGTAGTTGCTCTTTGGAGTTGGCGGTTGCCGCTTGGAAGGTCACTCTGAAGGGTCGCCCCGTTGTGGCTTTTTCGGCCCCTGGTGTCGGGCACACAAGATTCGGCCTGACCAGTCGCCTATGGATTTGGGCCAACGGGAGCCGCAGAATCTTGGCGTCATCCTGATTACACACTGATTTGTACCCAGAGTAATCAGTGTAATCAGGTGATGACAGACCAAGTCCGCCCAATCCCGGCCACAAGATCCTGGCGTAATCAGGATATCACTGATTTGCACCCAGGTGTAATCAGTGTAATCAAGTGATGACTGACACAGACAGGCCAATGGAAGGGCCGACGCGCATTCACGGGCGCCGCCAAGCCAGTAGCTTAGTGGGTGTCTCACCCTTGTTCAAGGTGTACCCAGGAGATGTTTGCACACTTGCTTGATAGGCCCTTTGTATGTGCATGTGCATGATAATAATCAGAGTTTGTTTTGCCCCGAAGACCGCAAGCTGCGGAGTTCGTCTTGCGCCGACGGGCGTGTTGCTACACAGGGACCAAGTCCCTGCCCCCGGCGGCGCGCGCAAGGTCAAGTGGAGTCGCTACGAGTGTTCTACGGTCAAGTTCAGCTAACTCCAAATAAATTCAAGTTCAACAACCAAGCCTTTTCGTGTTTCGGCCCGGTTTGTCTTCGTTGTTGTATTTCCACACGCGGGACATTGGTTTTGCTGGTTTTTCGTGCTGGTTGGCTGGTTTCCTGGCGGTGCTTCATATTTTCGGGCGGAAGGTGCTCCGCTCTGAGGTTTCGGCAGAGCAACACCTGGGATAGTGGTTTCTGGGGTTGCTGGTGGTATCCGTGTGGCGCGAATAGTCTGGGATAGTGGTTCCCAGCTTCGCTGTGTCGCCTACATCAAGGCGTGGTGCGCGGAAGTCCCAGGGTGCAGAGCGAGAACCCTGGATCAAGGCAGGCTCAGACCGAGCCAACTCTCGGGGCCACTCTGGTCTGAGGGGCGAGTGAAGACCGTTGTGCGGCTCTCAGTCTGAGCCGCCGGAGGAAGTGTCGTGACTGGAAGCGACTCGAAGCCGGAGTCGCTGAGCAAGGAGGAGGCTGTTAAGGCCCAGAGTCCAAGGGCCTGAGAAGAGAAGTGGACTAAGTGTGTGTGGAGTGAACGTGTTTATATTCAAGAAAACGGGGCACAGCGGACTCAGCACGTGCGTACAAGGGCCTTCCAAGCAAGGAGCAAGCTTCGTCTGGGGGCATCTGGGAACTGTCGAGTTCGGAGGCAGCTGGTGTGGCCGACGCAAGTCTGGGCCCACAGCGTAGCCTTAGGAAGAACCAAGTCAAGGGATTGCAAGAGTGAGGAACACACGCCTCACCCAGCTTGGGATCTGAGATCTAATCTCAGGTTCTGAGTTGAGTGGTCTGAGATCGAGGTCTAGCCGCGAGGCTATTCCCTGATTTTGGAGCCCGCATCGCCACAGCTGGTGCGCGTGCCCGGATCAGGAAACGACTTTGGTGACGGACGTGTGCAAGTCATGTCGACTGCTCCCGACTCGAAAGTTTCCAAGACAAGTGGTGAGATGCCTGAGTCTTCGCTTCGGCGAAGTCTCAGAGTTGCTGGTTTGCCGGCTGAAGTGATGACGGAAAATGCTGGGACGCCCAGGTCCAGGAAGTCGGAAAGTGTCCCAGAAAGTGATGATCTGAGCGTATCTGCTGAGGAAGAAGCTGAGATGAGTGCTGAACCTGAAGCTGCGCCCAAAACTGAGGATGCCGAGCCGCCGCCCAGCTCGCCTGTGAAGAAGCAAGCTGAGACTGGTCGAGATTCGGATCCAAGACAAGATGTTCCGAGAAATGATGGTCCGAGTCTGGGATTACCACCAGCGAGTCACAGTTCGACACATCGAGGAAGTTTCTCAGCTGAGATGACCACTGCTCAAGCGCCGAGTCTCAGCCCAGAGCCAACTACTGAGAGTAATCCCAGTATCCAAGCCGAGGGTGGTGCGCTCAGCCTTTTGGGTAAGCGCGAGCTACATCTGAGAACGAAAAGTGTTTCTGGGGCTGGGACGACCCCTACAAGGCTGAGTTATGCGCCTGGTGTCACACTTCCCAGCTATGCAAGTGGTGGCGGTGCTTGGTCAAGTACTCTGTGGCCTGAGCAGAGAACCACTCGCAGATTGCAAGGTGTGCCTGAGGGAGAAGCTGAGACTTGGGCTCTAGCCCCACTCCCAGAGATGACTGACGAAGAAATGCTGAGCTATGCACGATCCCAGTTTGAGATGTGGATGGGAGTCCCAGCTGAGACTGTTCACCCGGTCGACATCGCGTACAACCCGTGTCACGGTGGTTACGACCTGTGGGGATTCATCAAAGCTGCTGAGTCGACCGGTCGACACTTGTTTTCTGTGACCCGGTCGCCTGCCGCTAGGTGGTTGAACGTGTTTCGAGCTGAGCGACGTCGACTCCCGGTCATCTCAGACCTGAGAGCTGTGAATGGTTCGCTGAAATTGCTTCCACCGATTGCCTGCGTGGCGCTGTTGCAGACTATGCTCTGGGAAGCTGGGTATGAATTTGTGAACCGAGTCCCAGCTTGGCCCAGCTTGAATGAAGTGTCTGGGGTCCCAGATTCTCGGGTCCGAGTTGAGATCGAGCGAATCGCTCATTTCCTCGGCATTGAGCTGGCAACTTGGAAATCTGTGGTTGGTACTACAGCATACTATGTTCGACAAACCTCAGATTCTCTTCAGACCCAGTCTGCCGCTCAGAGATCTGAGACCCAACTCGGATTTCCAGTTGATCGAGATGGAGATGTGGCTATGGGTGAGGATGCCCAGCTTTTCCTTGGCCCAGAAGTGGTAATGCGTCTTCAGCTGACTGGTCTTCGGCCGAGAAGCCCAGCTTCGAGCTTGGATGAAGAACCAATTCGCAAGAAACCCCAGCTGAGCCATGAACCGGCTGAGATTCCGCTGCCCTCGTTACGCTCAGATCCTTCGATCCCCTCAACATCTCTGCTATCCTGGCACGGGTCTGGGAGTGATTCGGATGCTATGCGAAGTGCAAGATCGGGCACAGTTCCAAGTGTGGTTGGTGCAAAAGCTGGTTCTGATGCCTCCATGGCTGGGAATGACCAAGGGACGGACCTGTCTGGATTAGGTACCTCGGGATCGTCTCTGATGTCTTTCTCAGATTATGGTGTTGGAGCTGGAACGTTTGGACCCACTTCAAGTGCAACGGTGATGATGGGATCTGTGACCTCAGCCGCGCGGAGTAATTTCCCAGCTGTAATGGTCTCAGTTACACCCCAGACTACTTCAGCCTCAGCTCGGTCTGAGACTGGGACGGCCAGGGACGTGAACCCCTCGCAAGTGCCATTGCCTGGCACACCAGAATCTGAGAAGGACGCTCTCAGCGGCATGAATGATGCGGAACCTCAGAGAACTGTGACCCCATCTGTGAAGCCGACCTGGGAAATTCGTCAGACCCCGCAATATGTTTTTCCGAAAATTTCTCAGCCTCCTGTGACTGACACTGAACTGGAGAGTGTGTATCAACGCGAGATAGCCCGAGTCCGAGCTGAGGCGGAAGCCAGAATTGCTGCGGCTCAGGCAAGACGAGCTGAGCTCGAGGCTGAGCTGAGAACTTTACTTGTGGAGCAAGGAGCCGAGACGATTGATCACCGCTCTCAGCAGTACATTCCCCAAACAAGTTTAAACTCAGCTCCCAGATCTCAGAAGTCAGAGCAACAACTTCAGTTGGAAGCACTCGAGCGGTTGGCCAAGCAGAGGGCTGAGGAGGAGTCTCAGAAACGCAAGGAAGACGAAACCCGAGCTCGGTATCTCTTGGGTGTGCAACAAAGTCTCAGAGAAGCTGAAGATCGAGCTCGGCAGGCTGAGCGGAAGAGAGCTGAGGAAGCTGAAGCGAGCCGCATTCGAACCGAATACGAATCTGAGCTGAGAATGATGACTGAGAAATATGCCCAAGCTCAGATCGACCACAAGAAGGCAGTGGCGATCCAAGAAGAGAAAAATCCGCCGCTTCCAAGCGGCTCAAGACCAACTTCGCCAAACTGCTGTTTCTCGATCTCAGCCTGAGACCCCAGCTCAGATTATCCCAGCCATCCCGGTTACATCTCAGACTCCTGGAGACTCTGTGACGGCCCAGCTTGCTCAGCTGACGAGTATTGTGCAACAATTGGTAAAAGCCAGTCAAAGCAAGCCAAGTTCAGCTGGGAAAGCCCAGGCTTCAACCAGGACCAAGACTTCTGAGACCAAATCTGAGACCAGGTCTGAGATGAAGTCAGGCTCAGCGTCTCGCCGAAGTCAGAAATCTCGGACGTCGCCGCCAGAAGGCCCAGATGATAGCGGATCTGAGTCAGACGATTCCAGCTCAAGTGACTCTTCTCAGGATGAGCTCGAAAATCAGTTTGGAGCTGTGGCCCAGTCCAAGAGTGCTGATCCCAGCTCTGGGACTCGAGTGGTAGTCCAAGCGATGATTCCCCATGATGCTCTGGAAAAGTTCAATGAATATGCACCCCTGGAGGACCGAGTCAACTGGTGGGAGCGTTTCATGTACTATGCTACCATGGCACCCTGGGATGAACGAACTCGGATTGTCCAGCTTCGTATGAGACTCTCAGGTTCTCTGAAAGACTGGTGTACTCAGCTCTCAGATGATGTCCGCTCAGACTGGAAACAGCTTTCACACGTTTTCAAGAAGGAATGGTGCCGAAGCATTGGTTCCAAGGCTGAGCGGTACTACGAGATGAGGATCCGAGACCGAGAGACCCCCAGAATGTTCTTCTACCGCCTCAACCGTGCTGCAAAGAAGGCCAACATCGCTTATCTGAAACCAACCCCAGACCGTGAAGCGCATATTAGGCGCTTCATCAAAGCTGTGGGTGATTCTCGGCTGAGAACCACTCTGCAAGGTCAGAAGTTTGACACGCTGAGCGAGTTGGAGGAGACTTTGAAACGTATTGAAGCTCTGCAGCGAGATGAAAGCCGGGATGCTCAGCAAAAGCGAAGCCCATCCCAGACTGTGCAGTTTGGCAGGTTTAAGCCTCAGCAACGACGAGCTGAGGGCCGGGCGTTCTTGGCTGATGGAGGAAATTTCGACTCAGATCTGAGACGACATGTCCATTTCAAGGATGACTCGGAGATTCCCTCAGATAATAAAGCTGAGACCGAAGCTGAGACCGGAGCTGAGAATCTGAGCCCCAAAGAGGCACAGATGTCCGGGAAGGAGATCACAGAACCATCTGAGCTAAGCTGTACAACAGCCCTGCTGGATGAGGAGATTTACCGAGTTGCTGAGAAATTGGCTTGGAAGCCCAGATCCCAGCCCAGAAGCGATGAGTACCAGCATGCTGAGACTTGTGGAGAATGCGGCAGCAGCCGCCATACTACGGAAAAATGCTGGAGCAAGCTAATCTGTGGACGTTGTCACGAAGAGGGTCACCCGACTCAGTTCTGTCGACGCCAACCATGTTCCAAGTGCGGCGAATACCATCGCCGGGGTTTATGCGACATGTGGTCGGCTCTAAAAGCAGTACAGGATGTCATCCGTGCTGGGGGTTCCATCGAGGGCCTCGCTCCTGAGGTAGTCCAAGCTCTATTGGATGGCCCGGAGTCTGGGATGCCGTTAAACCACTAGGCTCGCTGGTCTGGGAACCAGTGCGTGACGAGCCGAAGTCCCAAGCATGCTGCGCATATGCATATGTGGGCTCTGCCCTTCCATGTTGGCGCAGTAATAACCCCAAATGTATGTCTTCATCTGAGCAAGGATGTGTCTATTCCGTTGGAGCTGACCTCGAAGACCCAGACTCTGAGGCTGAGCTTGAGAACCATCTCGAGTTTGCCCTAGTCCCAGGTCAGAGATATGGCTGGTGGAGCAATCACACTTTACTTGGTGAAAAACGGGCGGTGGCAAAGGTGCATGGAGCGATTTTCGATCACAGATTACAGATTATGTTGGATTCTGGGGCTACTACGAGTTTTATGAGCTTAGACCTTGCACGCAGGTTAAGGCTCAAGCTCAGACGTGGTTACAGACTCAAAGTAACTGGGGTCGGGGACGTTCCCACCTATGTTTCAGCTCAAGCTAGGATCAAGTTGACGCTCGGAACTCGGGTTGTTTACATCATGGATATCTGGGTTGGTAATGTTGGAGAAGGTGTCGACTGTCTTCTGGGAATGGACTTCATGATTGCTGCTGGGGTTCGCCTCTGTGCACGCGAAGGCATGGTTCAACTCCCAGATGAGGAAAGTCTTTTCTTAGTTGGAGGACCTGAGGTGGATCATATTGGTTTGGAAATCGGAGTCAGAATGTTGGAGACCGCCTGGCTACAACCAGGAGAATCTGTGATTCGCCCTGTGAAGTATGACCGTGCCGACCCTCAGAAAGCCCAGGAATGGGCTGGGAGGGGCAAGCAATGGGTGACACAATTCATCTATGGAGCTGGGCGGAAACCGAAAGCAGTCAAGATTGTCAATATCTCAGACCGGTTGACCCCAGTATATCAACACACTGTGGTTGCTTGTTTGGTGGAGAAGGATTACCTGCCACATGGAGACTTTTTTTGTGCGGCCGCGATCTCGGAAGTATCGAGAATGGGCACAGTTGATTTTTGAAGCTGAGCCCTCTGAGGATTTTCTGAGGCGAGAAGAGGAAGCTGAGAAACTTCGGGAGTTGAACGAACCCCCTGCCGTTGAGAAGCATTCTTATCCTTGGCCTCAGAAGATCCTAACGAACCCGAGATTTGCGCGAAAATCTGAGCCAGAGACCTCTGAGAATGCTGATCAGGAACTGAAGAGTTTTTCGAGACAATCGGAGACTTTGTGAGCAACCCCAGATCTCAGTTGGACGAGACGTTTTCTCGATGTCTGAGAATGGAGGCTGAAATAGATGAAGAAGCTACGGTGTTTTATCACGAAGGAAGCGCGCTGCTGAGCGATCTCCGAGATCAACTAGCGGCTCTCCCTGAACTGAAGGACTTGAACCCCAAAGCGGACCTGAACTCAGCTGACATCGGCGAAGTTGGTGAAACTACACCTGAGATGGACTCCCAGATCCGGGAAATCTTGGAAAGACATCACGCAAGTTTTCTGGGAGATGGGAATGCAGTCTCAGCCCCTGCGCGAGGTGTTGTCTGTGACTTAGATGTTGGTGACGCCAAGCCTATAGCTCAGCGCTCGAGATCGATTCCTCCGCATCTGTTGCCGAAGGTGTACGATCTTCTCAAGAAGTTACTGGAAACTGGACTGATCGAGACTTCACACTCAGATTGGGCATCACCCATTGTCATTGTGATGAAGAAGAATGGAGTTGATTTTCGACTTTGCATTGACTACAGACTGGTGAACCAGCTGATCAAGCTAATGCATTACCCTCTGCCTTTGATCGATGACTTATTGATCGGGTTTGAGAGTGCGATGTGGTTTCTCAGCTTGGACATGGCTAGTGGATTCTGGGCTGTGCCTATGACGATCAGGGCTAAGCTCATATCAGCTTTTATTTGCCCGTTAGGCCATTACCAGTGGACCCGCATGCCGTTTGGACTGAAAAATGCCCCGCTGATCTACCAACAAATGCTGGACAACTGTCTGTGGGGTTTGTCCGCCTCCCAGCCTCGGAAGAGGCTCAGGTGAACCCAGATGTGTTGAGGTTTCTGGGGATTAAGCCAAAGGGCTCAGATGGAGTTGAGAATGAATTGCCGGTGTTGTGTGCAGAGCTGACGGTGTTTCGGAGAAACATACCAGCCCCTCCTCAGCTGAA
Source organism: Phytophthora cinnamomi (assembly GCF_018691715.1). NCBI lineage: Eukaryota > Oomycota > Peronosporomycetes > Peronosporales > Peronosporaceae > Phytophthora > Phytophthora cinnamomi. The sequence continues at coordinate 2,124 of NW_027151056.1, read as the reverse complement.
CCCAGTTCTGGGACGAAGTTCGTACATCGATGACATCGCCTATGGTGCTGAAACCTGGGATCAACTGTGTATCGACCTGAATCGATTGTTGTACCGACTGCGATACTGGGAATTTCTGTGAGCCTACCTAAGAGTGAATTCGGTAAAAGACGATCTCGTACTTGTCCCACGAAATTGGGGCTGAGGGGATCCGAGCTAAGCCGAAGATCGCCAAGGGAGTCCGAGATTTGCCGTTCCCGTCGACTTTAAAGGGAGTTCAGTCTTTTCTGGGAAGTCTCAATTACTGCAATAAGTTTATTGAAGACCTCCCAGTTGTAGCCTCTGTCCTCTACGAGTTGACCGACGATCAAGTCCGGGAAGGCCGAGATCTCAGTCGAGCTAAGGAGGCGTTTGGGATCCTGAAAGAGAAAAATTGTTTCGACGCCATTGCTCAGACACCCAGACAGGGAAAAGCCGTTTGTGATCATAGTTCACGCTAATCCCTGTCTGTGCCGTGCTGGGACAAGAATACGATGGAGTAATTCATCCGGTGCGTTACACCAGAAGGGTTCTTCATGATCAGGAGCTCAGATACCACCCAGCTGAGAAAGAGGTCGTAGCCCTACTCAGGGTTCTCAGAGTTTTCTACACAATGCTGGTTGGATGCAAATTGCTGAAAGTCTACACCCGGTATTCAGTTCTGAAGTGGTTGTTTAGGTCTCAGTCCCTGGAAGGTCGCTGTGAGCAATGGGCTGCTCGCTTGGCTCCATGGCCCTTGGAGATTTACAGAGTAGAGCGTGGTGAAGACTGCCTGCAATTCTGGGAGCTGGGATTACCCCCCGAGAGCAGCTTGATAAAATCGCTGAGAACCTGATCCCGGCTAAGGGACGTGTAGTCCGAGCTCCACCCATCAGTCTGGAGATGCTTGAAGCTGATTACGAGGGATGACTGCTTAGTTTTGACGGAGCAGCTAAACTTTCAGATCGGCGAGGCAGTTCTGGATGCATCCTGTGGAAGTTGCCGTCCTGGGACGTTGTAGAAGCTCGAGGTTTTCATTTCCGAAGGTGTCACGGTGAACGAAGCCGAGTATCATGGTCTAATCGAGGACACTCGCATGGCCTTAGAGCGTGGAATATCAAATTTGGTTGTAGTTGGAGATTCTCGAATTGCTATTCAGCAGGCACAAGGTTTGAGTCAATGTTTGAACCCTGGGCTTCCAATTATTGCTGGCTCAGTTCGAGTCTACCCGCCTCAAGTTTAAATCGCTGAGACTAGTACATGTCAAGCGAGAATTCAATGCTGCCGCAGATTATTTGACCTCAAAGACACTCCTTGCTAAGGGCCCAGTAGTGGTTGATGACCCGGTGGAGCTGGAGTCAGCTCAGACAGATGAATCGAATCCCTGAGAAATTGGTGAAATCTGAGGCACCTGAACCTGCTAACTCCGCGGCGGAACACTTAGTTGTCACAAAAACTGCGCCCGGACCCAAGACAGAACCAACCTCTCGAAGCTGCGGCTGAACCATTGACTCCTGACGCAAAGATTTTGTGGTCACTCGTAATCAAGCCCGGCGCCAAGAAGCGGGCGCTGGTGCACAGGGAACCCCAACGGAGACTTCAGAAATCCAGGCTGAAGCAGAACCCAGGTATGTACCTGAGATGACGACACCCGCCGCATCAATAGCCGAAAGGTGGCGACGAATCCTCGTGCAGCAAGAAGCTGAACCCTGGACAAAACAGCTCAGAGCTTATCTTAAAGGTGAACTTGAAGACATGTCCGCGGCCGAAGCTGAAGATGTGGCGAAGGTTGTGGATCGTTACTTGCTAGACTCTCGGGATATCCTGTATTATCTGAGCCGTCCTACCCCAGGTCGACCCAGGACGCTGCTGGGAATCTGAGATTGGTAGCACCTTCCGCTCTCAGGGACGACCTGTTGCAGCTGAGCCATGAAGATTATCAAGGCGGCTATCAGGGAATTACTCGCACCTTCGAGAGAATTCGCCGCCAAGAATACTATTGGCCTGGGATGCAGATGTGGAACGCCATGTCAAGGAATGTGTGGATTTCGTGTCATCAAGCAAAGGAGCTGAAATATTCTGAGCGTCTCGCCGCTGAGGTGGTCTCTATGGACTTTGTGACACATC